>NC_051177.1:230905848-231205848 GCF_013339695.2 Rhipicephalus sanguineus
CGTGAAGTCCGAATTAACGGGGTTTTACTGTATTACAAACCCAAGTATGCACACTACTCAGTTACATATTACAGAATATACACAATTTCGACCGTGAACTAGCAATTGGTCTGATAGTCCTGAAGCCAGCCGGTGGCCGGCCCTTCGGTCGGCCACTCTAATTGTTGCACTGCTGAGGTTGGCTGCTGCATACCCCAGGATAGCGACTGCGTCCCAGAAGGCAGCTGCAGCATAGGAGCTGCACTACCCCATGGGGACAGCGGCTGCGGCATGGCAGGTTGCAGTACGCCAGCAGACGATGGCTGCAACACGGCAGGTTGTAGCCCGGCAGACTGTGGCAGTGGGACTGGAAACTGCGGCACAAGTACTGCAGCTGGTGACGCACCCTCCTCTGACCCTGGAAAGCTTGGAGGCATTCCACGTACGGGCGTCTTCAAGCATGTAAGAACCAGGTCCCTTTCTTTCCAACACTTAGTTGGTGGAGGAGAGCATCTTCCTTAAAGCGAATGGATGGTTTCATGATACGAACAATGTCGCATGCAGCTATTCCTGGTTCCTTGGCAGCTCTCCTCTTGTCCGTGTACAACTTGCTGCTCTGCTGTTGACGCTGAACCCTACGACGTAGTCGCCCAATTCCTTAGCCGGTTCTTCAACAAGGCTCGTTCTGAGAAGCCAATGCATCCACCTGGTTCGGACATTCTACCATGCACCCCAGTGGTTCCCTGTGGAGTAACCCTGTAAATAGCAGGTATCCTGACTGCTTGTCAGAGGGTCGTCCTTCGAGGAGTGAAACTTGCATAAAGTTTCTGAATGTCCGATTGAACCGTTCTATTTGTCCATTCGCCTGGGGTAGTATACTGACGAATGCAAAAGACGGATGGCTCTGTCTTGCACAAAGCTGAACTTACGTGAATGAATTGAGGCCCATTGTCGCAAACGATTTCCTCAGGCTAGCCTTCACGGACAAAAACACTTGTTAAAAAAGTCTTTCACTGTGCTCATGGATACCTCACTGCAGATATACTTCCAGCCACTGGAGTGGTATCCACAAGCGTTATAGCAAATCTGCTGTTGTGAGGTCCGTGCTCCAAAGGACCAACAACGTCTAAGGCAAGCTTTTGCCATGGTCTTTCAGGTCATTCAGCAGTTACAATGGTGCTGGTGATGTTTTGGCAGATGCCTCCAGGCAGATGTGGCAGTTTTTCATTGCTGTTTCCACTTCCTTGTCCACTCGTGGCCACCAGAACCGCACACGAAGTCACGCCTTATTGCGCGTGATACCAGGATGTGTCTCGTGCGGTGGCGATGATCTGAGCAGTGAGGGAGGACGGAACATGGCGCTCTGCATTCAGTAAAGATCAACAACATAAAGTTCCTCTCTAATAAGGTAGAACGGTTGCACCTCTTCTGGTAAGGACTTGTGGGCGGCCAGGAACTCAGCACAAATGACTTGATGGTTTCTAGACGACCATCGTCGAGGATAGCGCCTGAACTGCTCCTTCGTCACACAGGTTGGCTCACCGAGCGACACAATTTCTTCCTCCTTTGCATGCTCTGCTTCTGAGTAGGTGTTGGCAGCCGAGAAAGTGCATCTGCTACAGTGTTCGCAGACCCCAGCAGTATTCAACATTGAAGTTATAACTAAGCAGTCGTGCACTCCAGCGTGCGATTCGAAGTGGGCGTCTTCCACATCCTTGCGACAACAGCAAAGGCACAAGCGCGTGGTGGTCTTTGAATATTGAAATGGCGACCCCACAGGTGCGTGTGCCATCGCTCACAGCCCAAATAGATGCCAGTGCTTCACATTCACTGACTGAATCATTTCTTCCGCTGGGGACAGTGTACTAGATGCGAAAGCACTGTACGGAGCTCTTGGCCGTTTTATTGCTGGAGGACTGCTCCCAGCCCACAGTCGGAAGCATCTGTCGATACATGACTGGGCGGAGGACTGTACTCAACGAACATTTTTTTACCTTTCTGAACTTCTGTCTGCTTCAGGTGACCAGATGAATGGCTCATTTCTGCGAAGTAGGACTCTCATAGGCTCGACCACTTGTGCCAAGCATGGAACAAATTTCGAGTAGTATTCTCCAAGACCCAAGAATGTGGAGGGCAGCAACATCGTTGGCACAGGAGTGTTAACTATGGAGTCAATTTTCTCCGGAAGTGGCAAGATACCACGTGCAGTGACCTTGTGCCCTAGAAATGCGCTCTGGAAGGTCAAAGACGCATTTGTTGTTCAATTTCAGGCCTGCATCCTTGATCTTCTGCAGGCTGTTTTCAAGTTTGACAGGTGTTTTTGCAGTCTTGCCAAAGACTCACGTCATCAATGCAGAACACACCAATGATCAAGGATTACTGCCATCATTTTCTGAAATCCCACTGGGGCCGAAGCTAACCCGGTATACTTTCTGGAAATGGAAAAGCCCATCGTGAGTGATGAAGGCTGTCAGATCCCTGCTGTCAGGGTGCAAGAGAACCAGATGGTAAGCGGAAGCCAAGTCGAGTTTTGAGACGTGTGTAGCACCTACCAAAGCATGGAGAAGCTCTCTTTTGTATGCGGTAACGGGAAACTATATGGAACACTCATAGCCTTGTTCGGCTGTCGGAGGTCTACACAGACCCTGATGCTGCCATCTTTCTTGACACAACGACAATGGGGGACACCATTCGAAGCATCGATGCGCTCGATGATGCCATGGCCCAGTCACTTTTGAAGCTCATTCAACACTGGCGCCCGGAGAGAATATGGCAACGACGAAGCTTGGAAGTTACAGGCTGCACGCCCTGATGCGTCTTGACACAATGCGTGAACCTCTTAGCTAGGCCCAAGTCGGACTGAAAAGTGAAGCGAACTCGCTTGCCAAGGCTGGCGGAAGGTTTCCCAGACCGGGCTGCGTGTCGGACAGTGTGGAAATGGAACGCTGTACCGGATCATTGACACGTGTCAGCGGAGCAACAGACGGATGTAAGCACTTGATAGCAGTACCCTCAATGCGAAGGCTTTATTGCCGTCAAGGCCGATAAACAAGTTCCTTGGCAAACAACATAAAAACAGAGTGACGCGTGCACCCCTTGAACTGTACGTCTGCCTTGAAACACCTAGCACGCAAATGGGACATTGGAATACAGTAGACTCACGTAGTTCAAACTCTGATAATTCAAACTTTCAGGTAATTGAAACAAATCTTAAATTTTTGGTTGGCCACTATGTTTTTCAATATATTTTAAAGCTGCTTAATTCAAACTGCCTCACTGCACAAATTTGGTTATTCAAACTTTTTGCTTGTCCATGTCTGGAAATATCTGCTGCCTTTGTTGCTTCTAGCTGAACATTCACGTTTTTCTCTAACAGGCGCAAATAAAGCCTGCCTACAAAACGGCCAAACTAGCCGAACACACTGCGCACCAATAATCTCCTGCTGATCGATGAAAAAACAAGCTGTACGGTCGGCCTTGATCTATCGCATGCTTCCACATGAAAGCGGAATCTCATAGACAACACCAACCGCGCAGGCTACATAAGACTTTCGTGCTTCATGCCACACACTCCAGGACTCTTTTTAGCCGAAGAAATTTTCGGGCAGAGCTTTGCCAGCTTGCGCGGGCTGAAAAACCATCGGCACTCGTGCCTGCCCGCAACCTTCTTCAGATTGTGAGAAGTGCGGTGAATGTAGGGCAACACTACAGGGCGGCTCCTGGATTGCGGCCCTGGTGTCTTACCGAATGGGGTACTTTTGACTCTCGCAGGAAGCCTCTGCGACTGCCATAACGAGCGATCCGAGTTTTGGCGTGTGGCGAGTAGGGCGCCTCAGGATCAGCATGACCGGCCTCCTTGAGGGTGTTGACGCTTTGGCAAGGACTGTCAAGCCAAGAAGGACTTCCGTCAGTGCCGGGCTCCGACTGATCTCGTCGTGAAGCATTTTAGGGACAATGACCTCCGTCTGCTTCAAGCCGATAAGAGGGTGGGTTTGTGGTTTTAGATGCTCTAAGTTTCAATGAGAAGGCTAGGAACGCCATTACTAAGAATTTTAAGGAGGTTAAAAGTAGCGCTATTCGTGTGAAGACAAGGCAGCCAATTTGTGTAAGGAGCTTCAGCTTGAGAATTGGCCAGAGGAATTATTGCATGCAAAGGCAACACACTCAGTGTTTTTTTCACTGCGAAAACGCACAAGCCGGAAGTTCCATTTCGTGCAATAATAAGCGAAAAGGGATCTTGGCAGCACCTAGTAAGCCATTCCTGCTTAGAAATTTAAATGTGCTAACGTCGACGACCCTTTCGGTACCAAGAGCTCAGACGATGTTGTGCGTTTTCTGCAGGAGGAGAATCGTATTGACTATATTCTCTGCCGATGTTGAAGATTTATTTCTTTCTGCTCCTCATAGCCAGTTATTTGTAGCTGTACGTGAGTGCATCGAAGCCGGTGGAGCCATTGACTTTCAAAACACGCTGGTATGTCGGTGAATGACTTCATGTCGTTACTTGAATTTTATCTTCGCTCTACATTTGTAGCCCACGAGAACCGGTTTTATCTGCAGCGACAAGGATTTGCATCGGTCCTGTGTGGCCCTGCTTTGTGTAACATATCTTTAGCGACGTGGATCGTTCTTTGTCTAGCATCCTAGAGACAACTAATGTTATCAACGTTTTAGATATACGTAGACGATTTTTTAATACTTTTAAGAAACCCATTGACTTTAATCTTGACAAGTCTGTTCATTCTATCCTTGACACGTTTCAGCAGTGCGGGAAGGGTTTGACCTTTACCCATGAAATCCCTTGCAATACACTCAAACCTCGTTATAACGAACACGGATATAATGAATTATCGGTTATAACGAAGCAAATGAAGAATAGTCTTGTCATAGCTACAGTGTTACAAATAAACGTTTATAACGAATTTTTGGATATAACGAAGTTATTTTCGTGGCAGATGTGACTGTTATAATGAGGTTTGAGTGTAACTCGTTGCAGTTTTTAGATTTAAGGCTCTGTTTAAACACTCAAGTGTGCTGGTCTTACAGCCTACGAGCGCAGAAGGGACTGCTGCCATATGATTCAGCGCAGTCAAAACCAGTTAAGCGTGCGATAGTGAAGCTTTGTCTGGGGCCTGCGCTTGGAAAGTCATGCCCACATGCGATGCAGGACAGCTTTAGAAATCAAGTACGGTGAGTGTTGGAAGCCGGATACCCTTGCACGCTCATTACGGCAGTCGCAGAAGCTCTCCTGCGAGTCAAAAGCACCCCGTTCCGGTAAGACCCAGGGCCGCAATCCAGGAGCCGCCCTGTAGTGTTGCCCTACGTTCACCTCACTTCTCACAATCTGAAGAAGGTTGCGGGCAGGCACGATGTGCCGATGGTTTTTTCAGCCCCACGCAAGCCGCAAAGCTCTGCCTGAAAATTTCTTCGGCTAAGAAGAGTCCTGGAGTGTGTGGCATGAAGCACGAAATGTCTTATGTAGCCTGCGCGGTTGGTGTCGTCTATGAGATTCCGCTTTCATGTGGAAAGTCTTATGTCGGGCACACCGGAAGGTGCATCAACGTTTGTGCAAGGGAACATGAATTGACGATAATTACTAAAAGATCGCGCATTTACCAGCACATGCCCGACATTGCATGTGCGTACCGAATTTCCGAGCGATCCGAGTTTTGGGCCGAAGCCAAGGTAGCACCGCACGGGAACTTTTGGAAGCCTATTTATCTCAACTAGAGAAACGCATGTGTTAGCCAGCCTACTGTTTCCTTATTGCATGGTGAAAAGGGATTCTTGCGTGGCTTGTTGCGATCTGACAGTGAAAAGCGATTAGCGTTGTGACCACGTGACTGATGGCATATATTGTTGCCGACGAAAATAAAGTTAGTTGAAGTTTGCGCTCGTCCGAGTCTCTCGAGTCCGTGTTTTGATGTGTGTGCGCATCAATATTCTTTCCTTGCAAGTATGAACCAACTCGCCCAGCAGCAAGTTTTATTGAAGCAAGAACCTGTTTATTTACTATGTACATGATTTATATCAATAATAAATGCTCCCCCTGGGATGCAAGAACAGAAGCGAAACCGAGACTGAATACGACAGTCGGCGGCATTAATTTGACACTGCATGCGCACAAGGCTCAGCGACGCCTCCGCTTGCCACTTTGTTCTAAGCAGGTCAAGCTCTTCATGCGCTTCAAGTAATGCAGCTTAAAGGTCACAATGTTAATAGCTAACACGGAGCGCCCTCGCGCGGCACTGTTGCTTTGTGTGTGGTGGCGTCACACCTGGAGACTGAAAGATGGGGACGCGGAAAAATAAGGGTTGGTTCGTTTGGGCTCTCGTAGCGCCATGTCTCATTTTGCTATCTAGTCTGCGGCTATCTTCCAGCCATCTGCACTTGTATCAACTGGCGACGACGATAAAAGAATGTTCTCGAGTTCCCGCCGCTCCACCATCCTCCAAATGCCAAGTTTCGGCAATCTTGAGCCTTTCGAGGGAGAAGGCGATGACTGGCCCTGCTACGTGGACCGGCTGAAGGAATTTTCCCGGCGAATGACATCGCTGAAGACAAGCGAACAGCTGTGTTCATCAGCTGCTGTGGGCAGAAAACGTATGCGCTGCTTTGCAATTTGGTCAAGCCTGACCAGCCAAGTGACAAGACGCTGGACGAGATTCTGTTGGTTCTAGGAAACCACTACTGCCCAAAGCCTTCTGCTGTTGTGCAGTGTTTCCGCTTCAACTCGCGCGTTCACGCGGAGAGAGTCCGTCAGCAACCTCATTGCAGCGCTGAGAGCCTTCCCGAGCACTGCAACTTCGGTAAAGGGCTTAAAAATGCTCCGCGACTGCGTCGTGTGTGGCATCAAGAACGCAGACGTCCAAACACGACTGCTGGAAAAGGCGGACCTGACTGTCGAGGACACAGTGCAGACCACCCTAGCAATGGAAGCCAAGAGATGCAGGGAGATCGCGCAAGCTCACGCTAGCACCTTCTTCTCCACCATCCGCGTCTCGGCAGCGCCGGTGGGCGCGTCCTGTTATTGCTGCGGGGATGTACACTTGGCGTCCGCTTGCCAGCAAGTGAAGACCGTCTTCAATTACTGCCACAAACGCGGCCACTTGGCGAAGGTTTGCAATATGAAACGAAAAGACAAGCATCACAGAGCAACAGCTCTCCCAGGCCGCGTTCGTGCACGGGCCGAAGTTCACTGTCGGTGAGCAACCATCATCGCATAATACTGTCCAGGATGAAGCCTCCGCTACAACTTCGCCCGCCGAAGTTTTCGACATGTGGCAAGTTGACTACACCAAGACGCCTCCACCTTTTACCGTCAATGTTGAAGTTGCGGCAAGCCGCTCCGCATGGAAGTGGACATGCGGGCGAGCGTCTCAGTCATTGCCAAGTGGCGTTTCCCACAGCTTCTACCTTCAATTTACTGTGCAGCCGTCTCGTATTTCTGCGAAGCTATTCCGGGACTTAAAGAAAGTACAAGGCAAAGCTGATGTCTATGTAAAGTTTCAATGGCAAGGAGGCTGACTTACCGATTATACTGGCCGGAACGGATCACCCACTCTGCTCGGACGCAACTGGATGCAGGAATTGGGCATCGGCGTCTCTGACGTTGAAGTGAACATTCATGCACTTGCTGATGTGAAACACGTAATGCAAGATTACACTGAAGTGTTTGAAGAAGGCTTGGGTACGTCCAAGGGTGCGACGCTTCACTGCATGTACCTTCAGATGCTCCACCACGGTTTTCAAGCCACGCCCACTGCCATATGCCTTGACATACAGAGTCACGCAAAAAATTCAGCGATTAATTAGAGATTCCCTCACTGTTGCGGTGAAGACAGCAAGGTGGGTGCTCCAATTGTTCCCGTGACAAAAAGGGATGGGCGCATCAGAATCCGTGGGGACTTTGGTGTCACCATTACCCAGTCGCAACGACAGAACGCTGCCCTGTCCCAAGGTTGAGGACTTCTGGACTGTGCTGGCTGGAGGTGAAAAATTTACAAAGTTGGACTTGCGTGACACATGCCAGCAAGTCGTTCTGGATGAGGCCTCTAAGAGTATGTCACAATTCCGACGCACATGGCGTGTTTCAATACACCCTTACCTTTTGGGGTCTCATCTGCTCCAGCTATTTTTCAACGCGAGATGGAGAACTTGCTCAGGGGTCTGCCACATGTAGCGGTCTATTTTGATGACATTCTCATAACTGGTGCAAATGATGCCGAGCACTGTCGCAACCTCTGCACAGTACTAGGCAAACTTCAAGAACCTGGCCTCAAGTTGAAACTCGAGAATGCACTTCTCCATACCCCAGTTGAGTATCTCGGGCACATTATCAGTAAGGAGGCCTCTCCTCGAACATGGACAAGTGTCTGCCATTCTGCATGCTCGTGCCACAAGATGTCAAGGAACTTCAAAGCTTCTTGGGACTCGTCAATTTCTATCGGCGTTTCTTGCACAACCTTGCCGCACTTCTCCGTCCGTTGCACTTCCTTCTTGGTGATGGCAAGAAGTGGCAGTGGGGAAAGGACCACAAGATGCTTTCACTGCCTGCAAGCATCTGGTGACTTCAGCTCCAGTTCTTGTACATTTCCGCCCGGACAGGCATGTATGTCTCAGCTGTGATGCATCACCTTACGTCATAGGCACAGTTTTTGGCGCACGAAGACACCGATTGCCGAGAACATCTAATTGCTTTTGCTTCGAGAAGTTTATCAAAAGCAGAACAAAACTATAGTCAATTGACAGGAAGCACTAGCCTTGGTGTTTGGCGTGGATCTGTTCCACCAGCACTTGTGGGCATACCGTTTGAAGCACACACTGACCACAAGCCACTTCTTGCACTTCTGGGTGCCAACAAGCCTGCTCCAGCGCAAGCTTCACCAAAGTGGTCAGATGGGCTCTGAAGCTCTCCGTGTACAATTACACTTGTCTACAACCTGGCAAGAGCTCGGGCATGCCGATCGCTTGTATACTGCCACTGCCCAACGACTGCACTGCATTTCCTCGCCCTGCTGAGATCTTCATGCTGGAGGAGGCATATCCAAAACTCCTCTGACCAGCTGTTGTAGCCCGAGCCACAAGGGACGATCCAGTATTGAGCCATGTTGTCCTATCTGTGTTGAAAGGAGAAAACCTCCCAGCGGGACCAGAGTGGAACCCCTTTCAATGCCAGAAGTGCGGAACTCAGTCTCCATGAAGGCTGTCTACTATGGGATCAGAGTCGTGATTCCGAAAAATTGCTGGCCCAGGTACTTTTTGTGCTCCATGCCAGCCACCCTGGTATTGAGAAGAGCAAGATGATCGCCAGGAGCCATGTCTGGTGGCCAGGCATTGACAATGACATTGCAAAAGTGTGAAGACTGTGCTACGTGCCAGGCTCAACATAGAGCTGCCCAGCCTGCAGCAGACACCCTGGCCTTTTCCACAGCGACCCTGGTCTAGGCTTCCCATTGATTTCGGGGGACCATTCCTAGGGCATACATTCTTGGTTATAGTGGACGCCTTCTCGAATGGATAGGAGTCTTCCCTGTGTCTTCCACATCTGCAGACGCTACCATTTCCGCCTTGAGAATGGCATTCGCCCAGTACAGCCTCCCCGACATAATAGTTTCGGACAATGGTCCTGCTTTTACCAGTGCACAGTACATGGACTCCTTGACTCGAATGGAATACGCCGCATGCTGGTACCCCGTATCACCCTGCGTCCGTGCCGCAGAGCGAGCAGTACAGACTGTCAAAAACAACTCACGAAATCTGGGTCAGGCAACTTCCAAACACAACTGTCCCGGTTCTTATTCCACTACAGGACAACACCTCACGGTACGGGTCGGCCACCGTGCGAACTCCTGACAGGCAGAGCCTTTGAGAGACCATTGGATGCCTTGCGACCAAGCCTCCAGACTCAGTAGTTTCTAGGCAACTTAAGCAAAGTTGTATGCCGACGAGGATCCCGGCAGCTCCGTCATTGCAACCAGGAGGCAGCGTGTATGCACGAAATTTTCGACAGGGAGCACCATGGGTGCGGCCAGTGTTGTCGACGTCACGCCAACATCGGCCCGCGTCATTCTCGACGATAGGTCTACATGGCACCGACACGGTGACCACTTACGTCTTGCCCTGACAGGGCCACTGGCTACGTCTGAACAGATGCGCTTCGCCATGCTAGTGCTGCGGCCATACCACAATGGGAACGCCTCCTCTCCTTGAATCAACTGTTCCGGACATGCCGGAGCAAGCTGTCCAGCCGTCTACAAGTTCGCCTGAGAGGGCTGTGCCATAAACACCGACATTACTGCAAGCAAAAGTGGTGTTCATGTGGGGAGTGACTCTTCCGTGGCTGCGCCTTGCACACCAATGTTGCGACGCAGCAAAAGGTCGAGGAAACCAGTGCTTAGATACTCCCCATAGTGATTCTTCTTAAGAGGCGAGAGTGTCACAATGTTAATAGCTAACACGCAGCGCCCTCGCGCGGCGCTGTTGCTTTGTGTAGTGGCGTCACACCTGGAGACTGAAAGATGGGGACGCGGGAAAAAAAAAGAGTTGGTTCGTTTTGGGCTCTCGTAGCGCCATGTCTCATTTTGCTATCTAGTCTCCGCTACCTTCCAGCCATCTGTACTTGTATCAAAAGGGACACAAAGGCAAATAACAATTTACGTCGGGTGAAAGCTCAATGTATGACGTCTAAAACGGCAATAATATCAACAGTGCCCTACTTACTGAGAATTAAGCTAAATGTATCACATGATGGCAAGTACCGGTAAGATGCAGCTGTTATATACCTTCCTCTTGAGGAATATGGTACACTACCATTCATGATTTGATAATGCTTGCCGAATGAGCCCCATCCCATCCTTATTCGTCTAGTTATTTCACTCTCATGGTTCGGCTCCGCGGTTACTACCTGTCCTAAGGAGACGTACTCCTTTACAACTTCCAGTGTCTCGCCACCTATCGCAAAGCGCTGTTCTCTGCCAAGATTGTTCCACATTACTTAGTTTTATGCATATAATTTTCAGACCTACTATTCTACTTTCTGTATCCAGTTCAGTAATCATGAGCTGTAATTCGTCTCCCGCGTTACTCATCAATGCATGTCATCCAGCGAATCGCAGATTACTGAGATACTCTCCATTACTCTTATCTCTAATTCTTCCCAATCTAGGGCCCTGAAAACCTCCTGTAAACACGCGGTGAATAGCATTGGAGAGATCGTGTCTCCCTGCTGTACACCCTTCTTTATTGGGATTCTGTCGCTTTCTTTATGGAGGACTATAGTAGCTGTGGATCCGCTGTGATTTCTTCTATTATGTTTATACAGGCTTCGTCGATGTCCTGATTCCGCAGTGCCTGCATGACTGCTGATGTCTCCACCGAATCAAATGCCTTCTCGTAATATGAAGGCTATGTATAGGGGTTGGTTGTATTCCGCGCATTTCTCCATCACCTTGATTGATAGTATGAATGGTCTATTGTTGAGAATCCTGTACAAATCCTGCCTGGTCCCTTGGTTGATTGAACTCTAATGTCGTATTAATTATGCTAGCAATTACTTTTGTAAATAGCTTGTAGACAATGGACAGTAAGCTGATGGGCCTGTAATTTTTCAGGTCCTTGACGTCCCCTTTCTTATGGATCAAGATGATGTTGGCATTCTTCCAAGATTCTGGTATCCTTCCCATCGAGAGGCACTTCGTATACAGGGTGGCCAGTTTCTTTAACATAATCTCTCCACCGTCTTTCAACAGGTCTGATGTTACCTGATCCTCACCAGCTGCTTTGCCTCTTTGCATTCCCTTTAGGGTTTTCTTTACTTCTCCTGTCAATACTGGTGGGATGCGAGATTCCCCTGCGCTATTACTCCTTCTTACTTATCATCCTGAATGCCTCGGCTGCTGTACAGATCTCGTAGAACTCTTCCGCTACCTCAACTATTCTATCCATATTGGTTGTGCCTTGCCTTCCTTGTCACTTAATGCATACATCTGTATTTTTGCCTATGCACAATTTTGTCTTCATAGCTTTGAGGCTTCTTCCGTTCTTTAGAGCATGCTCAATTCTCTCCATATTATCTTTCTTATGTCGGCTACTTTACGCCTACTGATTACCTTCGAAAGCTCCGCCAGCTCTATTTTGTCTCTTGCATTTGAGGCTTTCATGGCTCGACGTTTCTTAATGAGTTTTTCGTCTCTTGGGATAGCTTACCAGTGTCCTGTCTAACGACTGTACCCCCGACTTCCATTGCATACTCCTTAATGATACTAGTCATTATCATTCATTACGACAACGCTAGGTCAGTTTCCTCGGTTAAAGCCGTGTACCTATTCTGAAGTGAAACTCTGAATTACTGTGCTTTCCCTCTCAGAGCTAGTTCATTAATCGCTTCTTACGCATCAGTTTTCTGCCGTTCCTTCCTCACGTCAAGTTGAATTCTAGATCTTACCATTCTATGGTCACTGCATCGGATCTTGTTAACTACTTCCACTTCCTGTACAATGCTCGGTGGCCGCACATTAGAAGTCCATTTCATTTTTAGTTTCGCCATTAGGACTTCTCCACGTCCACTTACAGTAGCCCGTTTTCTGTAGAAGGTATTCAAGATCTGTAAATTATTGCGTCCTGCGAACTCTACTAGTAACTCCCTTCTGGCGTTTCTAGAGCCGATGCCACATTGCCCACTGCATGATCTCCAGCTTGCTTCTTGCCTACCTTTGCATTAAAGTCACCCATACACAGTATACTGTGTCTTTACATTACTCATTGCTGATTCTACGTCTTCGTAGAAGCGTTCAACCATTGATCATCATGGCTGGATGTAGGCGCGTAGCCTGTACCACCTTCATCTTGTACCTCTTATTAAACTTAAAGGGACACTAAAGGCAAATATTAAGTCGACGTTGATTGTTGAAATAGCGGTCCTGAAACCTCGTAGTGCTGCTTTTGTGCCAAGGAAGTGCTTATTTGAAATAAAATCACGTTTTTAGTGGTCCGCATCGCGTAGCGCGCTTCAATCTCCCGCCTGAAAATACACTCTCATACGTCACTGCTGCCGTGCCCAACGTTGCCCTCTTTTACTGCGCGGCCCGCCGACACTATAGCAGCCGAGCGGAAGTAGCGGACCCACAGTACAACAACGGTGCTGCGGCAAAGACTTGCTCGGATGGGCACATTCAAAGCCGTCACCAAGTTGCGGTTGGTCTCGTAATCCTCAGTACGAAAGTGCAGCGAGCCACACGCAGAGGTTTTGACTGTTTAGCACACTGCGCAATGGCATGACACTAAGCCACTTCGAGCGTAAGGGTTCATTCCGCGGCACCCAGTGAAAAGACACACCGTTTCCTTGCTGCAGCACTGCGTTGTGCACCATTCGGGCATCCGGCAATATCACACGCATGCGCATTTTTGTCGAACTTTCTGTCAGAGCGACTTTCACGAGCGCGCAAACACGCACGGCAGTACGCGATCCCGAAACTACCACTGAGACGGCGAGGCACAGTTCGGCGAAAAAAACCTTTGAACCATGTTTGAACCAGCGCGCCGTTCCCCATGGCAACGCCACGGAGGTTTTGTTTTCCATGTCAAGCGGAAAACAAACAGCATTTTTTACGTCTTTTGTTGCTCGGAATGTTCTTTTTTTCTGCTGCTAGTTTGATTATAGTGATTTATTGTAGGCGACTTCCCTACGTCATCGGGATCACTTCAAAAATGTCCCACTCGTGGCGCTCACATGTGATACATTTAGCTTAATTTCTCCGGTAAGTAGGGCACGCTTTGTTGATAATATTGCCGTTTTAGAAGTTGACATTGGGCTTTCACTCTGACATAAATGTTATTTGCCTTTAGTGTCCCTTTAAGTACGATACATATCACCTCTCATTAATGCTATTGTATTCCTCTATACTGCCAGCTATGTTTTTTGAACAAGTAACCCCCCCCTAGTTCCTTCTGTCAGCTAAGCTACGATAGCATAGGACGTGTCGTTCTTCAGCACTGTATAAGCCTCATGTGGTCTCCTAAACCTCATGAGCACTATTACATCCCATTTAACACCCTCTAATAATCGAATAGAACAGCTAGACTCGCCTCACTAGAAAAGTTCTAGCGTTATACGTAACCAAGTTCAGATTCCAATGGCGGCCTGTCGGACCCAGAGATTCTTAGCACCCGAGGTTCAACTTAAATTGAGGACGACGCAGCAAGCGATGGAAAGGAAAATGATAGGTGAACCTTAAGAGACAGGAAGAGAGCAGAGTGGGTCAGGGAACAACAGGGGTTAAGGATATCATAGTGAAATTAAGAAGAAGAAATGGATATGGGCCGGGCACGTAGCAGTCGGCAGGATAACCGGTGGTCATTAAGGGTAACTGACTGGATTCCAAGAGATGGCAAACGCGTGAGGGGGAGACAGAAAATTAGGTGGGTAGATGAGATTAAGAAGTTTGCAGGTATAACGTGGCAGCAGAAAGCACAGGACCGGGTGATTGGCGGAACATGGGAAAGGCCTTTGCCCTGCAGTGGCGTAGACAGGCTGATGATGACGATCACATGATGAGCGTCACGAGCGGGACATTTTGGAAATGATCCCGATGACGTGAGAGTCCGACTACAATTAATCGCGGACATATCTACTAGCGCGGAAAAACACACAAAGGACGAGGTAAAGACGGCAGACAGGACGCAGCGCTTCTCTAATACTACAATTAATCACTCGTAATCAAACTAGCTGCAATAAAAGAAGAACCTTCCGTGCATCAAGAGACGTAATAAAATGCTGTGTTCTTTTCTGTTTTTTCATGGAAAAAAGAACCTCTTTGGCATTGCCATGGGGAACGGTGCGCGTGGTCAAAAGTTCCGTTTTCGCCGAACTGTGCTTCGCCCGGCGCCTGCTTCGCTCACGCGGTCGATCTCGGTGGTAGTTTCAGTATCGCGTACTGCCGGTGTGTATTGCACGTTCGTGAAAGTCGCTCTGACAGGAAGTTCGACAAAATGCCGCATGCATGTGATGTTGCCGGATGCCCGAATGGGTGCACGCCGCCAGTGCACGCCGCGCAGTAAAGACGGGCAACGTTGGGCACGGCAACAGTGGCGCGAGAAAGACCGCTTTCAGCCGGGTGATTTGAAGTGCGCTAACGCGATGCAGACCACTAAAACGCGTTTTTATTTCAAAATAAGCACTTCCTTGGCACACAAGTAGAACTACGAGGTTTCTGGACCACTATTTCAACAATCAATGTCGATTTAATATTTACCTTTAGTGCTCTTTAATATACATGCGTTTGGGTCGGGACCAGAAGAAATTTCAAATAAAGCGATTTCGTTGTAACGAGAGATTACTGTATTTAATGTGGACACTCCTTGGTAAGTTTTCCAGCAACTTTGAAGGCAATGGCAAAAGGCGTGGCACCTTTCCGATAAGAATACTAACAGCTCCATAGAAAACACACAATGTTGGGTTGGGCCAACTTAAATGTGGGAGTGAATCAACTTAATTTTAGGGGCGATTGGAGGTGGGCAACATATGGGCCAGCTTGAGAGAGAAAAGCACCATTAGTGGACCAGCGTGCGTTATGCGTGAGTGGTGGTGAGTTGACCAAGATTCGGGGTTGCTGGTGAAATCATGACTTCGAGGCAGTAAGTGAAAGTAAGTGGTTTATTTACATGGAGAAGAAAACTTGAATCGGTTCAGCAGTTTGGGCAGCCACATCCTCGGGCCTCTCCTGTGCATCTCTTCTCTCGTCACCCGTTTTCTCCCCATCGCCCTCGGCACGTCCGGCCGATTCACGATGAGTCGGCACAGCTTCTGTGTCGTCAAGCTCGAGACCGGCTCTCCTTGGGTCGAAGAGCACCTGCACTGCGTTTGGAAGGTCGACTATTCCAGTGGCCTTCCGCAATGTTTCTCATGAACGCCAGGGTCGGTTTCCAGAACAGCCGCTTTCCAGAGAGCTGTGAGCTCTGTTCCCATTAGCAACCCTCCACCTGGGCACCCGCAGCCATGGCACCCGCCACTGTGGCACGAGTGCGCCCATCCCAAATGGGTCCTTGGGAGCGGAACGCAGTGAGCAATTTCTGCTGCTCGTGGAACATCGCAGCCCCGTGCTAAAGGAGAAATCTCCTTCATGCAAGTGCTGGCTGTTTACCAGTCGCAAGTTTTGCAATCCAAGCTTCACGCAGCTTCTCACCCTGAGGACAACTGTGAAGGCTGGCACCGTGTCGTGTACGTCCTGCACTGAGGCACCAAGCACTGGCCTATCATATAAGACGCCTTCAAAGACAGCAACTACATACTGTAGCGATGCTCTCACACGTTGTCAAGCGCACACTGGAAGCGTGAAAACATCCTTTCTTCATCAGTAAGTGACATTATAGAATTTTGTTTTAGCTTGCTACAGCGCTCTCGAAGCAGACGATGCAGCCGCTGTGACCAGGTGATCCTGCCAAGCGCACGTCACGGCAACAGCAGCTTTTCCAGTGGTGGGCCTCATGCCCATATTGAAATAAGAACTAAACGTGCTTCATATACACATCATACAATTAATTAAGCCCAGTCATATAACACTCGGGTACAGCCAAACCTGCATAATCGAACTCGCAAAAAAATGGGACTTAGTTTGATATATCGCATAGTTTGATAGTTTGATGTAAAACTTTAAAGAAACTACCGTATTTTTTAATGTGAATTTTGTGCACAAGATGAGTTCACGACATGGCTTTACATAATGCAAGGAATGCGGTTTGTAGCAATATGATGGCACCTTTTTTTTAGTTGTTGTTTTTCCACGGTTTGTATTTGGAGGTGCGAGTTATACGTGAGGAAATGCGGTATCAATGCAAACAGTATGAGAGCATCTTCATACACAGCTGTGCGTGCTCGTCGGCTGCCGGAAACTTCTAGTCCACCTTGGCCTTACTGTTGGCCTTGTTTTTCAATATCATACTCAGCATGGTTCTTGAAATGCTGTGTGCAGCGGCAACGTCGGACCTCTTTTCCCTGCGTCCTGACTGTGCTGATTGTCACCAGCTTTGTGAACAACAGCCAGGTTCCTCCGTTGCACGGCAGCCATAGCATTAACAAAGGGAGAAGCGAACGGCCATTCCGCACTGCGGGCTGATGGGCACGACGAGGAATCATGGGAAAGCGAGCGATGGCAAGCGGCAGTTTCTACTCGCTTACCCTCCTAATCACACTGCTCACCCCCCAAATGCATGCGGGAAAGTTCCCTTCCACGAGTAAAAGCCAACCTCTTGAGGCATTTTGCAGTGTTCAATATACCAGGTGTTGTTCCATGTGACTGTAAATTTTGCTATGCATTGATGCCAAAGCATTGTCGTGTTCGAAAACAGTTTGATATAAAGGATAATTTGATTTACCCAAGTTCGACATAGTCGGTTTTGACTGTATTTCAAACTATTGTTTGTACTGAACAGTGCAAAATCCTCCAGAATATAAAAAGAAACAACTCCTATGGGGGGGAATGGGGTACATTGAATAATGCCTGGATGCCCTACCGCTCTTCCTGCAATAAGGCGTGGCTGGCAGTGTGCCAAGTGCCAAAATCACTGATTGTAACAGAATGAGCAATCCTCTGTTTCGGTGGCACAGAAACCCCACGGCCAGGAAGTAGTCTGCATCGCCAACAGAGCAACTTAACCTGTTCGCAGAGCAGCTCAGAATGAGGGGCAATTCCTCTTGTGGAGGGCATACTCCAAAACAGGACAGGACAGGAAGGACACGAGTGTGAGAGAATAACTGGACTGATTGTCCAGGATGGGTCCTTTCCGTCTCATCCACTGACAAAGGCTGGTGGTGTGGAGAAAAACAGACCCTGCTGTATGAGCACAGGGCAGCCGTTGGAGTGGCAGCAGCCAGAATGCATGGTCATCAACCAATAACGTGGCACGGGGGCATTGTAGCAAGCGGCTCACTTCACCATGGAAAACACCCAAGAGGTGCAGCAGATTCTCACTGTTACAACTTACATATTGTCAAAACCAGTATCACTATATACTAGTGGGTTGGCTGAAAAGCGAATGTCACCACTATATTCAAGTTTGTTATATCCAGGTATAACTGTACATCTGCTTGCAGTCAGAGGCACATGGCCCCATTCTCACCTGAGGCGTGCTTCCATTGCGTCCAGCTCCTTCTGCAGGAACTGTGCAGCCAACTGCTGCACATGCAGACGTGCCACAATGGTCTCCTCCTCTGTCACACCTGCACACAGATGTGGGTCGAGCATGGGAAAAGCATTCAGTATCACAGTACGCTACCAGCGGGAAGACACCAGGACAAGAAAGAGGACGACACACTGCGTTCACCACAGTGTGTCGTCTTCTTTCTTTCCTGTCCAGGTATCTTCGCTCTGGTAGTATACTGTCATGAATTTCCAACAAGGCCAAGCCTTGTGATATTACATATAATTCCACGAGTGCAAATATCAATCATAATAATGGCATCAGAAAACCTGCGACGCAGAACACTTCCCAAATACACAATTAAAGGGGCCCTGCGACACAAATTAAGCGTGTAGTTTTTATCGCTTCTTCTCGAACTGTGAAATGCACCGACATCGTTGCGCGAGTGGCAACGCCAAAAACAAAGCTGTTATAATTTTATTTCACCGGAGAAACCACATTGTTTTCGGACTAGAGCAACACACATCGGCTATTTTTGTGATCGGAAGTGACGCTTCATCACGTGGGAGTGACGACATTGGCCGTGCATTTTGACTGGTTCGACCCGACAAGTCGCACGTAATATTCATATGGTCACAAATAGGCCACGCTATTGTGTGCTAAAAATTATAAAAGCACTCTTTATACTTCCTCAGATAAAAGGATTTCTGTTTTTAAATGTGAAAATTTGAAATTAATTGTGAAACGACACTAAGCGGCCGTCCTGTCATGTACCTTTCTTCTTGTCCTCGTCTAATATAGCGCTACAATTTTTAAATAAGAACGACACTAGGAGCGCTGCACGACTGCCCCCACGAGGCGAGCGTCCGGTATGTCTCTGTAAGAGGCACGCGCTCATTGGAACCGGCCCTTGATATCAGTAGGAGAGCGAAATGCGAAAGGGAACGTTTTTTCTCGGCGTCTGCTGGGGTTTTGAAGTTGACGGCTAATAACTTCCGTTACCGTGCACCAATTTCGATCATTCGTTTGCGTTCATCTCAGTATTCAGCAATAAACAATCCAGTGCTGCAGAATGCAGACGAAAAAGCGTTGCAGGGCCCCTTTAAGCCATCTCCATGATGAAGGAATTAACGAAACACACCAGAATGCCCATAACTTCCATCTTTCACAAGCGTTACTGGTGAAAGAACTCTGTGTCCTCAGCGAGAGGCCTCGGTAAAATTCACACAACAGGTGTCCCAATCCGCCCTATTGTCGATTTCACTAAATCCCCCATGCACAAGTTTTCAGTACTTACACAGAGTCTTCTCACCACTCGTTGAAAGCACTGAAACGCATTTAAGAAATTCTTGGAAACATTTCGGCGTGCACACAAAAGACGAAAACAAAAGGCGAGTAGACAAACGGGCACCCAGCTCAGAGTAGACAGACGGGCGCCCAGCCCAGAGTAGACAAACCAACTCGCCCAGCTCTCCATACTGTTGCATTTAAGAAACTCCAGTGACTTCAATGATAAGGTACGCAGCATGGTGGGATGCAATGATGTTCTGGCATCTTCTGCCGTCGTGCTTTTTACCGATCGGTGTGGCCGTCGACGTGTGTAAGACAGCCCTTGAGTTGGGCCGGAGGACCGAACGCCCATCGATGTCCCTGGCCTTCCACGGTTGCTATACTTCAAAACACTTACTTCACATTCAAGAGCAATACTACAAGCAGGCACTGCAATGGGTTGTCCCATCACCATTGCAAACCTCACCATGCAAGCTGTCGAAAACCGTGTTCTCACTTCATTTGCTGACCCCTCACATTTTTCTTCAATAACGTATTTACTCAAACTTAGGCCGGCCCCGATTCTAAGCCGACCCACGAAATTCGCAAAACCAGAAAAAAACTTAATCATTGAACTCGAATCTAGGCCGACCCCCCCAACTTTCGCACATCGTTTTTCCGAAAGAAACATCAGCTTAGATTCGAGTAAATACGGCATGTGGATGATGGTTCTTTGTGTCTTGCACCAGGATTCCCTGCTGCGGTTCTTGGAATACTAAATTCTAGGACACAATCGAATTTACCATGAAAGAGAAATCGAATGGTTGCCTTTCGTTCGTTGATGTCCGTGTGAAATGGGACTGTAGCTACCAGACTTTCAGCATTTACAACGGAAAGGACACACCAGGGGCGTAGCCAGAAATTTTTTTCGGGGGGGGTTCAGCCATACTTTATGTATGTTTGTGCGTGCGTTTGTATGTGTGCGTGCCTATATACGCAAGCAAAACTGAAAAATTTCGGGGGGTTTTGAACCCCCCAACCCCCTTCCCCTTAGCTACGCCCCTGGGACACACATACCAGTCATTCCCTAAATTTTTATTCTGTGCACCCTTCCTGACATGAATGCTCAGATGTGTCAACACTTGTGCAACGCGCCCAGCAGCCACGCAAGAAGACGCAAAGAAAGATGGAGATCGTTCGGCGGGAGCTGGCTACTTGAGATACCAGACTTAATTCGTGAACTCAGTGCAGCGACAAATGCTGCGCCCAGTTCAACCTTGCACCACTTTCACAAGAAAATGTGCATCGGTGCCTTATGTCCCAGCGAAGCATTCACTCGGTTTCTGCGCAGCTACAACGCCCAAGTGGCACACGTCCCGACTCGAAGGAAGTCTCACACCTGTGAAAGATAAGTTGGAAAGACATTCCAGGAGCAGCCTTCCTTGTGAAGACTGCAAACATATTAAGGCGAAAGCCTTTAGTGTCTCATACTCGCGTCCGTCCATGCCCTGGAACGATGCCAGCCGGGGCCTCTCCCCCTCACTCTCCCAGCAATCACGTGACGGCACAGCGTCAACGTCCGACCGACCGTCGTCCGTCCGTGCCCCCTCACGCTCTCTCTGCAATCATGTGATGCCACAGCGGTGCGCGCGGCAACGCTCCTTTTTCAGACGTCTCGTTGCAGCAGTCGAGTGAGTCGGATGGCTCCCAGACAGCCCGGTGATGGTTCCACGGCAAGCGGTTCGGAGAAGTGCCCCAAAAATGTGGATTCCCCCGATACCACTGCAGAGTCAGTCAAATGGCCACAGGCTTTCACCGAACACCCTTTGGAATTCACAAAGTGTCCTTCAATTTTGTTGTAATGACAGAAAGAATTCCTTGGGGCAAGCCTGGGTGTTTACTGTCCGAGGTTCTGCTGGCCAATGATCGTCATAAATTCCTTGTTCAAGGTTAGGCCAAGTCGGTGGTAGGTTGTATCTTGTCTGGCGGCGCTGCCAACCAAAACGAGAGATGTGACCTAGGCACCACAGCTGTAGCAGACAGGCAATGGGCGACCGACATTGTAGGCTTCGGGATAAGTTCTGGGACGCTGCGTAGAGCACTGCATGGGCTCGGGCCTGCCCGAAAACCCGGGCCCGGCCCGGCCCGGTGGGCAGGCCCGGGGTAAAGTAGTTTTCACGGCGGGCACGGTCCGGGCTCGGGCCTGAGGCTCCGGACTTAGGGTTGGGCCCGGGTTTGAGGTGGCGGGCTCGCGTCGGGCCGCGCTTGGACTTGGCTCCATTCTTAAAGGGACACTCAAGTGAAACACTGAATTGCTTTAGACTGATAGGGTACTCTCAGAACTTGAATGTCATTCGCCCTACGAGAAAATCAAGGTCAAAGTTCCATTCTTAAATTTAGCCCTGAATACTCCGTGCATGACGTCACGGAGTGGAAACTGTATTGTCGTATTTCGGGGACTTTCGCTCAACGAAATTTCCTGAAACTTGGTATGTTAAGTCTATGGCCCCCTCACAGGTCAATGTACTTCATTTTTACCAATTAGGATCTACGTAGGCTTAGTAGAGACTGTCAGAATCTATGACGTCACGGCACCTGCTGCACGAATTTCAAGGTGGCGTCGCCACCCACATTTTCTTTTTGTGCGTTTGATCGCTTACCAAGAGTCTTGATGCAGCGAGCATCGTGATTTTGGAATTCTAAAAGAGTAACTATATAATAGAAAAATCATTTTTCTCTTCAGTGTCCCTTCAAGTTAGTTCCACGTGCGTTTCACAGTTTGTCTAAAAAAACGCTTTTCTTTATGCGGGGCAATCTATTTGTGGAGGCTTTATGATGAACAAGTAATGAACCTTTTTTTTCCTCTTGCATGTGGGGCTACTGATTTTTTAAACAGGCGAGCTAACGTAAATAGACCAGGCGCTTATATAGTTAACATATTGCTATTCTGTGCTTATGGCATTTATTATTTTGTATCCCAAATGTTATTCTGTAATCGCACAAATAAATGTATATACTAAATTTATACCTCTAACTTATCATCGCAAGAGTGATCACAGAGCTCCGAAGCGGGGAAACGTTCTTAAAGTTTCAGCCTTAAAGGGACCCTGAAACGGTTTTGACGATTATGTACGAACACATGAGCCGGTAGAACAAGTCCTAAGGATCATTTACAGACCGATTTAAGCTCTGTGCGAAAACTGTGTAATTATTACAAGGCTTTAAAGCTGCGAATCGCCACCGATCACAGCGGCTCAGCCAAACGCGTTTTCAAACCGCCCACTTCCAGTGCGCGTCGTATTGGAAGCGCGACGTCACGCAGGCGGCTGATCTGAGGATATGTCCAGTACACGTCACTGAACCTCCTGTGGACAGCGAGCGTCGTCTGCCTGTGTTACAACGTACTCCGTTGACGTGAGCTGAGCGAGAGTGTTATCTTGAGGTTTCTTTTCTTGGACATAATTAATTGCCCCAGCCTTGTTGTGCACCACGTATATAGCAATTTCTAGCAATTGGTGACTTGTAAAGCTGCGACATCGGCAATGTTCGTGAGGCATCTGGCGAGCGGAATCCCTTCAGCTCGTCGCTGCAATGAGCGTCGCGCTCTCGCTATCCGTTCAACGCCACGATCCACGTTTTGTGGCTGTAACTTCACCCCTGAAGACACAACCACATTGCCCGAGTTTACGCTTATCGATGACCGTTCTCGAATTATTTTTGTTGTCCGCATGCTTTTGCAGATTGTCGCCGTACAGGAGAATAAAATAAGATCTGGCTGGTAGTGTGGCGGCACCTGTCGGAGCAGATATCAACCACTCCGCGAGCTTCGTCTTTGTTGGGCCTCCGAGATTACGCGCAACCCGTCGCGAAGCTCAAACCGTCGAGTGCGCTCGTGAGAGCGCTGCGATCGCCGGCGATGTCAGGGTGTGAGTGAGTTGGGTGCAAGGCAGTGGTGAGGAGGAGGGTATAGATATAAATTCCGTAGCGGCCTTGGTACACAGTGCGTCGCTTAATTTCTGGTGCGAATGATTGGGGATGATCCTGCCTAAACGCTGACAAAACTTCAAAAAACCGTTTCAGGGTCCCTTTAAACAAAAGGACTAAGCAAAAGGACTGCACGAAGTCTCGTGAGATACAATTCCTATAAACACACTCTTTCCGTGGTTCCGTCACGGCTTCCAGTGGTTATGTGACGCGAGATGGACATGCACAGCCTGCTTTTTGTGCCCACATTGCTAACTTCTGAGCTGAGCTTTCGTCTTGTTCCGCAATATCAGGGGTCTCAAACACACCCCAGGTAATGGGCCGCATCCCCGAAAATTTACTCCGCAGGGGAAAGGACAGTGACGAGATAAAAGCCAGGGCAGGGGGGGGGGGGGGGGGAATAGGTCGTACCAAATGTCAGCTAACATTGCCATTTGAAATAACTTTCCATATTTCATATTGATCATTTCTGAAGGGTATTTGGCGGCAGAATTTCTATCTCCACAATGGCTAAAATCTGGACGCTGAAATGTAAAGTTTTTTCGTGGTTATGTATCAACAAATGGTGGCCGCAGGGGGTGCCTCACGAAAAAGAAATGACTTAGCCCTGTCATGCACATAGGTCGGCAAGAATGCGGAGCTCACTCAGACTCACTCATGGGATATATTTTGTCCTTAGGGCTCACTCCGACTCACCAAAATTTTCCTTAGGCGGACTCACTCGGGCTCAGACTCACTCAATTTTTAACACGAAAGTGTTTTATGCCGGGGTCCACCAAGACTTCAGTGACGTATTTCCGTCACGGAAATGACGTCGAAAAAATATACACACTCAGATGACAAAGAAAAAAAGTTCCGTCAACGGGCATCGAACCCACGATCGCTCGGTCCGCAACAAACATGCCGGGCACGCTATCCACTGCACCACGGTCATAGACTCTGGAGGCTTTACAAACGTGCCTTTTATATCTACCACTCTCCGGTCGGCGGGGTGGTGTTGCCCTCTGGGAGCGGTAAAGTAATTCGTCATTACTGTGCTCTCCGCGATTAGCACCTGCAGCGCGTTACACGGCCGTCCCATTTGGCGCGTTTTCAATAGAAGTTCAATTTCGTCAATGCCTTAACACACCGTGAGGTGGCGACCTTTGCCCAAGCGTTGTAAAAGCGTTGGCTTTGCTCACAGCATCAAGCTAATCCAAACCAAAAATAGCTCTGCGACGAGTGCCTGCCTAACCTGGCTGTAACACCGCGTTCCCTGCTCACACGCTCGCCCCGAAAAAAATCACGGCCAGGCTACCAGGGCGGCACGACGCGCTTTGTGTTTCCCTGTAGTCCGGCCGTGGTGTTCAATCACATTTTAACATGCCGCGGAATGGCGACCAAGTTCTGCGTCCGATATGCGACGCCCTTCTGGCTATCACACCTCGTTCTCTGATTACGCTTTCACCGTTAACTACTACAGCTACCACAGGGTTTTGGTGTAATCATTTAACATGGACATTACTCGTCGGGATGAAGATATACCACCAATCATCAAAGTGGGTGCATCCACGTCAAACGGTGCTACAGCTGCCAGACATCAGTATTGCACAAACTCTCTTATATCAATGTACAGTAAACATTGAGTTACTTCTGTAAAGGCACGCTTTACTTTCGTGTTATGCCGATTCCTATGACGGAGGGATCAAAACCATCTTTTTTTCTCAACCGGACTCACTCCGACTCGGACTCACCTAAATATACTCACTCGGACTCACTCAGACTCACTCAGACTCAGACTCACAGCTTGATCTGAGTCTGAGTTAGTCGAATTATGAGTCCATTAGCGTATAATTAGCCTTTGCGTTCAGGATGTCAATGCACTTAAACGTCAACATCTCGCATAATCGGTGCTGTATAATGCGCATTTTGACCTACCTTCACATACGAGCTATCAGTGATTGCAATTTAGTAAGGACATTTTATTGAAAGATATGACTCACACGAGATATTTCAATCAAGAATTTCGTTTGGAAAATTTTGCGAGGGAAGGGGGGGGTCAAGGCATGCATCTGATCAATAAATATTGAGCTGGCGTATGAACGCTAGTGCATTGAAGTATCTGTGAGTAGAAGGGAGTATCAACATGAGCCGTCATAAGCTAATAGTAATGCTGAAGTTGAGTACTTAGCTCATGCATGTGTATCTTAAAAACGTACTTATAAAGAAAAAAAATGGGACAAAGACAGTCATGTGCAGGCGCGAGCCATATCGGGGAGTCCGCGGGCCGCTTGTTTGAGACCCTTATGATATAAGTGCGAGAGCTACATGATACTGCCGCAGCAGCGTTCGAATGTGCAGGAATAGCAAAGGTCCATAGACAAGGTGTGGGGCAAAGTATTCACTTGACGAAATATCTGGCTTGCAAAAAGACAATTACCAATTCCGTGCCGGGTGATGTCCCTTCCCTTCGAACCATATGCATCCAATGAGTAAGTGTCGAGAAGCTTATTCGCGCCTTTATCAGCAAACTGGAACGTGCCCCGAAAATAGAAATTGCTTCGGCTACCTTCTGCTGGTTTTACCCGCGTGATCCAATGACCACCTTCTACCAATACAACATTGTTAGGAAGGCATAAACCATTACAAATGTAAAGAAGAGCACAGTGCAAACCGTGCATAACATACACTGCCGAAAACTGCAAGGAGAAGCCTTCAAAAAGCAGTTCTATAGATGACATTGAAGAGTGGCACGACGTTCGAGAACAAAGGAAATGAAGGGACGAGCTGGATAGCTATGTTCATTCTGCAGAGGTCCACAAAGATATTCTAAATTCCAATGGTGGAAGTTAAGAACGACGACTGCCAAAGCCTTCACAATCCGCAAGGCAGATGGGCACCCCTGCGGCTAGCGCAAGCAGTGCGAGAAACTTTAGTGCGGCAGGATATGTGATGCAACAGCGCATGGTGTGCTTAAAGCTGCAATCCCTTGACCCTTTGATTTTTTACACATCAACCTGTGAACAAATAAACTATAAAGTATGCCACAAAAACGTATATATACTAGCAGTGGTGTGATGTATGAAAATAATGCTATGACAAAAAGTCTTTTCTTCCTTTTGGCTGCTTATACGTATTTCTAAAAGTACACGTGATGCACACGGTTCATTATAATTTTTATATGTAGGTTTGTGTATTTACAACAACGTAATAAATTTGGTTTCTTCCTCTATTTCTCTTCCAGTGGCAAGGTGCTATGCTGAAGAAAGGTGCTACATATCCAGAAGGGTGCACGATCGGCTTTGTCGTTACAGCATGCTTTCAATTTCGACAGAGAGTGCAATAAAAACAAAGTGAAGAGGGTGTTCTGTTCTCCGTCTTCTCTGTTTTTATTGCGCTCGATCACTATCGAAGCCTAACTTATGCTGCAAATAACTTTCCTTGCTACACTATTATCTGACCCCTATTGTATTTGCAGAAAAAATAGGTTCAGTATACCACTGCTGAACAAACATTGTACCCCAGTAGTATGTCCGCTCAACTGTTTCCACCGTGAGCCCCTTTTTACAAGAAATTACCGTAGGTTAAGTATAACTGTTAACGAAACATGCGCCAACAAAGCGTAGATATTTGCCACTTAACTTCTTGTCGATTCCGTGTTCGGTCAACACCACCTAGATTAGTGGCTCGGACCCCTGTCGGGCCAAATCTGCGGCCGGGCCGGGCCAGGCCGGGCCGGGCCGGGTAGGCGAAATTTTTTCTTGGGTTTGGGCCGGGCCCGGGTCTCGCTTTGAGTCACTGGGCCGGGTTCGGGCGGGTAAGCTTGAACGAAGTCAGGGCCCGGGCCGAGAATCACGGTCCATGCAGTGCTCTAACGCTGCGTGTAAAAAACACGGTCTTCTGGGTGCCGATTCGTGGTCATATCCCTACGAGTGTGTTGGTTGTGTGTCATGTCGTGGGGAGAGGAACTTCAGTGCTGTCACAGCTGGTCAACTCGAAAGTCTGCGCCACCTGACATGGCCGACAATGTGGATACAGCCGATACAGGTTCATGGGGTTGGCAAAAAGCACAACCAGGCTGTTCGACATCCACCGATTTGATGTGTTGTTCGAGTTCTTCGCGGACAATTTGTCTTACATTCACCACAAAGTCAAATTAAAAACTGCAGCTGTCCTGAACGCTTGCTACAGTCGCAACATTTGCTAACCTGCCGAACTATGGCGTGATGCGGCGTAGCTTCAAGGTCTCAAATTGCGGCAATGCTTGATGACATAAGCAACCGAGGCGAGGCTCTTCTTGGTGATCAAGTAGTTATTACATCCTCGGCAATACCTTTCAGAAAGTGCTCAACGTTGTCCTGTTCAGACATTCGAGGATTCACCATCTTACACAACTTGAGGATCGCCTCTATGTATGTAGGTATCACCTGGCACTTGAGCACACTGAAGCAATGTCTGTTCCACCCGCTTCCTTTTCGTGGTAGAATCTCCAAAGCACTCTGTGATTTCAGCAGCGAAGTGGTCCCAGGTTGTTAATGATTCTTCATGATTCTGAAACCACACCAGCGCAGTGTCTGTCAGGAAGAGAACGACATGCTCCAGCTGAGCCGTGGGTTTCCAGCCGTTGCACTTGCTCACAGTAGTGGGTGAGCCCATTCCTCCACATTCTCGCCGGGTTTTCCAGAGAAAGGGCATGGCTTCATCTGACGTATCCAGGCGCTGGTTGTTCACGCCGGAGGAGTCGGAGACAACTGCCGGTCATCGTTATTGGACATCGGAATCCCCGGTAATATCGGAGGCAGTCGAGCGAGACGTCAGCTTCGGCATAGACCTAGCAGCAGCGGCTTTATCGTCTTGGTCGAAGTACCCCACACCTCCACCACAAAACTGTTACGGGTACGGCTGAACTATGTTTATTTAGAAGGTGATTGATGGTCAGGTAATGATGGCGTCGGTAAGCTGAACCAGCTCAAGTCTTCTTCCCCTTCTCGCTTGGTGAATACCCGTTGCAATATGTATATTGGCGAGACAGGGAATTACAAGAGAAGACTCCGAGAACATTTTCATGATGTCAAGAACAAGAAAGTTGCTTCCAATGCTCTTGCAGAGCATGTGGTGTCCACTGAACACAGAATGAACTGGGGTCCACTGAAATAATAGCCACTGAAAAAAGTTGCTCCAGCAATTGCATTTGGAATTTTTCACTACAGTCGAGCCCGACTATATCGAACCCGTTTATATCAAATTATCCCGATATATCGAACAATTTCTAAACACGGTAAATTTACATGAGAATATATAGCAAAGTTACTGTTACAGCGAACGATATTCAGCAACGACAACGATATATCAAACTCCATGTGCCTCAAAAGTGCCCAGCAAGTTGGCTTTCCCCTCGCGGTGGCGGGCAAAACTGCCGGCGCCACCCTAGAAAAGTGTTTAGACCCGGGTGTGCACGGGCGAACACCCGCCCTGCAAGAAATGATCCTGGCCCGCTCGCAGCGCTTACAGCCAATCAGAGGCCGTCGTGCTTTCTCCGAGGCGCGGAGGCGGTAGAAGTGAGCGCCATTTTTTTTTTTTTCTTTATGCTTGTGTGCCTGCTGCTGCCTGTTTTCCTCGAGTACTCATTCAGCGTGGTCCGTGCTGGTGGTGTTGCCTGTTGGTGCTCTGTGAACTTTATTGGCGCGCTGTCGTCATGGCTTGTGCAAAGAGGCAGAATTTGCCGTTCGCCGCGAAACTCGAAATCATAAATCGGGTCGAGCTCTTTCTATGTTGAGTAGATCGTGGGCAGATGTCACGAAGGAGACGATCCAGAACTGCTTTAGGCATGCCGGCTTCCGCATGCCTGGTGATGACACCCCAAATTCCGATGACAGCACTGATGACACCGCAGGTGTTTCCGCCAAAGTTTGGAGCGAGCCGGCAGAGTTCCCGGGAGCTATCGACGGATCGACATTCGACGAGTTCGTCAGTGCGGACGATGATGTCGCCATCATGGGTCAGCTACAAGATGAGGACTATGTTGCAGACGTCGTGCCGACCACGAGCCAAAGCGACAGCAATAAGGAAATTGACGATGGCCCATTGCCTACATCCTCCAAAGTGATTAGTGCACTTGCGTTGGTCTGGCGCTATTGCGTGAATGTGGAAGGTTGCTGCCTCAGCTGCTCGACTCGTTGGACAACGTGGAGGCGTGCATGCTGTCGCAGGCAGCGAAGTCGTTGTCACAGAAGAAAATCCAGGACTATTTTGTTCCAAAGTAGGGCACGCAAGTAAGCCACCATATTAATAAAGTACTTTTCTTATTGTTATGTGCCTTTGTGTCAAATCCTATAGCGGGCCTATATCGAATTATGCCATATATCGAACTAATAAGCGTTTTTTGGCGAGTTCGATATACCCGGGTTCGACTGTATTCATACTGCTACACACACACTCAAAAGAAATATTGGTGCACTCCCCGCTGTGTATGCTCAATGTCTGCAACGCATGATAACGCGTACTTAAGAAGAGCATGCTACAACGTTTGCTGTCATTGTGAGCAAGGCTCACGTGCAGGAGCCGAAATGTCTTTAAAAAAGTTTCGTGCCCGATGCTGCCACTGGTTGAATAAACAGTTGTTACCTTTTTATGTTGGGATTCATCCTTCCATCGACACGACATCTCACACGTGCATCCGCTGACAAGCCCCAACCATTTCCGAGTTCCTTTCAACAGCAACAGCAGGAATGCGCAGCACATGCTGACTCCCCTATGTCTGAGTGAAGCTTGCATTGCCACCAGCACAACAATGGCAATAAGTAGTACTGCACTACAGTGATGCTGCGATGCACTCATGACGTAAGTCCCATTGGTACAGGTGCTTGTTCATCCACTTACTGAAGTTGTATCTGACTACAGTGCTCACTGGGCCTAGCCTGCTGGGTCTCAGGTAGCTTGCCCTTGACAACACAGAGATCAGGCATTTAAGAGATTACATGCTGAACCGAGAGCACGGCATGTGACACAATATTTGGGTCCATGGCCAGGACATCACGTCAATCAACTAGCCTGCAAAAGCCCACCAAGATTAGAAGTGCACCTGCTTGTAGCAACACGAAAGTTCAGGTCATGATGCCCAAAAGGTTTCAAATTTGCGGAACACCACCTGAACTGACTGTACAGACAAGGTCACATGCCCACTATCTGCACCTGCCTGACAATGCACCAATTTATTTTGCATGCCACAAACAGTGGTGACACCTGCATGAAACACAAGCAGGTTCACTGTGGAGCCAACAAGCGGCCGCAGCAAGGGCTTCCTCTCTGACTTCACTTGTATGGGGGATCTCTTGTGGCAGCCATGTTATGTTATCTCGGAGCCAGTGCACAATAAGTGGTATGCATATCCACAGCCCTGAGTTACATACGAGTGCTCTGAGCTGTACACGCTTTAACAACCCATCATGCAGCAGAGAGTAATAGACGTCTACAATATCTACACTAAAAGCTACATAACCACCAAAATCTCCTCGGTCAGTTACTAAACTAGCACCTGCGAGCTAAACACGCCAATAGGGCCAGAGCAGTTCTGCATGTAACTAGCTACAGCAAATTTCAAGGTACCGTTCTCCGAACCAATTGCCCAAAAAGGAATCTTTTGCTTGTGTTTAGGACAAAAACAGGAACAAATCTAAGGAGTAATATTTCTTTTACATTACAAATAATGTTATCAAGATTACGCCTCAACACTTGTTAACTACAGATAGCTTGATCTTTACAGTCTCAAAAATTTTTTAGATTGTTGATAAAGCTTTTTCTAAAGACATGCTGTCTTTCAATATTACAGAATAACCCTCTAATAGGTTTACTATGTGTGTACGTTTTTTTTCCTCCATAAAACAATTCACGAAAAGTGTGCTAGGATCAGAAGCCTTAATTTCTGAGTGAAATACCATGGAGCTAGCAATGCAGCATGAAATACAACATGAGCGCTCTCGTCTTACCTCCTTTCATCACAAATGAACATGTTTCGAGGTAAGTGCACTGCTGCAACGAGTTTTACCTAGCTGGCCGATATTTCTCTTTTAACTGCTTGCTCATATCTGCCACACTGCTGCAAGCTCTATAAATTTATGCGAAGGCCTGTGATCAAGCCGAGTTACCAGACCTCTGCTGAACCAATGCACAGGAGTGACCGAAAATTCTACACACCGTGCCAGGTTTTCCTCACTTCTTCAGACACAATGCACGTGCAGTGTTGCAAAAGGAAAATGCATGGTCACCATAGAGAGAGGTGCCGTAATTAAGCTTGTTACCTTCATTTCATTTTAAGCTCAAGCTCTCTTGTTTTTGTGAGCCTTCACCAGACTGAGTGGAGGGCAAGTGCTTTTACATTCAGTGAACATGACAACAGTGGCATAGTACCATGGGGGCTTGGATGACACCCAAAGATTCAACGGCAAGTCACAGTGGCAGAACGGGCACAACAGCTTCGTCTTAACACCAACTATGACTGCAATGCACCAGCATTTCTTTCGGCTTTACACGCAACATATGGTGGCACCAAGCCATGGTGGCCGGGTCGCAGGTTCACAGAATAGGTTTGTTTTTTTTTTGCATTATCAGAGTTAGTTCTTTTCTTAATCTGCGCTGCTCTGTTATCCAAACATTTTGATGGCATCTTCGATGTACACAAATATAATCTATTGAAGACTATGCATAAAGAAAAGTTGGATTTAGAGGTAAAAGATTTTCTATAAAACGGTGTGAATTGCTGACATCATCACTGCAGAAAAGCATTGGATGACATCACCTGGTGCAACACGAGCAGCATCTCCTTCCTTGTCAGCTACTGGCGGCAGCAAAATGTGGAAGCAAGGGGAGTAGTCAGTCGATGCCCGCATGGCCTCAATACGCTTGACATCACTCTGCATGATGATGGAAACATACAGTCAATGCTTGCCATGCACGCAACAATCGTATGCAAACCTATGGAGCTATCAAGGAGCTCACGATGTATATTGCAAGACAAAAGACATTAACCAGCAAAACTTTCCCACTCGTCTCCTTCCCAGTTTGTTCTCTTTTGGCACGTACTGGCAGCAACACCACCAGACATGATGTCAACAACTAACCCGCTTAGGACTATAGGCGCCCTACTGAAACGTCGGCCAGCCTGACACTGCCTGCGCACACGAATGAGTGAAGCCTTACCTCAAGGTTGGCACTGAGCAGCAGACTCCGATCGGAGGCTTGCGCGTACACATCCCAATGGCAACCCTGACAGCTGTGCACCTCCCAGTCACCGACAGTGCGCACACTTTCCAGGAACAAGTGCCTCTGCACAGAATACACACAGCTGTGTCAACCAGTTTCATGGTATTTAAATACTACACAGCACAAATTTCCTTGGTGTAAAAAACGCGTTCTTTGCAAGATTTCAAAATAGCAATCACTGTAGCCACAGCGTCTCTTTGTACTGGCTATGGGCAGTACAAAGTTTGGGCACAGTGGTAATCCATTTCGAAGAGAATTAAATGTGCACAGAAAACATGGACGAAAAAAGGCACACATATCCACATAGGTGCTACTTACAACACATTTTTTGTTCCAATACCGTCGCTACTTATTGCATCACCTAATCTGACCATATCAATGCACGGAGTGGCTTCGGCTTCACCTCATGTTCTGTGTGCATCGGCAATCCCACTCTTCCTCCTCCGAGCGAACCACACGCATCTGTCCCATAGCCAGTACAAAGGGCAACTGCTGATAACAGCACTGGCACAATCTCCATGTCACAAGGCAAAGGGGCACAACAAGTGGTGGGAACGCCACCGCCAAATATCGCGACACCTGTGAAAGACGCATCAGTGGTGGCAAAGGGTGCCGAAAATTGTTGTTCTACTACGTGTTGTTTTGTCTGTGAACGCAATCCACCAAAACATGGCCATATACGCCTTGTGCACCGCCTATAGAGGCGCCACTGATAGCCGCCTAGCGGGCGCCGCCGACAGTACGTGCGGGAAGCCGAGCAGACGACAGCGCTTTGCACAGCTTTGCTGTGAGGAGATGAATGAAGTTCGCGGCTGCTATTTGCCCTTCGTGCGGGTGCCAGACAACTAATTCTGCACTGGCAGCTGCAGGAAAGGCGCGGGCCTCTACGAAAGTGGACTTGTGCACGATGTTTGTCACGAACGAGCGCTTAACTAAGCGCACGTCACCGATTTCGAACGACGGCATGAAAGCCTGGCGCCGACTGTTCGTGCGCGACAGAGCGCGCGCATCGAAAAAACAAGTATAAAAGGGCGCCGGGAGCGTACCCTCTCCGCAGAAGACGCCACCGACACAGCCAACGAACGCGAAAGATCGGGATATTTGAGAAAGCAAAGAGAGCCAGCAGCGCCGTCTGATTCCACAGACGAATAGGTGAGGAGGATCTCTCCCTTTCCCTAGCTTTCGCTGTGCTACGCACAGACGAATCATACGCACCTTCCCGAACCCAGGCTAGAGTGTACCCAGGCGCGAGCCGATACAGCAATGCAAGCGCAGCAAGCGCGCGGGGGCAGTCAGTGAGGAGTTAGTCGGCGAAAGAAGTTATGTCGTTCTAGTGATAGCATCGTTCGCTCGGACCGTAGAAGACGTGTTGTTTGATGAACTAGTGCTGGGAGTTAAGTATCAAGAGATGACAGTGACAAGTTTTAAGAGGGTCGCCGGGAAGACATGTGATGACCGACCTGCGGAGGAGAACGAACGTCCGTGTGGAGTGAATCGTCATGCCGGTGAATATCAAAGGTGCATCGCGCAGACCAGCGTAACAAGCAAGATCCAGCTATGAGGTGCAGCTCGTGGTGAACATTCCGCTTGTTTTGTTTACAAAGGTGACGTCTAATCACTTGTTCTTTCTGAAGTCAACCATTGCTGCATTTCTGTTCCTGTAAATAATAAATATAGAACTTAACTTGTAATAGCGCGGTACATGTACCGCGCTAGTACAAGCTAAGTTCATGGATGACCACTCGCCCGAACTACAACACTTCTGAAATATAGAACGTTTGAGCGAAGTGCCCTGCACGGCGCTCGAACCGAACCATCACATGCTCAGGCTGATAACTTTGGTGTCTACCAGTGTCAACATGATCGAGTGCATCCAGCAAGCACCGATATGACAGGAACGAAAGCATTAGAACAAGAAGCGACGTGTTTAACCCGCACAATGACGAAGCGGCTCGTCTTTGCCAACGAACAGCAGCGATACATTGCTTCCGTCGCTCTTGCTCAGGAGGCCTTGCGGTGAGTAAAAACCGTGTTCCGGGCGCGTTTTTGTAGGCGTTTTGAGCACTCCACTCCACAGCAATTGTTATTCGACATCCCTTGAAGTTTTGGCTACCACACATACGACGAACGTTGCTTATTTCACTACGGAAACGTGAACCAACGCGGAAACACAGCGTACAACGACGTAGGAAACCACGGCGGGCCGTCTGCTTGCTTTCCCGAGAGCAATGATTGAGTCGCCGCCTATGGTGCTTCCGTCGGCGCGCACTAGGCGTATACAGATTTGCTGTAAAAAGGCATTGAGCTGACATTATCATACATGGGAAAGATTGGAAGTGGCACATTAGAAATAGCCTCGGAAATTCAGGACCGCTTGGAGAGTAAGGAGTGCACTCGCAATGCCGTACAGTTGAACACCGCAATAACAAAACTGGCGGGTGTCGCGTGGTCAGTGCCGCAGGGGCACGGGCACGCAAAGACTGACGCGTACACGCTGCTCGCTCGGACGAAAATGTAACCCAGACTTTATTGGGGCACGAACATATACATGATGCACGCAGTAACAGGGGGCGCCCCGCTCCAGTGGCGGCCTAATCAAAGGGCTGAGTTGTGGCGACCTCTACATCTCCCCCCTTGAGAAAGTCCGATGGGAGGATGGAGGACGCCAAACACATCGCGATGTCACAAGTTCAAACGGCGCGGCGGAACAACGCGCCGGCCATAACGGGTTCGTGTAACACCATCACTACGGTCCCTGGATGTTGGGGAATGTTGCAAAGGCTGCCCTTGGGGGATCGCAGGTCCCACGCTGCTGGCAGGCTGAGGTTCCTGAAGAACTTGCTGCGGTGGCGATGGTTGCTGTGCAGCTGTTGGCAGCGATTCCTCACCGGAGGCGGAAGGCACGAAAGGCACTAGGTGACGGCGGTTGCGCTGTAGAACACCACCTCGGTCTGTTTCAACCACATAGCTTCTTGGCCTTTGCCCCGGGCTGAGGACCGTAGCTTGCACTTGATCAGGGCGCACCCACACACGCTGACCCGTTTCGAGAGGTGACAGGTCTCGAGCTCCGTGATGCCTATTGTAGTCGTCTGTCTGCTTACGCTTGTAGGCTACATCCTTGGCGACGACATCTTTCCTAGGTGGCCAGTTGGGATGTAGCTGGGAGTTTTGCTTCGGGACTCTGGTTCTCAGCTGACGTCCCATCAACAGCTGGGCTGGACTGAAGCCATCGACTCCCGGAGTGTCCCCGATAACTGAGCAGAGCGAGGTGAGGGTCTTTGGACTTCCGGAACAGGTCCTTGACTGTTCGTACCATCCTCTCTGCCTCTCCGTTTGACTGGGCGTAGTGTGGGCTACTGGTCGCATGGTTGAAGCCATAAGACGCTGCGAATGCCGCAAACTCTTGCGACGAAAACGGTGGACCGTGGTCCGACCTGACGTCTTGTGGGATTCCGTGGCGTGCGAAGATGCTTTTGAGAGCATCGATGACTGCCCGAGCTGTAGTGCTTCTCAGGGTCACCACCTCGGGAAACCTCGAGTAGTAGTCCACCACCAGGAGGAACGTCTGGCCATTGAGATGGAACAAGTCCATTCCGAGAAATTCCCAGGGACGTCCAGGTAGAGCTGTGGAGACTAGGGGTTCTGCAAGGTTCACCCGGGTGGATGCGCACTGTTCGCAGTTGGTGACGAGAGAGGCGATGTCTGCTGAGATACCCGGCCACCAAACCGACTCCCGAGCTAGGGCTTTGGTCCTGTTGATGCCCTGATGGCCTTCGTGCAACAGCGTCAAGACCGCCCGCCGAAGAGATGATGGGATGACGATCCGGGGGCCTTTCAGCAGGATACCATCGCAGACAGAGAGCTCGTCGGCCACGGAGGCATACTTCGACACATGCAGAGGTAGCTTGGTCTTTCGTGGCCAACCTTGCTGGCAGAAGGAGATGAGAGCCTTGCACTCTGCATCGGATTCTTGTGCCTGTCGTACATCTTCAGGGCGGAGTGGCAAGACTTCCGACATGCAGCCGACTACTTGTGCTGCGAAGAGTTCCACCGTGTCTACAGGAGTGGATGCCTTGTGGGTGATACGTGATAAGGCATCTGCTGTTGCTAGCAGTTTTCCTGGCACGTGCAGCATGCGAAACTGGTACTGCATTGTCTTGAGCCGTAGTCTCTGAATACGAGGCGGCAACATATCCAGTTCCATCTTGCCCAGAAGTGAAACGAGAGGCAGGTGGTCGGTCTCGACATCGAAGGTGATGCCACGGACAAACTCGTCGAACCTTTGGATAGCCCATGTCGTTGCCAAAGCTTCTTTTTCGGTCTGGCTGTAACGCTGTTCGGTACTCGTCATTGACCTCGAAGCGAATGCGACTGGGCGACGCTCTCCCGAGGGTTGAGTCTGCAGCAGTACTGCGCCGAGTCCGAAAGAGCTTGCATCTGCGGATACTGTCGTGGCATACGACGGGTGGTACTTGGCCATGCACCTGTCTGACGTCAAGAGTTCTTTGACTTTCTTGAATGCTGCCTCTTGCTCATGCTGCCACACCCAACTCGCAGACTTGTTCAGCAAGGCTCTGATGGGTGCTGTGACGTCAGAGATGTGTGGCAGGAATCTGGCGAGATGATTCACCATTTCAAGCAGTCGTCTAACGCCGGCGACGTCTGTGGGAGCTTCCATAGCTTTGACCGCTTCAACCTTGCTTGGATCCGGCCTGATACCCTTAGCTGAGACGACAACACCGAGGAAGGAGACCTCAGATACCCCAAAACGACACTTGTCCTCGTTCAACGTGAAGCCTGCTTTTGCAAGACGAGATAGCACCTGGCTCAGTCTGGCGCCATGCTCCTGGCGGGTGCGTCCAAAAACCAGAATGTCATCTATCATGTTGGCGACCCCTTCTTGGCCCTCCAGGATTCTTGCCATCAGTTTCTGGAAGTACTCGGGAGCGGAGGTGATGCCAAAGGGGAGCCGGCAAAAGCAGTATCGGCCGTATGGGGTGATGAATGTCGTCAGCTCTTGGGAATCGGCAGAAAGCTTCACCTGGTGGAAGCTTGCGGTCGCATCCAGCCTTGAAAAAACTGTTGCGTCACCGAGGAGGCCAAGGACTTGCTCAACCGTTGGCAAAATATGCCGTTCACGGAGGACGACTTTGTTAAGTTGAGTCAAGTCGACGCATAGCCGGTAGGAACCATCGTCTTTCCTGACGACAACGAGGCCAGAGCACCATGGAGTCGGCTTGTCGATCCTGCGGATCACTCCCGCGCTTTCCAATTTGTCCAGCTCGCGGCGGACGACCTCGAGCAGCGGGATGGGGATCCTGCGGGGGACGCTTAGCGAGAAGGGCACGGCATCGGGTTTCAGCCGAATAACGTACTCGTCCTTGAGAGTGCCCAATCCCTTGAAGAGCTCGGCGTGCAGCGTTGCTTTTGGAGTCTTGAGTTCGTCAAGAAATTTCACAACTTTCAGGGCTTGGAGCGCTGGCAGTCCTAGAAGAGGCACAGTGAGTGACTGGATTACGTATAGGCGCTGGCAGCTTGTTTTTCCTTGCCACCGAAGTCGTGCCAGATACGAGCCTAGCACGCGAAGTGGCTGTCCTCCAGGGCCGGTGAGCAGACTGTCGACTTGGTCGAGCTTGGCAGGCAGCGTAGGGAAGTCGCTGGGTACATCAGATACTTCGGCGCCGGAGTCGACTTTGAACTGCGCTGTGTAGTTGTCAACGGTCACGTCGACGAACTTTGCAGCGGCGGGAGTGCCGACGGCATGGAGGTGAACGGAGCAGAGCTTGTTCTGCTGGTGCTTCCGCGAGCGGCAAACTTCAGCGAAGTGGCCTTTCTTTTTGCAGAAGTTGCAGGCGGAGCGTCGGGCCGGGCAGTCCGAACGTCGGTGAGGCGCGCGGCCGCAGAATTCACACGTGGACGGCTCGCGAGAGCGCTCGGCTGGCAGCTGCGACGTAGTAGGCTTAGCTCCGGAGCGGCGACGAGAGGCGAACTTGCTGGCTTTCGCGGCGTCGAGGTTGAGCTCGCGTGCGTGCTCGGTGCGGTTCTGGGTCAACTCCTTCTCTTTGTCGGCGTCTTCGGACTGACGGGCTTGTGTCCATGCCTCCTTGAGCGTCAGCTTCGAGTTTCGGCACAGCTGGTCCGAGAGGCGAGAGTCGCAGAGGCCGACGACGAACCGGTCGCGTACGAGCCTTTCCTCGACAGCAGCTGACGGGTAGTTGCAGCGCTTCACCATCCTACACAGTTCCGCGTAGTACGTGTCGACGCTTTCGCCGGGTAGCTGAACACGCCTGTGGAACCGCGACGACTCGTAGAGCTCGTTGGCCGGGTGCACGAAGTGCTCAGTGAAGCGGGCGGCAACAACTTGGTACGAGGCGAGCGACTGGGCGTCGAGCGAGAACGTCTCGAGGAGCGGACGTGCCTCCGGGCCCATGCAGTACAGTAGCGAGCGTACCTGCACGTCTTCCGACGCTTTTGTCAGTCCCGAAACCGCGGTGAAGTCTTCGTAGCGGCTGAGCCATGTCGACCATGTTGCCGGGTTCGCGAAGTCGAACGGTGCCGGTGGCTGAAGGTTCACGCCGTACAGTTTTGGCGGCTCGCCGTTCTCGAGGTCCATCGTGCTGCCGTTCCGTCGCGGTAAGGCCTAGGGCTGGGGGGGGCGTTATTCCTACGCTCCGAGCTTACTGTCACGCGATGTGACCCCACTTCTGACACCATGTCGCGTGGTCAGTGCCGCAGGGGCACGGGCACGCAAAGACTGACGCGTACACGCTGCTCGCTCGGACGAAAATGTAACCCAGACTTTATTGGGACACGAACATATACATGATGCACGCAGTAACAGGGGGCGCCCCGCTCCAGTGGCGGCCTAATCAAAGGGCTGAGTTGTGGCGACCTCTACAGCGGGGAAACCGCAAAATTTTGTTATTGTGAGGATTTTGTTATCGCAAAATAAAACTTTGATGCCGAAATTCAGTTGTGAGTTGGCTAGCCTTGTCAGCCCTTCCCAGTTAGTAAACGCATAGCTCTTCCTTCACAGTGTAGCAAGTTGTCTGTTGCGACATCTCCATCGCACACTCCGAGTATTGCCTGAATCATGTCAAAAATGTCCAACTTATCCCACAGGTTGGCCGTCTTCTCCCCTCGGCTTGTGCCTCGTTCCTCGGGGACGTTGGTTTGCGCACACTGCTTACGGTGACCTTGTCGGTCAACTCGCAGCCTAACATGTGGCAGCTCGTGTCGCACGACACACCTCGCAATACTAAGTGCGACACACAACCCTCTGCAGCACCACATCAACTGCGCACGATACACAAAGCTTAATTGCGCAGTCACATGCAGCCCCAACCATGCTAGCGGCAAGTCGGCCACACTATAAGAAAAGATCCGAGTAAAACGGACAACATTTTGTCCCACAACAACAATCTGGCTTGCTTGCATTTCCTTTCTTGAAAACTTGGGACTTGCCACTTTCCTATCAAGAATGCTATGTCATGCCGATAACGCGCATGCTGTTTGTGACCTGGAAGAGCGTGGCATGCGGCGAAGGAAAGGCAGCGAGATAGATGACGAATACTGTTGGGGCACAAAAGGACGTCCTTTTCACTTGTTTTTTTCTGAGACTGCACAACGGCACACCTGCATCTGGTGCCATACAACTTGCACTGCGCGAGAGATGCCCCAAGTGCACAGCAAGCCTCCCCGGTGTTGCAATCATGTGACACGGCAAGACACCGCAGAGCGAACACCGAACTATGGACGAAACTGAGCAGACAATGCAGCTGAAGCAATGACATCGACTCCTCCTCTGTCGCTATGCAGCTGCTGCAAAGAATCGCTAAAATTTCTTAAGGAACGCTATCATCATCATTTATAAAGAACCCCGCATTACATCAAGGGGGAGAGAGTTCCATAGAAAGTGAAACTGCAAAACAGATTGGGTCACCACCACATTGAAGCACAGCTTTTAGGGAAACGCAGTGCTCGAGGTGCAAGACAAAAAAGTCATAGTTTCAACGGGGAAAAAAATAGGCCTTTATGAATATTACAGTTTCAGGTGGTCAGTAAGCAACTGTCTGAACACAATGGGGTTACGCTCAGTGACTTTTTCTGGCAAGATGTTCCACTCCGCAATGGAAATAGGCAAAAATGACTGATTGAAGGAAGATGTTGAATTCTGCAACCGGTGGATGCTACAAGAGACAACGAGATGTACGGGTTGGGAAGTTGAAGAGAGTACAGTGCAATTGCAGGAAGTTATAGTAGAGATGATGGAAAAGGCACAGCCTTACAATTACAACCACCGTCGTACTTGGAAGAAATGAATCTGGCCGCACGGCTCTGTGTGGATGAAGTGTTAACAAGGTATGCTTGATTATGTGGGCTCCAAAGAGCTGAGGCATCTTATTCAAGCTTAGTCCAATTAAAAGTTTCATAAGCCAGTCTCCGTGTGGATGAGGGGCACAAGGAAAGGGGACGTTTGCCGGAACCAAGTGATTTAGTCGTATCGGCAGCTAATTTTGTGATGTGATCAGACCGTGTCAATTTGCTGTCGATTTTGATACCGAGATAATGACACGATTCAACGAAGGATAAAGCTGTCGAGTTTGGGGAGTGCGTGTAATCTTTGTTTGAGCGCTTACAAGATATCTGCATCACTTTGCATTTGGGGCTGTTGAGTTTCATTAGTGAATTTGAACACCAGGATTCAATTCGATGTAAGTCGTTTTGAAGCATATCATGGTCAGATTGGTGCTAGATGGGACGATAAAGAACGCAGTCACCTGCAAAAAGTCAAATAGAAGATTTAATGCCATTAGGAATGTCGTTTATAAAGATGAGAAAAAGAAGAGGATGAAGGACAGATCCTTGCGGTACTCCAGAAATCACCCTGAACAACAACATCTGAGTATGGGAGCTGATTGGTGAGGAAGCGATCGATCCAGGACAATGCGAGAGGGTCCAGCTGGAGGCATGAAAGCTTGGCCAGTCAAAAGCTTCGGCAAAACCTAGGTAGACGACATCAGTTTGAAACGATGAGTCTAAGTCTAGGTGAAGTTCAGTAATAAATTCAAAAAGCTGTGTATCACATGATCAGCCGGCCCAAAACTGTGCTGATTGTGGAAAAAGAAGGAATGATAATTAAGATGGCACGCTATTTGCGAGTACATTATATGTTCTAGGAGTTGCAGGCGATGCTTGTTGGTGAATGTGCGTGAGGAAAACAGCTTGCGTACGGCAGCCCATGAATGGCCATGCCACTGTTCATGAAAAGAAAAGCAATTTAAGCAAGCAACATGGAGGCAATGACAACATTCGGCGCGTGCGACTACTTCCGGCACTGGGTTGACTTTGTCAACAAAAATGGCAGTTCCCAGGAAAGTGCAGTGAGGTGGTACTTTACACAGTTTAAGCAAAGAGACTTGAGCACATTTCAGAGTATGCCGACCTCGCGTGAGCACGTTTTGTATGGGGAAATGTTCTGTCAATATTCCATTGTCAAGAAAGGCAAAATGCATTGAATCCCATTGGGCTTCGCCAGGGACAGCAAAATATTTTGTTGACATGAGAATTTCGTTTTGCAAAATTATGTTATTGCAGGTTTTGACTGTATTAAATATCATCGTGCACCCAGTAGCCACAGAGCAGTCTTTCCAAACAGTGGACAATTAATATATAGCACCAAAATGGTAAGTTGGGCGAGTTCGTGCAAGTTCATTTCTTGAAGAAAACAAAAAATGAAGGCAAAAGAGAGGGAAGTGCTCTGTGTCTTGCCTCTCTTTTTTCTTTGTTTTATGCGTTTTGTTCAAGTAATGAAGAACACAATTAAGCCCTGTCTACACAAAGTTGACACAACCCAGTATTGCATCTGCCTCCCAGTGGTGACCACAGCACACATAAAAGCTGCACAACTAGCCACTGACATAGCCTGAGGAAGGCTTCAAACCTCCCATTCAAAATTTTTGCATTTCGTATGCGTGTATACATGCACATAAACCCTGGACCCCCCCTCACTGTAATCTTATTGCTACACTCCTGCAATGACACAAATGAAATCTGAGAAATCCTCGAATTCACAATACAAAAGCAACATGCATCAGCTCAGTGGCATTTGAGAAAGAAGGAAAAAAAAATTTCACCATTTCCCACTAAAGGGAACCATGTGGGGATGCGAAGGAGCGCATGGGTCGACTTAAAGTTCCATTCACCACGGGCCAGTTGCCCAATGTTAACGCGTCCTTGCATGTGGAGCACACCATGAATCCACTGTTGTTGCTGTTGCTGTTACTCGTCCCGAACTCTTGTTGGAGCACGCCACGCGGGTTCATCACGCGTCTGCAGAATCTCGTTCCCCGACGCCATCACGTGATTGCCGAGAGAGTGTAAGGGGGAGATGCCACAGCGTCTTACCCAGCCCCTTACACGGGCCCGAACGCGCTAGCGCGTGCCAGCACACGTGGTTTTGTCTGCGTTACGGCAAGCTAAGACAGCATACGGCAGCCAGGGCCCCTAAACTGCTCTGCACGTGTCATCATCAAGTCGGTCGAAGAACAAGACGAAGAAGACTTCTCCATGGCGCGAGCGCACGCTCAATATGTTAGAGATGGTTATGGTAGGTTTTAGAAAGCGGACGGACAAGGCCCAGCACAAAAGCTGCTTCGCACCTAAAAACCAACACAAAGCTGACTGCCCCAATGTCAAGAGTGAAGTACCCCTTGCTGTTCTGGTTAACCCTTGGAGCCTTTGGTGTGCCCTTGCCCGCATGTTGTTTTCAAGCATAAGCATAGATAAAACAGCGCTGTATAGCATTATGACCAGGCTCACCTTGGTGATGCCCTGTGGGGCAAGTTTGGCACAGACGAGCCCACCCTTGAAGAAGGGGTCAGCTGGTGCCTTTTGTCGGAGGTCACACGGCTGCACCTCTTGGCAGTGGACGCTCCAGTTGAGGCAGCCGCACACCCGCAGCCCCGACATGGCTCCTGCAGGGAACAATGGTCGGCATTCCGGGGACCACCAACATTTGAGCTATCGTGGAAACGGGTAAACAGGCAGACACAAAAGAAGACGATCGGACCTCTATCAAATGAAAGGTCGCACTGTGGCGGCAAACACAAATCTTAATCTGCGCATGCTCAGGAATAACAGTGCCAGCTGTCAATGAGGCATCCGTGCAAATGTGGGCGAGAAATCAATGTCTAGACATTTCATTCTTCTTTATGCAAGTTGACCAAAGACTGGCTCATGTAGCGCTTACACTACTATTGATATGCCAAGCCTCAAACAGCAGACACATTTTCCCGTATTTGCATTCATATAAAACTGCACATTCATCAATTCTGGTGTACATTTACAACCACAACAATGCAACAAAAGATTGGATGGTGATTCTTCGGCTAACGGCCTCTTGCGCTAAATAAATCTCCAATTAGGTCTGTGAGTTGGGCTAGTGGGACGTAAAAGGCACAGTGCAAACATAGGGCAGAAGATGAAATCAACAAAATGAAAACTGTCTGACAACTAACTTTCGCTGGGAGGTTCGCTCAACTACTATTAGGGGTGCGCAAATATTTGAACCTTCGCATATTTGATTCGAATAGTTATGTATTCGATTCTATTCACAAGGCACTTATACCAATTCGAAATATTCGAACACCGCAAAACTTCAGAACAAGTACTGAAATCAGCAAGAATTACATACCTGCGCTAAGTTTCAGAAAATCTGACGCACCAATACTCAAATTACTTTCTATTGTGGCATTGTCCCCCACCCCCCTAATACCCTTTTACAAAAGTTGTGCCAGTATTCAAGTGTAGTGGCCAGAGCATGGCAGTGAGGCCGAACACATTGTCACAATAGAGTGCCAAAATTATACTGAACGAAGCCACTGAAACAAATGGGCAGCAACAGCAAAATTAAGAAGAAATGTGTAAAAGTCAAGAAACCCAGCATTATTCTGGGTTATCCTAAGACGAAGCACCTGCAATGAGCGTCGTGCCGAACAGTTGTCACTGTTCCTCCCAATTAAGAAAGCATGTTCAGAGGATTCAGCTATGACAACATGACTAACACATCAGCCTGAGTGTGTCTAGTGAGCATCTGTTTTCGTTATCTGGAGAAATGGTGACATACACAAAGGTGTCACTGCTTCCCAAACATATGCGTACCAAGCAGTTATCCACCTTTCCCAACAGCAACAATTGACTGCATACTGTACATGGTACTGTAAAGCAAGAGTATTGTGCAATGCATTAATGTCCTGTACATTATTTGATGTACAACAAACTTATTTTTACATATCTGGCTGGTAAAAAATACTTGTACTTGCAGAAGTCAGTAGTTGTACTATTCATATTCTAGAAGAAAAAAATTCGATTCGACTGACATTTTGTTTTCATATCCAAATTCGCTTCAAAGTTTAAATGAAAGATTGATATTCACACACACCTACTCAGTACAGATGCGGAACAAAAGGAAAACAAATGATCATGTTAAGAAAAGCAGTACTGCATTGAAAAGTCAACCTCTCACACGTGGGGCACCATCAAGGAATCTGTAACAATTTCATGAATGTAACGAAATTCTGCACCGTGTAAGCTTAGTGATTATTTGATTACTCCGACAGTGTCGGATCATTTGGTACATGCTCTTTTTCAACATCAGAGATCTACCGAATTCTGGTGGCCAATCACGACTGCTACAATGTGAACCTACAAACAAGTTTTGATTGCTTTTTAAAGCTGCACAGTACTATCTAAAGTTGTGCTCATACATCTTCCAGTTTAACTGAGGTACAACTTATTGTACAACTAACTTATCAGAAAAAAATTCAGGCTCTTCCTTATTACATTCCACAACCAAGTTCAGACTTGACAAAATGTTGGGCCTTTTAAGGGATTTTATAAGCTTTTAAGTGCAATGATAAAATACTTCTAATAAACCTGTGCATTCAAGATGGTGCTCATGTTGTGCCCACACAATTTGGTGAAAGAGGACTTAGAGCAATTCCATTTTTCACAACATGCCTGGATGAAAAGTTTAGTGATGGCTTCGAAGATCTAGTGAAGTACTGCCAGCACATGGGATTCTCCGGAAACATCAAGTAAATGTCTAGAAATTGTATTACGGTAAAAGCTCGTTAATTGAACCCTCGTTGAGTTATAAAATCGGATACTTTGGATGTATTGTCTGGTCCTGGCAAGCCTATGCACTGTTAACTCTCGTTAAACTTGGTCATATTTGGCCGCAACCCAATTCATTCGGACAATCCTCAGAACACGCCGAGAGGGAAGTTCCGCAAACATGTGACGCAAAAGATCGAAAATGGCATTCATGGACAATTGAAACGAGGTGGTGCAGTCCACATCATCAGTCAGCATGAATTGCAGTAGAACTGCAATTCGGGCGAGTTGGTTACTATCCACAAAAAAATTTCAGTGCATTTAAGTGTAGGGGACAAATGAGCGCTTAACTCTCAAGTGTGTGTTTTTGGGAAATACAGAACACATAAACATCAGCAGTATTCACTGGGCATACATGAAAGGAGTCATGAGTTGTAAAAAATACAAAAAACAGACAGAAACCTCATGCAGAATTCAAGAATGCAAATTCCTTCTCAGTGAGCACGACTGAAGGTTCACTGATCTGCACATTTTTTAAAGGAACGGTGAAGGCACCTAGCAGTTGCGCCTTAACCCTTCGAGACGCTTTGTACACATCTGTGTACACCACTTGTTTTTGCTAGTTGCGTCAGCTAAGAAAGAGCAAGATTCATTGACCGTTTGATGAATTGAACCTCCTGCATATTAAAAGAGTCTTCATTTAACTTGATTTTGCAGTATTTATTTATTTTATTTTATTTAACAATACTGTAGGTCTTCTGCAGACCCATACAGGAAGCGGGCATACATCATCACAGGTAACCAATTAGATACAAAGTTCAGGAAATACAATATTTTGAGGGACGATACGCACAACACTTGAAAAACTACGCATGAGAAACAATATATACTATGTACAAAAGATTACAATGCACCACTGCAAAACACGTTTTTCGTTATCGCAACAAGAACAGCAAAATGTAACTATACTGGCTCTGTTAACTGCTCCACAAAAGAACAAAATTCATCAATATTTGTAATATTAACAGCTTCACCTGGTAGCGCGTTCCAAGCGGTGACAGCGCGAGGGAAAAAGGAATATTTAAACACATTGCTATGGGCACTGAAGGGACGTATACATTTATCATGGTTCGTCCTACTAGAACGGCGGCCAGGCGGATGAATGTAGTCGTCTTTACAGATTTTAAGGTGACCGTGAAAAAGAAGATAAAAAAACTTCATGGAAGCAACATGACGCCGGCTAGACAGTGTTGCTAGGTGCGCTTGATGACGCATGTCCGTTGCACTGTCGCGCCAGGAGTATTTTGAGTATATAAACCTCAGGGCCCTGTTCTGTAATTTTTCAAGTTTTTCGCGAAGATAGTTTTGATGAGGGTCCCACACTATACATCCGTATTCTAGAATGGGCCTGACCAGGGTTTTGTAGGCGGTTAGTTTAACTGCTGAAGGTGCTTTGCTCAATTTTCTACGCAGAAATCCAAGTTGTTTAAATGCCTTGGTACATGTATTGGTAATGTGCTGTTCCCATTTTAAATCTTGCGAGAATGTGACGCCCAGATATTTTACTTTGTCAACTTTGCTAATATTGGAGCCATTAAGATTGTACACAAATGACAAAGGTCGTTTTTTCTTGGTTAGACTTATGAACGCGGTTTTAGACACATTTATTTCCATTCCCCACATCTCACACCATTGGGAAATGTTTTGTAAAGTAGAATTGAGTTTTAATTGGTCATCGGTACCACGTATTGTAGTGTAAATGACGCAGTCATCTGCGAAAAGTCGCAATGTTACACCTGGTTCCGCACAAGAAGAGATGTCATTAACGTAAACAAGAAATAATGTTGGCCCCAATACAGACCCTTGGGGTACACCGGAAAAAACACCGAGGCAGTCAGAGTCTACGTTGTTTAAAGTTACATACTGGGAGCGATTAGTTAAATAGGCCGAAATCCACGCAATTACTTTGCTATTAATCCCAAGAGATTCAAGCTTGGCTATTAATTTGGAATGAGGCACACGGTCGAAGGCTTTCGCAAAGTCTATGAATATTGCATCAGCCTGAAGTTTGGAGTCAATTATGCCAGCAAAGTCATGCGCTATTTCTGCAAGTTGCGTTACCGTGGAGAGACCCCTACGGAATCCGTGTTGCTTCGGGTACAGCATATTGTTAGATTCTAAGTAATTTACAATGGCTTTGTTGAGGATGTGCTCCATTAATTTACAACAGTAGGTCGTCAGTGATATGGGCCGATACGTGTCCACCAGAAATCTGTTACCACTTTTATGGATCGGAATTATTCTTGCGCGTAGCCAGTCTCTCGGAAGTGCGCCAGTTTTCAGTGAAAGCATAAATATTTTAAACAAAAAGGAGCAAGCTGTTCTGCATAACGCCTAAGAAACGCATTTGGGATTTTATCTGGCCCCGGTGATTTCTTAACATCAAGTTGTAAAAGCAGGTTCAAGATACCTTGTTCGGTTATCTCGATTTCCGGCATGGCCGAGTCACGTTCAAAAAGCGGCCCTTGGACTGGGCATGCTTGGGTGAATACCGATTGGAAAAAGGAATTGAACGAGTTGACTATTGCGTGCGTATTTTCAGTAACGATGCCGTTGATTTCCATCTTTCGGATTGGGCTGTCCGGCTTAGCTAGGCAACGCCAAAATTTCCTCGGTTGCGTTGTCATAAAGTTGGTTAGGGTGTGTGAAAAAAAATAGGTCTTCGCTTCGCGCAACAGGCTTTTAAACTCTTGGTAGCACTGACTTATTACAGCTGGATCGCATTTACGCTTCCGCATTCTTTTCAGCTTCCGTTTAATATGAATTATTTCTCGCGTTATCCAAGGAGTCCTTCGTTTTGTCCTCTTACGTTTCGTAGGAATGTAGGTTTCCTCACAGTGAAAAATTGCTGCCTTGAATTTTAACCACAAGTTGTCGACATCATCGGAAGGTTCAGCGTCAAAATCGTGTAACTGCATTTCTAGGTAATCAATAATACTTTCATCGGCGGCTCTGGAGTAATCTTTAATAAATATATGTGAATTTTCATTGTCACTTTTTGCCGGGCTAAGATTGGGGAATTCAATTAAAACCATTTTATGGTCGGAGATTCCATCTTGCACCATAACTTGAGCATTTATTGAGCTAGAAATTAAAGCAAGATCTAAGATGTTGGAAGCAAGCCCTTGAATGCGTGTCGCTTGCGTTACGCATTGAGATAATGAGAAACTTAGCATAGTATCCAGAAGTTGCTCGCAGCTATTTGCCTCTCTATTGCTGGCGGTGAGGTTTTCCCAGTCTATTCCTGCCAAGTTGAAGTCGCCAACAAGTACTAGCTTCGTCCGATCGTGCATTTTCGCGAGGAGATAGTTGTGCAGCTCCGTAAGATAAGATTCAGGTGCTCCAGGTCGTCTGTATATTCCACCTATTAGTAGAGGTGTGGTTTGAAATGTTACAGTGCACCACAGACTCTCGTGGTTCAGTATACCATGTTCTTCTTGGAACGCTAAACCATCTTTTATAGCGATAGCCACTCCACCTCCGCGGCTGTCACGGTCCTTGCGAAGTAGGCTATAGCCTTCTGATATTATTTCTGAATCATGAATACTGGGATGAAGCCACGTCTCGGTAATCACCAAAACATCAGGTGCAAAAGCCAGCAAGATCTCCTCTAGTTTGTCCGTTTTGTTCACTATACTTCTGGCATTGAAACACAACAAAGAAAACGACGGCGTGTTTGCTTGGCTTCATGTACTTGAGCTACTGCCTTCGTGGCCAGCAGTTTGGGAACGCGCCGGCTGCAGAGGTATCCTCTTTCCCACGTGCCTATCCCAAACGTAGAGCGTGTCATTTATTTTCAGCTTATCGAAAAGAAGCACAACCCTATCGCCGCTGTCTCGGTTAGATTTTGAGGACTTCCATAATTTCCTGCGTGTTTCACGGACTGCAAGTGAAAAATCCTCGGAAATCGATATGTTCGTACCTTTCAACTTTGAACAGCTGCGCAGTATTGCCATCTTTTCAGCAAAGTCATAAAACCGCAGTATGACGGGGCGATCCCGATCAGTTATTTTTTTGCCAGCACGATGAACGCGCTCCACAGTTTTCACTTTAACTTTCAGTAGATGGCTGAAGATTTCGTTTTCGACATATTTCCTCAAAGATTCGGGGCCTTCATCGTCATTTTCTGGTATGCCGTATATCACGATATTGTTACGGCGGCTTCTGTTTTCTAAGTCGTCCATTTTACTGCACAATTGCGCGACTTGCTTTTGAACCGCATTAACAGTTGCTTCACACTTTTCAACTTTTTCCTTACAGTCGCTGAGCGATGCCAGTGTATTCTCAATGAGAGACAAGCGCTTTTGAACGCCCTGCATTCCGGTCTGAAGTTCAGTTTGGGAAGCCTTGATTTCTGTGACGGCATCTAAAATCTTCTGGAGAACATGAGAATCGGGACCAGCCTATACTGTTGAATATAGTCACGCCGCTGTAGGCACTACCATTCTCGACGGGCTGCTTCCCGGAAGCCATGACGAAAGTATAACTTTTCTTTGCTCAAAATTAACATAACCGAAAAATGAACTTGCACTGCATTTGCATCTGAGATTTCATTCTATTTATGCAAAAACAGAGCATGAATGACTTCAGGATATTTAATTACAATTTAATTAGAATTAGTTGCTATAACACACATAAATCAATGTATTATGAAATTTTTTCCTGCTAAAATAGAACAGTGAGTGCATTAAGATAAGAGACAGTTATAGTTCAGCGTTAACGTTATAGCGGAGGTTAAGGGAAAACTAGAAGCAGCGCGAAAAAAACGACGACAAAAATAGGAACACACACAACAGGACTAGCGCTGTACTGCCAACTGAATGTTTATTGAAAAATCACCACTTATAGCTATGCCACCAAAAACGCCTTGTCACACAAAAAATGCCACAAAAAATCAACGATTGCGGACATGCGTATTGCTAAACTAACAGGTGTTTATCGAGAAACGATCTCTCATGAGTAGTTAAACTAAGTGATGCCGCGCTGACACACTTATCTCCAGCTTTATTGATAAAATAAGCTTCCACGATTTCTCTTTCTTTTTTGGATTTTCCAAACGTCAAAAAACTAGTTTGCCCGAACTTGGGTGTGCATGCGCATTTTTTACAGTGCGAGGCTAGATGGCTGCCATAGGCATTTTCGACATTGTTCTTATGTTGCCTGGCCTGGTCCCCAAGCAGAGCAACGACTCCCATCAATGACAAAAGCGACAAGCCAAAACATCGATCAGCGAAGTGTATAAAGTGCTGTCATGTTAAGCAGCTAAAACAATACCAGTAAGTTGTTTCAGAATGAAACTAATATACCTTGAGCAAGAAGTACAAATCGTTTGAGATACTAACACACATTTCATTCAAATGAAACAAAATTGGTCACAGTTAATACATTTTCAAGTGAACATTTTTGCGCATAGGCATTTAGTGCTACATTATATAGATACATAACAACAAGTTTGCGAATGTATCGAAGTATCTTAAGACACAATTGGAATGCATCGTATCGGATACAATGAGTGTTGTAGTATCATGTATCTGTATCTCAAATACTTCTAGCCTGAGTATCTTGTATCGTATCACAATACAATTTCAAAATATCTTTGCCCAGCCCTGGTGAAAAGAAAAAACTCGGAATGCTCGCCTGTATTCCCGCACGCAGCAATATTACTACTTCTTTTAGTAACAATAAAAGTAAATAAATATGAACCATACAACAAAAGCGAACATTTTTATGTTGCGGATCTGTTTACACCAATGTTCTGGTTAAGCCTAGAGACGTTCGAAATGAGAAGCGATCGCAAAAAATGGGGGGACCCTTAAGCTTCGCCTTTAAGAGTTGAACGCGATAGCCAAATCCGGCCCCTCGTGCGCACTTCAACCACTAAGTGCATATACTTATTAATGTGTGTTGTTACACACAGACAGACACACACACACACAGACACACACGTGCGCACGATGTATCTATAGGGTCGAGTGCTAGAGTTGAGATATATTTCTCAAAATGCCTCACAGATGGCAGTACATTATCTAATGTTTGCTGTTTGCTTGATCAACGCCTCCTCCAGAAAGGAGGTGTAGGCTTGATATGTTTTCCGCTAGATGGACATAGTTGTCCATTTTTGGAGCTGCTTGAAAGTTCGCGTGTTTTTAGCAGCGATGGCTGCACTATCCCGGCTTTTTTCGAAGCATGGCGTCGCACAATAAACGTAGCTTGATGGCCTTGCCAATGCGCCAACAAATCGCCGAATGGGCTCATTTTTGTCGTGACACCTGCCGAAAAAAATGTGTTAAGGAGACTCCTTCCACTACATGGCATTTATGTAGTGTTTTTTTCCGAAGCGGTTGCAAGGAACATCGTGGCTCTGTGGCAGGACACCTGCTTGCCACGCAAATGGCCCGGGTTCGATCCTCAATGGGACCGAAGATTTTTATTGTTTATTTTATTTGCATCTTTCTCGATTTTTCGGTCACGGACAATTTTTCGCTCACAAGCAACGCCTTCATCGACGGCGGAATTCCTGCGAAACGAGCTCTCGAACGCTATCGCGTTATAACTACGCTAAGTTATCCATACTATTCGGTCGTCGAAGCTACCTGAAGGCAAGCGTAGCCATTATACACAGTCGTTTGCTACAAAGAAGTGGATCCGTCCACACCAACGCTAATTCAGTTCGAAGCGGGCATCCAAAACCACGGCCATGTTTTACGTACACTAAGTTAACCACGCAAACATGGTAACACTAAATCTGAAAAATAGCGTGCGTGCAGTAAACGCTACGGGCCGTTTAGCGTACTGCGCATGCGCATTTCGGTCCTGCTATTCCGCTGAAGCCGCTGTCCCGCTAAATAACAGTCGTATACAAGAAGTTACCTCGATTAAATATCTGGGTGTCATATTTGACCAACATGTACATTGGGAAGAACATATTCAAAACGTGTGCAAGAAGGTCGCGTACGGGTGTTATCACCTCATAAGAGCAACACAGTATTTCCCTCCAGAAATACTGAAAACCCTTTATTACGCGTTCTGTCATAGCCATATTGGCTATTGTTTAGATTCATGGGGCGTGACCTACAAAACATACATACAACCTTTACAAACATTACAGAAAAGGGCATTGAAAATAATTAGTAGACCAAACAGCAGCAATAATATAACTCGTAACATTTTCCAAACTCAGCATGTGTTATCGGTAAAGGCTCTATGCAATCACAAAATATCAATTTCAGTTAACAAAATTTTGTCTACCAACTTTCCTATTTCTCGAGATATCTTTTCCGACACGTAGTACGAGACACGCTCTAAAAGGCAATCTAAATCTACCTAAGTGTTATAATATATACGGCGAACGAGTAATTGAATTCAATGGAATAAAAATCTGGAACACCCTACCCCTAGAGGTTAAAACTGCACGCAACTTTAAGCTATCTAGTAAATACTTTTTCATTGAAAACCAGGATATCTAATGAACCTAAATTGACAAATGTAGGTGTACTGTATGAGAAAATTTTTGTTTGTGAGGATTATGTGGTTTGTTTGAATTATTGAATACTGTTGAATGTCGTTGTGTTAAATTGTGTAAATGACCTGTCTGTTTAATTTTTAAACAATGGACTGGAAACTAGCCTTACTTGGCTATCGGTCCAGGTATTGTATAAGTGTGTTTGTGTAAAGAAAAATAAAACAATTCACCTAAAAAAAAAGCCGCTGAACTATAACTGTCTAATGTTATGTCAATTTGATGCATTTACAGACAGTTCATAGGCGGCATCTTGTTTTTACTCTAAAAGAATGTTGCTAGTCCGTATGGTATTGGCATAGTTATCAGTGTTCCTAACAAGATGCAAATGATTATACGGTGTTTAGCAGTGTAAGGGCCAGGTTTGGCCAATGAGTGCTGTAGTCATGTATATTCCATGGGTTTATGGTTCATGGCATGGCTGTATAGAGGCCCAAAAATCGCAGCTGTAAGTGGCCTAGAAGGTGTAGCATTTGAAATTATGATGACGGCTTTAGGGGCGGATGCTATGAGCATGAGATGTACAATGTTAAAATAACACGGCATGTATTAATAGAACAGTAACAAGTAGCCTCACAATGCCCTTGAGTACAAGGTCCCGGAAGCACAAGCGAAGAGGTATACAATGTTTTTATGCTAAAGAAACGGCTTCCGTTTCAGGAAATTGCAACAGGACATGCCAGAGACACTAATTCTTGCACCACACAGCAGATGCTCATCACCAGTCAGCAAAAAACTGCGTGTCCTATTCCAAGGCGACAGGATAGGACATCATTTCGTCCTGATTTGGTTGGTGGTGGTCCTAATTGTGGCTTCACTACGTCAAGTTTCTTCAAAATTTCAGCGTCCCAGTTGTGCTGCCAGTGGGTTCACAGTTTTTTTCACAAGTATGGCTTCAGATCTGGTTCAGGGGCTGCTATGAATGCACTGTTTGCGTTCCCGTTTGATGATGTAGCATTTCAGTCTGCCAGTACATTCCCCTCAATCGTTCCCGTTTGATGATGTAGCATTTCAGTCTGCCAGTACATTCCCCTCAATACCTGCATGCCCAGGCACTCAGCACACTGCTATATGTTGGCCAGAGGTGTAAACAAAGCAGAAAAGTGAATACACATCTGCGACTACTGGATTTCTGTGTTTCCAGCATGAAATTAAGGTTTTCACAATGATCAGTCAGTCTGTGTATATACCGCCTTATGTACTTTTAATTGTTTGATGTGTTTCACAGCAGACAAGGCCTCTCTTGTAAAGATGCTTGTGTCGGGGTGCAGAACATCTGATTTGGAAAAGGACAAACTGATGGCTGTATAAGACATGCCAGCATGCAATTGAGACACGTCCGTGTAATATTTTGGCCAAGAGTATTTCAACTGTAGCGCAAGAAGAACATGCAAGTGGATATGTGCGTCAGGAGCATGTTCAGTCACTTCTACGAATGACGTGTCGCAGTCAACGATGCTCCACAACCATGGCGGTTCAGGAGGAGTCATTAGGCGATGCTGAACAAGTGGAATGTTCGTGTCATCACATAGCCTCCTAACATAAAGGGAGAATGCCTCTCTCACTGCAGGTTTATTGTGAAAAAGTATTGGAGATATGATACGGTTGATTGTGGGATAGCAAGGGTGGTCTTTGTCAGAATGTACATCCAGAAAATAATTAAAAGCACAGTAAGAACGCTATAGATCAAGAGACCATTCACTAGACTTGGCGCATGTCATGTACAGCATGATTTTCATGACATGGTTTCACGGCGCTCGTGGTCATTTAATTATATGCATATATACCGTCGATTAACTTGCATAAAGATGAAATCAAATGCCTTAACAGTTATCTTCCACGTAGACACCCATGCGTGCCGGATTGATAGGTTCGCCTAATGCATGGGCATGCGTAGATAAGTTTTCGTGCCTTCTTTCTTTTCCGCCATTGTGTGTCTCTTCAGTTGTTAGTCGGCGTTTGTGGTGTCCTGACTTCTTTCTTGTGTCCGTGTTTGCACGCCCTATCTTTTGAGAATATATACCAAAATTGGTGTGACGAGAGATTTCTGAATCAGGAACATAAATGACAGGTGGGAACATGAAAACCATGGCATGCATGTCATGTATGGAATGACTTAACCCTTTGTGGTCCATTGTAGGGCACCGCCCGACAAGGGTGTTCGTGGTTTAAATTTCGCTATTGTCTCACTGCAAGTCGCGCGCATTTTTTGTATACATGAAGGGCCATCTCTTGAGGAATAAGTGAGCTTTGTTTGTTGAGGTTTTACTTTTTTGACACTAGGGTGCAGCACTATGATCAGCACGGGGCCTAGAGCGTACCCACTCGCGCGCGCGGTTCGCTGAGAAGCATGGCCACGTTTTCACCGCGTGCGTTTTACGGCGGTGCTTTTAGCGAAAGCGAGGATGACTTTAGTGAGGAAGAGAATTACGTGCCTCCACCAGACAGTGATGACAGTGATTCGACAGAAGTGAGTGACGAAGACGATGACGGTGGAGACAACACCTCTGTTGACACACAGGGGAACAGTACGCGACCACGTGCTGCAGACTGGAAGGTTTACGCGGATAATTCACTGCCTGATTTCACTCATTTTTCCTTCACTGTCATGAACCCAGGATCACAAGCACTTCCAATCACAATAGTGAACTGGATTATTTTCAGCTGTTTTTTTACAGACCAGCTGACATTATGAAAGAGAAAATAGACAACCACCCGTTTGTAGCACGAAGCCACAAGGAAATCCATACGGATTTCTCAGAAATAAAGCCTCATAGTTGCCGAAAAATTCGTCCTGGTCCGGGGATCGAACCCGGGACCAACGCCTATCCGGGGCGGTCGCTCTACCAATTGAGCTAACCAGGAAGCTAGCAATTGGCAGCGCGAGGGCGAATCCATCGACAACTCGAAGCAACTGGACACATATTGCAAATCAGTTCTGCGGAAACCCGCAAGGTGGCGGAAGGGTTAAGAAAGAGAAAATAGACAACCACCCGTTTGTAGCACGAAGCCACAAGGAAATCCATACGGATTTCTCAGAAATAAAGCCTCATAGTTGCCGAAAAATTCGTCCTGGTCCGGGGATCGAACCCGGGACCAACGCCTATCCGGGGCGGTCGCTCTACCAATTGAGCTAACCAGGAAGCTAGCAATTGGCAGCGCGAGGGCGAATCCATCGACAACTCGAAGCAACTGGACACATATTGCAAATCAGTTCTGCGGAAAGCCGCAAGGTGGCGGAAGGGTTAAGAAAGAGAAAATAGACAACCACCCGTTTGTAGCACGAAGCCACAAGGAAATCCATACGGATTTCTCAGAAATAAAGCCTCATAGTTGCCGAAAAATTCGTCCTGGTCCGGGGATCGAACCCGGGACCAACGCCTATCCGGGGCGGTCGCTCTACCAATTGTTCATGATCTCTCCTCTGAAATTAACTCGCAGGGTCAGATTGACATAATACTCTTAGATTTTGCAAAAGCTTTCGATAAGGTGTCACATGCAAAACTGTTGTTAAAAATAAACACTATCTTTAAGAACCCAAACCTAACGCAGTGGTTTTCCTCCTATTTCTCCAATCGCAAGCAGTACGTTCAAGTCAGCACGAAAAAATCTACCCTTGCTAATGTTATTTCTGGAGTTCCCCAAGGCAGTGTCTTGGGCCCACTACTGTTTTTGATTTTTGTCAACGATTTACCTAAAGATATTACGGTCCCCATAAGGTTTTTTGCAGACGATTGCGTAATGTATAAAACAGTCAAATCTCCTACTGATCAATCAGAACTAAATCTAAACCTCCAAAAAATACAAAACTGGTGCACCATTTGGCAGATGGATCTAAACGCCGCAAAATCAGTAACGATGACCGTAACCAGGAAAAAACGCATTCTAAATACGACGTACTCTATAAACGATCATGAGCTTGGCAGAGTCGACCAACACAAATATTTGGGTTTACTCATAACTTCCGATCTACGATGGAATTTGCATGTAGACACCGTTTGTGCTAAGGCTAACAAAGCATTGTGGAGACTTCGGAGAAATCTGCACCATGCCAGCCCGGAAATCAAATGCTTGGCTTACAAGGCTCTCGTACGGCCAATTATGGAGTACGCAAAAGTGGTATGGGATCCGTACACAACAAGTAATCGCACTAAGCTAGATAGAATACAAGATTGGCGTCACGTTTCATATTTAACAAATACCAGCGCTGCCACTCCCCAACTCAGCTTTGCAAGCTGGCCCACCTTGAACCACTAGAACAAAGGACAGAGTATGAAAGGCTTAAATTACTCTTTTTAATCATTAAAGATCAAGTAAAATAGACAAATCGAAGTACATGTATATAAAAACTGGGGAAACGTCAAGGCACCGGCATAACATGTACATCCCCCCTCCCAGGTCACACAACGATTGTTTTAAGTTCAGTTTCTTTCCGCGGGCGATCAGTGAGTGGAACAGGCTGCCAAATTCCACTGTCTTATCAGAATGTGTACCTTCTTTCTTAAAAAACCTAAAAGACGTCGTATATAAAGATGTATAGTTGATACTTTGCTTATTTTCTGTCCTCAAGAGCAAAGTACTTTGCCTATTTCTTGTCATCCATTGTTATGTATAATAGAAGTTGTATAGGGAGTACCTATTTTTTTGTATGTATGTTGGTTTTTTCCACCCCTGTTATAGCCCAAATGGGGCTGACAGTATAATAAAATGAAAAATGAAATGAAATGAGCTAACCAGGAAGCTAGCAATTGGCAGCGCGAGGGCGAATCCATCGACAACTCGAAGCAACTGGACACATATTGCAAATCAGTTCTGCGGAAACCCGCAAGGTGGCGGAAGGGTTAAGAAAGAGAAAATAGACAACCACCCGTTTGTAGCACGAAGCCACAAGGAAATCCATACGGATTTCTCAGAAATAAAGCCTCATAGTTGCCGAAAAATTCGTCCTGGTCCGGGGATCGAACCCGGGACCAACGCCTATCCGGGGCGGTTGCTCTACCAATTGAGCTAACCAGGAAGCTAGCAATTGGCAGCGCGAGGGCGAATCCATCGACAACTCGAAGCAACTGGACACATATTGCAAATCAGTTCTGCGGAAACCCGCAAGGTGGCGGAAGGGTTAAGAAAGAGAAAATAGACAACCACCCGTTTGTAGCACGAAGCCACAAGGAAATCCATACGGATTTCTCAGAAATAAAGCCTCATAGTTGCCGAAAAATTCGTCCTGGTCCGGGGATCGAACCCGGGACCAACGCCTATCCGGGGCGGTCGCTCTACCAATTGAGCTAACCAGGAAGCTAGCAATTGGCAGCGCGAGGGCGAATCCATCGACAACTCGAAGCAACTGGACACATATTGCAAATCAGTTCTGCGGAAACCCGCAAGGTGGCGGAAGGGTTAAGAAAGAGAAAATAGACGGACCAGGACGAATTTTTCGGCAACTATGAGGCTTTATTTCTGAGAAATCCGTATGGATTTCCTTGTGGCTTCGTGCTACAAACGGGTGGTTGTCTATTTTCTCTTTCTTAACCCTTCCGCCACCTTGCGGGTTTCCGCAGAACTGATTTGCAATATGTGTCCAGTTGCTTCGAGTTGTCGATGGATTCGCCCTCGCGCTGCCAATTGCTAGCTTCCTGGTTAGCTCAATTGGTAGAGCGACCGCCCCGGATAGGCGTTGGTCCCGGGTTCGATCCCCGGACCAGGACGAATTTTTCGGCAACTATGAGGCTTTATTTCTGAGAAATCCGTATGGATTTCCTTGTGGCTTCGTGCTACAAACGGGTGGTTGTCTATTTTCTCTTTCTTAACCCTTCCGCCACCTTGCGGGTTTCCGCAGAACTGATTTGCAATAGCTGACATTATGCGCAAAAAAAAACACTAAGCACGTGAAAAAATTTCCAGTGCCGGTGAGCTTCCAAAGGAGTCAATTTGGAAGCACTGGCAAGACGTGACTACGTACATCTCAAGTAATGAAACTTTAGCCTTGATATTTCTCTTCCAGGATGCCTTTCATTTCTGATGTAAGTATATTTTCCAGCAGGTGATCAGAATTCTACTGTTCTAGATTCTGTAATTTCATCTTGCAGGAAAGCAATTATTCTCATCACACTCCATGGGGTCTCAGAACCGATGCGAGTGGGAAGCGTTTGTAGGATTGGGCTGCCAAGAATAGTTTACCATGTATTAACACAAGAACACCCAATCTTGTTTGTAACCAGTTTCTCTCCACAATTGACCTGATTTTCTATAGTCCTAGCTTGTTGACTACAGCTTGACTTTCTATAGTCCTAGCTTGACTTTCTAAAGTCCTAGCTAGCTCTCCATCTCTACATGGTCTACTTTCAGCTGAGGTACAAGTAGTGACCATTCTTCTACATTGTTCGAGATTGTATGCATGTAGACTTCAGTAACTAGACACTGAATTACTCATGTAAATTTTAGTACATTTCAAAAGTTGATGCGTGAGGCTTTGTCGAACTGGACAGATGACAACAAAGAACAAAATGCCATGAATTTAAGTTTTAGAAGAAAAGGAATAAACGCCGACCACAATAAAAACACTTTAAAAACAAACAAGACGTTTCGGCTCCAGCACGGGAGCCTTGTTCACAAAGAAGTGTAAAGTCAGTTACGTTTCAATAGGTGCCGCAAGCATCGCGCATACACGTGAGGAAAGTTTCTGTTGTCGCGGTTGAGCGTGCGCTCTGTCGTCTGTATTATCAAGGATTCCAGATTAAGACGCGAAGACAATTTTCTTTCTTTTTCAGTGATGCTGGTGCTGTCCCAATCGATTACGTGGCCAGTCGATTCTGCGTGTTCCGCCAAAGCATAAGATGCAGCGTTCTTTTTCTTGACGTCGTAGCGGTGTTGTTTTACTCTCTGCTCAAAATTTCCCGTCTCGCCCACGTAAACATGATCGCATCCGGCACAAGGGATGCTGTATACCACTCCGGGATACTTTTCTTTTGCCCATTTTTCTTTCACATTCACCAGCGAGTGTTTTAGCTTGTTTGCTGGAACATGGGCGATTTGCACGTTGTATCTGCTGAATACTCGGGCCAAAGATTCGCTCATTCCGGGCACATATGGTACCGCTGCTCGCTTTTTTGGAGGCGCGTCAACATGACGTGCAGAGCATGACAGTCTGTTTTCAACAGAGCGAATAAAAGAATCCGGGTACCCACTAGAAATAAGGTCGTGATGCGTCTTCATTACGTCGGCCGAAGCATCTTTTGGGTCCGAGCAGATGCGGTTGGCTTGAAGCAGTAGAGAAGAAACAACTGACCGTTTGTGGGAGGCTGGATGCACGGAATTAAAATTCAAATATCGGCCAGTGAAGCTGTTCACGAGACCAAGCTGAAAAGATTAGCACCGCAGGACACTAGTCTTCATCGTAACGTAGCCAAATCTACAGTGCATAACTTATCTTCGCACACCCTGGACAATGCAGAACTTTCAGTTTTAAGCCTGGGATTGAATTTCAACGCGAGACCCGCAACGGATACAAAGAGGGTCGTCTGCGCCGTGGAAGCCGCCGTGAGCCACGTTGAACCTGCCAAACGTGACGAGGCACGTACTCGTGCCATTAGCATTCTTTCTAAGCTGCAGCCCCGGTCTTCTGTGTCACCGCTTTCTCCCGCTGAAAAATTGGCCATAAAACGCATTCAAAGCAACACTAACTTAGTAGTGTTGCCGGCAGACAAAGGGAACGCCACCGTGTTGCTGAACAGGTCGGACTACAGAAGCACAATGTTGTCCCTACTAGCGGACACAGACACCTATGTTGTGCTGAAAAAAGACCCCACATGCAAGTTGCAACGTGAGTTTCAAAAGCTTTTGTCAGATGTTTTCCGTTTCGCATCACCAAACAGCAAAGGGTTATACTACGCGCTCCTTTGATATAATGGGTCTGCCCCTGCCTTGTACGGACTGCCAAAAATTCATAAACCTAACGTACCCATGCACCCCATCGTGGACTACAAACGTTCACCGCTTCACAAATTGTCCGGTTTCCTGCACAAAGTACTCTCTCCCATCGCGGGAAAAACTTCTACACATGTTCATCACTCCTTAGACTTCGTCGAGAAAGTGCGCAACTGCACACTAGACGACGACGAAATGCTAGTCTCCTTCGACGTTCAAGCATTATACACAAGTATCCCGACGGACTTGGCTTTGGAAGCATGCACCGCGGCTCTAGAAGCGGACGGAACTCTTGCCGAGAGGTGCCCCATCGATGTACCGGACCTTCGAAGGCTTTTGAAGTTTTGTTTTGACAATACGTATTTCGTCTTCGAGGGCACATTTTACAGGCAGTTGCACGGAACAGCGATGGGGGCCGCTGTATCAGTTACAGCCGCCAATTTAACAATGGAATCGATTGAAAAACGTGCACTGAATTCCTTTACCCCGAAGCCAAAAGTTTTTCTTCGTTACGTTAACGATTGTTTCAGCATAATTAAGAGGGACACTCTCCCAGCCTTTACGAATCACCTGAATAACATGAATCCAGCTATCAAGTTCACTGTCGAGGAAGAACAGCATGGCCAACTTCCTTTCCTTGATGTACTGGTTAAGCGCAACAACCATGCATTATCGTTTTCCGTGTATAGAAAAGCCACCCACACTGGCCGATATTTGAATTTTAATTCCGTGCATCCAGCCTCCCACAAACGGTCAGTTGTTTCTTCTCTACTGCTTCGAGCAAACCGCATCTGCTCGGACCCAAAAGATGCTTCGGCCGACGTAATGAAGACGCATCACGACCTTATTTCTAGTGGGTACCCGGATTCTTTTATTCGCTCTGTTGAAAACAGACTGTCATGCTCTGCACGTCATGTTGACGCGCCTCCAAAAAAGCGAGCACCGGTACCATATGTGCCCGGAATGAGCGAATCTTTGGCCCGAGTATTCAGCAGATACAACGTGCAAATCGCCCATGTTCCAGCAAACAAGCTAAAACACTCGCTGGTGAATGTGAAAGAAAAATGGGCAAAAGAAAAGTATCCCGGAGTGGTATACAGCATCCCTTGTGCCGGATGCGATCATGTTTACGTGGGCGAGACGGGAAATTTTGAGCAGAGAGTAAAACAACACCGCTACGACGTCAAGAAAAAGAACGCTGCATCTAATGCTTTGGCGGAACACGCAGAATCGACTGGCCACGTAATCGATTGGGACAGCGCCAGCATCATTGAAAAAGAAAGAAAATTGTCTTCGCGTCTTAATCTGGAATCCTTGATAATACAGACGACAGAGCGCACGCTCAACCGCGACGACGGAAACTTTCCTCACGTGTATGCGCGATGCTTGCGGCACCTATTGAAACGTAACTGACTTTACACTTCTTTGTGAACAAGGCTCCCGTGCGGGAGCCGAAACGTCTTGTTTGTTTTTAAAGTGTTTTTATTGTGGTCGGCGCTTATTCCTTTTCTTCAATGCCTCCTCCCGACCAGACGGGATTCCGTCAAACCTTGGATTTCAATTTAAGTTTTATTATAAAAGACTCGTTAAATATATCTTCTCGCAATTATATATCTTCATGGATATCTTCATGGATTATGGATCTTCATAGAGCATGAGATTGCGATGCATCTGCGAAATATTCGGGACAGGTGTATTTGAGCTGCAGTTCACGGAACTACGCCTGAATGTGTGTGTGGGGGGGGGGGGCATGCTTTGTGACATCTAGGAAATATGTCTCGCAATCCATGGCGGGGCCTGTAAAGTAGGAGCCATTAAGCTGAGACACCTGTTTCCTCAGCCAGTGCTCGCAGACTCAGCTAGAAGGGCTCTTTAACAGTCGGTCGATTGTGAAAGAGCTGGCCACTGGACAAGTCATTTACGGCAGAATATATGGGATGATCAGCGGTCGCGTTAACCTTAAAAGGCCAGTAAACAACCCCGAGGCCCAAAAATTGTAATGAAGAGAAATATGCGCACTTTTGCTATATGAACATGCTGCCGAAAGAATTTTGCGAGTACGTGCTATAATAAGGAAGTTACAGGGGTTGGAACATCCGTTTCAGCTGGTTTCAAATTTTCACGCGGCCTCACCACCCTTCTCCGCCACAGGAAGGGGGAGGCGTAGCCCATCGTCGTGACTCCGCCCACTTCGGCAGCGTGACAGAACGTCAGCAATTGACGTCATCGGTGAGCTCGATCAGACGCAATGCACTTCCGCTTGCTGGGGCTCCTGGTTGTTTGTTGTTTACATTGTCGCACGTGCTCTGTAACTTGATGGGCAGTTTTCGGCTCTTCGGTATTTTTAAACCTTTGTGACAGTTCACAATGCAGCAGGAATGCGTGCCTGCTTTCCAAGACGACAAAGGGGCGCGAGAGAAAAGAACCCTGCTTGCCGCGCGTGCAATGGGAAAACCAAGCAAGAGCGGACCGAGCTATCAGAGATTCCTCCTCTCTCCGCTCGATTTGCAGCCGACAACGCTTCCTCCACATGTTGGTCATGTCGAAGGCCAAGTGAGCGTAGGTGCTACGCAGTGCGAGGAATATATGCGCGACAACCCGACAACTGCGTGGCTGAAACCGCATCACCAAGAAACGAGGTGCACTTTCCTAGCGGTGGGTGGAAACAGGAACTGACGTTAAGTTGTTGAGACCCGATTTAGGCCAATCGACGACCTCAGTGGTACGTGAAGTTGGCCATGGCAAGTTTGCGTCACTGCACGTACGAGTGGGATTGGTCAGGCGAAAGAGAAAGGTGCTGGAATTGTTTTTCGAAATGGAGGGTCTGCGCGGCGCACAGCGCCGTAATATTCGGAAAATGTGATCGCCGCAGTCTACTGTACGAATTGGCGAGCTTGTTTGGGGGTTGTAAAAAAGAGTCAGAGCCTGTTTACTGGCCCTTTAAAAAAATACACAAAAGATAGGTGCGATCTCTGGATATGAAGCGACCACTCGTCTGATTCCACGTAGAGGCTTTCTACAGGGCTTGTTCTGAAGGCACCTATAGAAAGTCGAATGCCTAAATGGCGGACAGGGTCCAGCTTTTTCAGAGGGGTTGTCATTGCAGACTGGTAAGCTATCACCCCATACTCTGGACGCATTTGTATAAAGCTTTTATAAAGGCCCACGGGACATTTTATGTCGCTGCCTCAGGTTGTGCGTGACAGCACCTTTGGAATATTCATGGTCTTCCTGCATTTCTTTTTAACTCTTTCGTGACCGTGGGAAAATTGGCCACATTTTGTATTCTTTAGTAATTATTTTTTATTTGAGTACTATGGTAGATACAGTGTACTGTTATATATCAATATAAAGCTAAGTGATTGTACTTTTTCATGGTATTAATTTAAAAAATAATATTAGGGTATAATATGCAAGAATATTTGACACAAGATTTATTGAACATTGCATAGAACGTTTTTAATGTTGTGCTCTCGACATGAAAGAAAAAAAAACTGAAAATAATCTGAAATATACAAAATGTTTGCTCAAAAGTTTTCTATATTAGAACAAGCCCTTAATAATCTAGCTCACAAGGCGCATGAGTTGCACGGTTATACTGTTTCCCTCCACAAATTTTCCAGACAAAGTAATACAATAAATATAATTAAGAAGAATAAATTTTCTATTGACGCACAGGTGTTTTAGAATATGCTAAATAACAGCACAAGAAAATTCACATACCAAAAGGTAGGATTGAACACGGCACAAAAACATCCTAACGTATGGCTTCGCCGCACAAAAATATATTCTATAGTCGTAAGGTCCAAAAAAGCCGTCACATTTCAATGTCTGACACTATCGAAATAGGTGGAACCATGTCTTAAAGCTCCAAGATGTAAAAAAAAAATTTCTTCTCTAAGGTCGGTGTGCCACTTGGGAAAACGGGCATTACAAGCGGCATTTGTCCGGTCGTCAAGCTTCTTGATCTCACAGCCCTTTTCGAATTTTCTCCGCTTTGTCAATCAGTAGGACTTGTTGTGAATGCACTTGTTTTGGGGACGTGTAGTCGTGCAAGCTTGACAATACCCATATAGAGCGACAGGAAAATGAAATTCGCCATCTCTGCGGCCGTGACCATTTCCCAAGAACCATCATCCGTGGCATAAGACTGCTTCTACAGCTTGAAACCAAGGAACCCCGCCTTCAACAGACACGTACACAAGAAGAGAAGAAAGACGATTCTTGTGTCTCTTGAAGGCTGGGTTTCTCGTTTTCAAGCTATGTACCGACAGGCCCAACACCAGACTCTTCTGCTTCTACAGGATTTCCAACCATGCACACAAAGTTTTGTTAGCACAAATCCTGTTTATTACTTTCGCTGTGAAAAAGGTGCCCAAAACGCCGATTCTCCTTGTGACACATATCGTTTCACTGCGCAACACTACTCTGAGGACACGGCCGGGTACTCTTCTTGGGCTGAACATTACTCTCTACTGGCTGATGATGATGTCGCCAAATTTTCATCATGTACTGTTCAGACACTACAAATAGAGGATATAATAGCGCCGACATCCTCAGAACATTTCAATCAGAGTAGAAATCAATGTGCCAGAAAGGGTAACGCACTGATCAACACCCGACTGCAACCCGGGCTCGTTCTATGGTTTTTTATCATCCAAACTATATTTCCATGATTTGACATCATCGTCAGAATCACTTCTGCCAGAAACAGTAGAAAAATTGCTTGCAGAGGCAACAGAATCGTACAAGGAACAACTTTTCCAAGAGGGTCTTGCTTCCGGGTGGTCTGCCATTTTCACGAACAAAGCAAGCAAACCAGCCCTCGAGGTCTTCACTTTCAGTGAAGTCAAGCAGGTCTTGGTCAGACACTGGACTTCGGGGAACGGTGCAGTGTCAGGGGTGCTTGCACGGGAGACATGCTTTGAACGATTTTCGTACTGGGTCTTCACACTTCAATGAGAAGGACCCCATTGGCCGTTCTTGTAGCCCAATAGATTTTTTAAATGCGATACCGAGGCTTACTTGACAAAGATGCTAAAGATACTCACATCGAAGATACTCGTGGCTAAAGTTCGTCAGTGTCACATTTCCTTTGCATTCATGTAATCGAGCAATTCCATATGCGACACAAATTTCATGGTCTATCAGCAAGTGTCAATCACTCGCGATAATGCCTCCTATGTTAGCTGGTGTTTTTGTGCCGACTTGTGTCGTGACACTGGAGCGTGGCAGAATCATCACTTCATCCTCGAGCTCGTTCAAGGAATGGTCACGCAAGTCTGTATCCAGCAGCATCACTTTGTCCATTGATAGCATTATCGATTTGGTTCGTAAGTCGATGACGGTGCCGTGCAGGTTTAAGAAGTCCATGCCAAGAATGACATCCCTCAAGCATTGATCCAGGATTAAGAAGCTCACAGCATAAGTCCGATTATGGATAGTGACTCTTGCTGTGCAGACTCCAGACGGCGTTATTAGATGGCCTCCAGCTGTCAGGATTTCAAGGCCTTCCCAGACGGTCTTAACTTTCAACTTCGCGGCGAATGGCCCACTGACGACGAAATAGTCGGCTCTAGTGTTGACGAGAGCGGTGGCATAGTGGCCATGAATAACAACGCCGAGGTCGCTAGTCCTCTGTCTGGCGTTGTGGTCAGGTCGTGGCATCTGATGACGGCTATGTCGGGTAGTTCCACTGCTTCTATGTGGTGTCGTCAAGTCTTCTTCTGGCCGTGAAGTTTTGTCGTCAGGCCTCCGTTCAGCTTGCTGCGTGTTTGTAAGATTTTGTCGCGGCGGTGGTGGAGGATCTTCGCTATTTTGTCATATAGCAACCGCACCTCCAACAGTTGCTGCCCTTAGTTTTCTGGATATGGGCTCACGGAATGCCTCTGGGTAGGGCTGCGGTACTGTGGGCTTCGCTGAGGGGACCAGTAGCATCTTGGCAATGGCAAACGTGACAGACGTCGAGGTGGCCATTCAGTGTCGTCGAGGTAATCGCCAATGTCGCGTGGCTGCTCACCACAGTGGTAGCAGAGCGGGCGGTTGTGAGGGGCACACCAAACGTCCGCTTTCCTTGACGCGTAGCGCTGGCCAACAGGCAGACGGTATGGCGTCGGTGGTATCTGGCGACGGTACTGCGGCGGTTCAGCGTCTTGACATAGGCATGGAGAGGGAGCAGTACAACGGACTGCAGCAGCATAGCTGATCGCTTGTGGCTCAGACTGCGCTGGTTCAGATGCTCCCAGAAATTGCTGGATTTCCTAGCGTACAATGTCGGCAGTCGGGTCCACTTGAGGCTGCGAGAATGGCAACAATTTCCATAGCTCCTCTCGCACGATCGCTCTGATGGTCTCACGAAGGTTGTCAGATTGCAGCACTTCAACCTCCCCGTAGGTCGTCGTCGGTATGTGGTAGTTGTACTGCCTGGTACGCATTTCAAGTGCCTTTTCGATTGTCGTGGCCTCAGAAATTAATTCCATGACCGTCCTCGGTGAGTTGTGTCAAGTCCAGCAAACAGTTCTTGCTTAACTCCCCGCATCAGGAAGCGAATCTTCTTCTCCTCGGACATAGCGAGGTCGGCAGCGAAACAGGCGGATCATTTCTTCAGTGTACACACCGGTGTTCTCATTCAGCAGCTGTGAATGGGTCTCCAGTAGGGTTTCAGCTCTTCCCTTACGGACAACGCTCGTGAAGGTGTCCAGGAATGCGGCGCGTAAAAGGTCCCAGGTCGTGAGCAAGGCCTCTTGGTTCTCGAACCATGTCCGAGCAACGTCTCCCAAGGCAAAATAACATGCCGTAGCTTGTCTTCATCGGTCCAATTGTTCAAAAGGGCAATGCCGTAGTAGCTTCAAGTCAGCTTTCCACGGTCTCTGAGTCCAGCGAAGGTTGTTGGCTACCTGGGTTGATGTAGCCAGATCAATGTAGGGGCCCCTGGGACTGTCATCGTTGCTGTCGAGGTCCAAGTCTTGGTTTGCTTGGCGTTGTCGGGTAGGGGCCTGTACTCTGGCTGCAGTCCTAGCTACCTGTGGATAGCTCGACGATCCGGGATGTCTTTAGCGTCTCATTGTTCACGACTTAGATCACGGCTTCAACTGGGCGTCCAGCACGTGGCCGAACCAGCACCTCAGCCAGATGTCATGCGGTCGAAGAAGGCAGCCCTCGACGTGTTCAAAGTTACTCTTTATTCCGGCGAACTTGTGCCCAGGAAATGAAAAGTTAAAGTTCAAGCAATACACGCTGTACACTGATAGTGGCAACCACTGTTGTTGGTCGTAGGTAATCTGATCAACAGTAAAGCACATTGGCATTTTATACCTGTGGCATCGAAGGTTCCAGCATTATTATTGGTGGCCAGGTTAGTTCCAGAACAAGCTCTACTGTTTGCACTGCATGCTCAACCTTATTAGAAGATTCGTAAATAATCTGGAAGGTTCCCAGACATTTGGGCGTGGTTTGCACAAGGCATTAAATGTGTAACAGACCGGTTACGTAAATATACAAAAAGAAGCGCGCATGGCAACATCATGTTGTTAAGAAAAGCACGATACTTTAAATGTGGGCAAAAAAAAGAGGAAAAACACAGCACGAGCAATGGCTATCAACTTACCTAAACAGGTAAGGAAGCTGGCTTCCCCACCTATGCCTTAGCTTCAGCATGTGTAAAAATAATAAAGACAATGCAAAAGCCGAATAAGTGCGCGCCAAAGAATAATGATGTTGCAACAAGAAAGAAATTTGCAGTTTTCCCATTGGACCACTCAATGATTTAAAAAGGGTGGCCTCTGGGTGCAGTTAGGAAACACCAGATAAACTGGGGAAAATTTGTGCTCTCTTCGATAAGAGGCAGCAAGACTCACAACCCGGTGATTTTAGCAAATGTTCCATAAAACACACTAATTCCATTTGGCGCATGTGTAGTACACTGGATCCCTTTTTTTCTTCTGGTTGTACATAGGGGGCCAGACGGGCCGTTGTGTTAATGTGCGGCTCAGGGGACACTTGAATTCTTTAAAAGTATTGAAGTGTTCACATTTGTCTATGCACTGTCGAGAATTCACTTGTGTACCACTTGTATATAACATGACTAGTCTTTACAAAACCGAGAGTCAGTTTCACCAATAAATAATAGAAGCGTGAAAGATTAATAAGTTGGGAGTGGAATCCACATGTAACTGTTGTCTCCGATTATATGAGCACTCCGGACACGTGATCATATATGTGCATGAGCAGTTGCCATGTATAAGTGTTACTTTCTCCAATCAACTTTCAGTTGATAGCGCTCGTCTTGCAGTTTTCCTCCCGCAATAACATATTTTCCTAAAGCGAGGCCGACAAGATAACGAAGGCAGCAAAGCCTAAAAGGAATCGCCGCAGCATACAGCAACACCAAAGCAGCTCGCAGCGTTGTATGGCCGTGAGAGATGTAGTCAAATGAGCGGCAATACGCGTGCGCAACACACACGTGCGGCCCACTTGGTAAGAAACGCATCAAATGAAGTCGACACAGCATTCGAAGGCAAGTGCGGCTTTTCGGGGCCCAGCAGTGCACATGACAACGGAAGTGGTACGAGTACTCGAACGTTGTGCTGCAGTAAACAACAGCGGGTGTCATGCAATGCAATCGCTTTCAGGCCTGGTAGTCGTTTGAGGCATCATTGGCTGCAACCGAGCAGGGCCGGCAACCAGCGGCACGCGAAGATGGGAACAGCTTGCTTGCTCACCGAACGGTTCACGGTGCACGACTGCAAAACGCAGCTCGACAGCCTCGAGGTCTCGACAGTCTCGATCCAACGACGCTTTACCGACCTTCGAGATCACGTGACGCGCTCAGCTGTGTATCCGGCTACGAAGAGACGACCGCTGTCGGCTGCAGTCGGCCGCATTTCAGTTTCACTTGTGCTATCCCCGAGGGCGAGCGCCACAGTCCAATCAGCTGCGCAGTGCAGCGCTACTGGCGCTACGTCTCGCGACGTGCTGGGCATTCATATTTTTTTTTTATCAAGAACCAATTTAAACATATCCACACACCTCCTGCCAGCTAGGGCCCCGTGCTGCCCATGCAAGCTACTGGCCGCTGTTAAGTTTGGCCCTCAAATGTAAGACGCTAGTGTGCGTCGACCTGTTGGCCGAAAGCCTTTCCCACCGGGATCGGCCCTCGTCGGCGGCGCCGAGCCTGGCATTTTTCTGGAAGATTGCTACCTGTGGTCGATGCGGCCCGTCGTCGTGGCGTTACGCGGAAGCCCAACGAGGGAGTCGCAGACACTCCTTTCTGCGCGGTGACCTCAACGTATACGTGGGACGCATGGTTCCCATCGTTCGAGGGCCTGTGTTCACCTTAACGCAACAAACATAAGCGTTTTCAGGTAACCGAGACAGTGGCCGTCATCATGGTTCTCCTCCGAAGACCCTCCGGACTCAACCTCGTCGCCGGGAGAATAAAGTCGCCAAACGTACTTGGTCATTGTGCGGTACATTTGCGGCCCCAATTGGACATCTCGACCATGAGCTCTGAGACGGCAAGGGTGTCAGTACCGCTTCCCATACGGTGTCCCAGTGCTTGCGGACGAGGGGTTGCCGAAGACGTTTGCACAAAAAATGTGAAATATTGAGTGAAGCGAAGGACTGGGTGAAATGATTCCTGTTGTAACTGTGTAAATAAACCAATGTTCTCGTAAGAACGCGCGTTCTCACTAGAAAACATATTCGCTATGTCATAGAGACTGATAGAGTTTAGTAAGAAAGTCTATGTCAGAAACAGGCCATTCCACACGATATTGGCGACATAGTTGCCCCTCTCCCTCGAAATATGCACCCCGAACATAACGGGGGCCGACTCCAGGCTCGTGCAAAGGCACTGCTGCGCTCCTTCGGTGGGGAGCTAGATGGCTGCGCGCTTCGTGGACGCGGCCGGGCCGTACCCAGGAATTTTTTGGGGGTGGTGTTTGTGTGTAGAACGGCTAAGTTTGGCAACTGGTGGTCGCTGCGAGGGCGCGCAAGTGTTTTATTGTCACCCCTCATCCGAAAAGTTAAAGCATGAAGAAATTTCGGGGGGTGTCAGAAGGGCAGAGAATTGGGCTGAGAATTTAAGTGTTTTTTTTTTTTTCTGTAGTAAGATAGATTTAATTGAAGTAGACACTGTCGTGTCCGCTCTAAGCCGAGCGGTACGATGCGCTTGAAAGACAGACGCCACTCCGATGTCACTACCTAAAATAAGCCCCGTGTTTATTCAACAGCAGCTTTTTATCACTTGCACCAGTGACGTCATAAGGCTGCACACTAGTGCTTGGCCCGAACAGAGATTTTTTTTTTTTAAAGGAAGTGTTGCAACACAAAGCAAACAAAAATAAACCAGTATCAATAGCAACCGCACAGAACAACCGTATGTAGGTCTCAACTGTAGCCGTATCGCTGTGGTGGTCGAATTTCTCGACCATAGCGTGTGACATAACGACCAGGTCTCCCGCTCCAAAGAAGCCGCCGGTGATGAATTGAGCGCAGAATGCTGTGCTGAGGACCTGAGTTCCTCGGATTGCCCTGCAGCATTCAGAGTCGCGGGAAAGTCATAAGACTGGTCATGCGCGCAGGTTCTATCGCTGTATCTAACCAATGCCCTTTTCATTGCAGGTTTTTGGGTGTAGCGCCGCGTACGAATTGGTAAGAAAGAAGATGACAGGAAAGAGGCGCACTCGCAACTGAACTTTATTTTGCGTCGATTGCAAATATAAAGCTATGAAAAGCACCACGTGTTACCTCTAACACTGCCACATAGTAAAACCAGATAAAACCAGATAAAATGGCCTACCGCACTAATCATCGAGATAGTCTATTTCACATGAAAATATGTCAAGAGACGGCTTGCTGATGCATCTGCTGCCCAACTTGTCGATGACATATGCTTCAAATAACTCACGCTCTTCTTTTCTTCTATGTCTTTTAAGTACTCGCGTCTTTTCCAGCTCAGGTGCGCAGTGGGCTGACGCGCACTGTTTTATGCAATGAAGTGCCAAGTTGCTTCCCGTACCACTCTTTAACGTGCCCTTATGTTCCCTTAGACGTTCGTTGAGGCACCGCCCCGTTTGACCGACGTACACCAGTCCGCACGTCAGGGGGATCTCGTACACGACGTTCCTTTGGCATTCGACGAAGGACGTGACGTGTTTCTTGGTGCAAGTCGGCGTCCTGTGTTCACGAGAATTAACTTGGCGGCACATGAATCCGAGCTTGTTTGGAGCGCTGAAGACAACACGAACACCTACGCGTCCCGCGTCTCACATCGCATCAAAAAGAACGCGGGACGCGTAGGTGTTCGTGTTGTCTTCAGCGCTCCAAACAAGCTCGGATTCATGTGCCGCCAAGTTAATTCTCGTGAACACAGGACGCCGACTTGCACCAAGAAACACGTCACGTCCTTCGTCGAATGCCAAAGGAACGTCGTGTACGAGATCCCCCTGACGTGCGGACTGGTGTACGTCGGTCAAACGGGGCGGTGCCTCAACGAACGTCTAAGGGAACATAAGGGCACGTTAAAGAGTGGTACGGGAAGCAACTTGGCACTTCATTGCATAAAACAGTGCGCGTCAGCCCACTGCGCACCTGAGCTGGAAAAGACGCGAGTACTTAAAAGACATAGAAGAAAAGAAGAGCGTGAGTTATTTGAAGCATATGTCATCGACAAGTTGGGCAGCAGATGCATCAGCAAGCCGTCTCTTGACATATTTTCATGTGAAATAGACTATCTCGATGATTAGTGCGGTAGGCCATTTTATCTGGTTTTATCTGGTTTTACTATGTGGCAGTGTTAGAGGTAACACGTGGTGCTTTTCATAGCTTTATATTTGCAATCGACGCAAAATAAAGTTCAGTTGCGAGTGCGCCTCTTTCCTGTCATCTTCTTTCTTACCAATTCGTACGCGGCGCTACACCCAAAAACCTGCAATGAAATACCAACTAGCCTGCATTGACACCCTTGTCCAGTATAATGCCCTTTTGTTTTTGTCTAACTCGATCCCGTCGTCGGTCCGCACCCGATACGACCGAGGCCGTTGGGCTGGACGGAGCACCGTTGCTGGAATTTCGCTGTCTTTTACCCATACTCGATTTCCAGGGACAAGTTGTGGTAACCGAGTTACAGCATGACGACGGTCGTAGTCGAGCCTTTCCTTATTCCGAAACGTCTTGTCCTTGTGTCGGAGGCTTCTAAGACTGCTCGCCTTTTTCGGGTGTACGGGGAGCGTGGAGCGTAACCGCCTGCCCATCAGTAGCTGGGCTGGACTTGTACCCAAGGGACCTGGGGAATCCCTGTACGCTAGGAGGGCCAGGTAAGGGTCAAGCGATTTTTCCAACAACCGTTTTACCGTCTGCACAGTACGTTCGGCTGCTCCATTTGACTGCGGGTACCTGGGACTGGATGGGACGTGACGGAAGCCATAACTTGCTGCGAAGAGCGCGAATTCTGCAGACGCGAATTGAGGACTGTTGTCTGTTACGACCAGTTCTGGAATCCCGTGCCTAGCAAATATGCTCTTGATTTGTACGATAACCGCCGCTGTGGTCGTGGAAGATAATAGGGCGAGCTCCGGATATAGCGAAAAATAGTCTACGACCACAAGGTACGTTCTTCCATGCAAATGGAAAAGATCAGCTCCAACCTTCAACCAAGGAGACTCGGACGGCATCATGGGCTCGGCTTTTTGAACGCGCAGCCTCGCGCACTCTCGACAACTGTTTACCAGAGCTCCTAGCTCGGCGCTGAGACCGGGCCACCACACAGATTCTCGGGCCCGTGCACGACATGCCCTGGTGACCCTCATGCAATGAACAAAGTACTTCACTCGATCCTTACTTTCTGAGGCGAAACCCATGTAGGAGCACGCCGTCACATAATGTAAGGTTTGCTCTCTCCGACCAATAAGGGCTCAGCCAACTGCTCACTTTATCACGACGCGGCCAGTCCTCCCTGCAATACAACTGAAGTTGTCGGCAGGTTTCGTCTTGTTCTTGCGCCCACCTTATTTTGTTCCAGTGTGCCGAAAACTTCAGTTCGCTGACACAGCCTTGTGCATGACTCGATACTTCGCTGCAATCTAGCTCGCCCTTCTGTTTCCGCGCAAGGTGCCCGAGAAAGGGCGTCGGCGGTGCCAATCTGCTTTCCTGGGACATATGAGATTGAATATCGAAATCGCATGAGCCTCAACCGGAATCTTTGTATTCTAGGGGGAAGCACATCAATGGGCGACTGTCCGAGTAGCGATACAAGTGGTTTGTGGTCGGTTTCAAATTGAAACTCCAGACCTATCAAGAAACCTTCCAGCCGTTCCGCCGCCCACGTCAGTGCAAGCGCTTCTTTTTCTATTTGCGCGTACCGTTGTTCCGTTGGTGTTAATGAACGTGAGTGATAGGCAACCGGCCGCCTTTCGCCATCTGACTGCACTTGCATGAGTACACAGCCGAGACCGAATGACGACGCGTCGGCGGACACAGTAGTGCGCAGCTTAGGGTCGAATTTCGCGACGCATTGCGCAGAGGTGACCAATTGCTTCAGACACACGAACGATTTTCTCTGAGGCGGGCCACTCACGGTCTTTCACGAGAAGACTATGGAGCGGTGCCGCCACGTCAGCAAGATGGCTCACAAACCTTGCCAGATAGTTTATCATGCCCAAAAATCTGCGGACATCAGCAACACTCGACGGCGTAGGCATTTCGTTTATGGCTCATACTTTCTTAGGATCCGGCCTAATTCCGGAGGCATCAATCACCTAACCTAAAAACGCCACCGTAGTGACACAAAAAGAACATTTTGCCCGATTGAGTGTCACCCAGTGTTGGCGGTAACGCGTTACAAGTAACGGCGTTACCGGTAACGCGTTACTTTTTTCGGTAACTTAGGAACGTACTCGTTACAATTTAGAAACTGTAACGGGTAACGTACTTACGTTAACATTTTTCGGTAACGTGTGGTGTCACGTTACTCGTTACTTTTTCATCCTGGGGGTGCCGTCTTCTCAGAGCTCGCCCCGACAAATTCTTTTGTCGCAGCGTCGGACTGCTGTCGGCCTGCCAGGCATTGACCAAGAGAGCGCGGGCGGAATCGCTTTTTTTTGTGGAAATTGTGGGGACCGATTTCTTAAGACGCGCCGACTCCTTGTGTGGAGGTTTGGGCCATCGCCACACAAAGCTTGATGAAAGCCGCATAATTCGCCATGAGAAACTGTACAGACATGCTTCTCGTGGAAGTGGATGTAGCAGATAGATTGCTGGCACCTGCGCCATTTCGTGCCCAAAAGACAGGCCGTCCGAAGAGAAAGCGCAAGGGCTGGTTTACTCCATACCACGTGCTGATCGTGAAATTTTTTACTTGGGGGAAACGAAGAACTCCCCCGAGAGGCTGCGACAACATAAAAACGATGTCCGTAAGTTCGCGCGACAAAGGAGTACACTCCCTGAGCATAGCATGGTAAACGACCACCGCATCGAATTCGACAACTCCCGCGTCGTCGACTTAAGCGGCTTTGTGTTGAATTCTGGCTCATCCAAGCGACAGCCAGTAACGTCAACCGGTCTACAGGTGCGCTGCCGATCGGGAGTCTGCCTTATTGTGGAGAATTGGCGTGACCCCCGGCTGGAAGAAAAGCCTGAAAAAGAATGCGAGCGGGACGCGAAACGTAGAACTTTTTCTTGTGACGCAAAAATCTTTTTTTTTTACTCACTACCTTAATACCGCTGTCACACGAACAGCCTTAACCACGGTTAAGCTAACTACGGTTACTGCTAACCACGGTTACGGGTAGCTACACGTCAGACATTACCGCAGTTAATGTACTAATTGTGGTTATTGCAAATGGGTGATTCCACGGATCCGCGGGTGATTCCACGGATTCCACGGATCCGAAAATAAATATTTTAGATTTCATTGAATTTTTTTTACATGTTATGCATGTCACATGCCAGTAGCCCGAAAAGGAACTTAATTTCCTTATTAACTGCATAATTTACGAGGGAAAAAATATCAAACATATTCAATCCGGAGGAACCAATTTCGTTACCTGTCGTTCTCGAAAGTTCACGACGTTGTAAAACACAAATATTATCGTTACAAAGAAGATATCTTGTGTATTAAATGTATGCGCAACAAAGAGTAAAGCAACATTGTTTGAAACTTGTAGAGCTAAGGAAACTGTTTTTGAAAAATGTCTAAATATGCGATATTTTATAGTAGCTACAAAGTTGATAAGGTTTATCAACTTTGTTTTAAAAATAAATTTTGCTTTTTCTATCTGCAACTGCAGCGAAATTTCTGGTTATTGAACTCCTGAGCGAGTGAGGCTGATCTTGAACACCCTCACATAAACGCTCGCAATTTTTGAGGTAATTATACAGGTTAAAGTGAACAAAAAATGTTTATGCACAGATTTTTTTTTACGTGAGTAGCCCATTTAAGCATTTCTTTACCACTACAAAATTCGCGCGTCTATTTTGCTAGCAGAAGCACACCATCAGAATTATTGTAAATTTCTTGAGATTTCATTGATGCTTTCTTTGCGAATAGCGTTGATGATTGAATCTCATTTTCTGTATAATGTCACATTGAGAAAAATGGCTTCACAATGCGTCAGAGTCAGAAGCCAGCACACGTAACTCTAAAGGCAACTTTAAGCCACTATACCATTGCTAAGGTCCGGTACATTTGTGCAAGTAATACTCGTTAAATCAGCATTTTGGGTATATTCGTTGTTTGGGTTAGAAGTTGTACGTGAAACATAAATTTCAGATTTAAATTATTGTTATTGTGGGTTCGTGCAGCAAAGACACATCGATTAAAATTTATGATTGCGTAGTAACGGCAGAAGTAACGTCCGTTACTTTTTTTCGGTAACGGTAACGGTAACGCGTTACATTTTTTTGTAGGTAACGTAGGGCGGTAACGCGTTCCTTTTTTTATAGTGTAACGAGCAACGTATTTAGTTACTTTTTTTCAGTAACGCCTACAACACTGGTGTCACCCCGGCTGCAACCAACCTTTTGAGCACTGCGTGCGACCCTTCATCATGTTCATGCTTCGTAGCTCCATAAACCAGAACGTCGTCCATTAAGTTCACCACCCCTTGGAGGCCATCTAAGATTTCCGCCATTCTCTTTTGAAAATACTCCGGGGCCAGGGGCGTAGCCACGTTAGGGCACACCGGGCCCGTGCCCCCCCCCCCCCCCCCCGAAATTTTTTTTGCCATAGCATACAGAGCAGAAAATGACACTCGACCACATCTGCCTGCTCATCCCCACTACAGATGAAGGAGGTGCCCCCCCCCGAAAAAAATTTCTGCCTACGCTCCTGTCCGGGGCCGAGGTGATACCGAATGGCATTCGCTGGAAGCAGTACCTACCAAACGGTGTGATAAAAGTTGTGAGCTCTTGACTTTCTTTTGCCAATTTAACCTGGTGAAACCCTGAATTGGCATCCAATTTTGAAAAGGATGTAGCCCCCGCCAATTGCTCAAGGGCGTCATCTACGGTAGGCAAGACAAATCGTTCGCGCAGGACGCTCTTGTTCAGCTGGGTTAGATCCACGCAGATTGGAACTTCCCCTGATGGTTTGACCACGGGAACCATTCCTGCACATCATTTAGTCGGACCTTCTACCTTCCGAATGACGTTGCTTTTGACCATTTTGGCCAACTCTACTTTGATAGAGTTCTTTAACGGAATGGGTATCCGCCGTGGTGCAAAAATTGCAAAGGGAACCACTCCTTGTTTCATACGAATGGTGTATTCCCCAGACATCGTGCCCAAACCAAAGAACAGCTGCGGATACATGTACTCGTACTGTTTATCTTCAACCACATCAAGAAATTTGACCACACCAAGAGCTTCGATAGCTGGAAGCCCTAACAGAACACACTGCAGTGACTCTACAACGTACAATGTTTGTCGCGTTGTTTTGCCTTTCCACATGATATCTGCTGAAAAACAACCATTAACTTCGAGACGCCGGTTTGCAGCACCTCTCAGCACAGCGTGCCACTTGTCTATACAAGACGGTATGCCGGGGAAATCGGGCGGAACAACCGTAACTTCCGCTCCTGAATCAATTTTCGCACTTACGCGTACACCGTTGATAGACACTTCCGCGTATCGGGCATTTGTGTCCCAACAAAAAAGTTCTCTACGTCGCCTTCTAGCACAGACACGCCCACCTGATTTTCGGTTCTCTTGTGGCATACTCTGGCGAAATGTCCCTTGATTCCGCAGTGATCACACCGTGCTGAACGTGCCGGGCACTCGGCTCTCGCGTGGCTCGAACGTCCGCAGAACCCTTGCCGTCGCTGCTTCCCCTGCGACCAACGCTGGAGCGACTGCCGTTGCTGTCCTGTTGTTCGGTCCTCCCAGGTGCCGGGCAATTTGCTCGATGTTCGTTGGACCGTGCCAAGTTCACCTGTTGTCGCCTTGTTGCTGACGGCCCGGAGTTCCAGTTGCTGCCGGTGAACTGTTTCCTTGAGTCTGGCCTTCGCAAGAGCAGTCGCCAGCGTAAGGGTAGAATCCATCTGGAGCGCTTCTGACAGTTGTGCGTCTTCGAGGCGAACAACGAATCTGTCGCGGATCATTCGCTCTCGAAATCCAGCGAATTCACAGCGGTCGGCAAGCTCGTGCAGGGCGGTCACAAAGTTGTCCGCACTTTCTCCGGGTTCTTGTTTCCGGCGATGGAAATTTGCGCTTTCGTAGACTATATTCTTCGTGGCCACAAAGTGGGCGTCAAACTTTTTTTTCTCTGTCTCGTAGCATCGAGACTCCTCTTCGGTAAGGCCAAAAGTTTGAAAAATTTTCCTGGCCTGCCTGCCCGTGGTGTACAAAAGCGTTCACACTTGGGCTTCCTCCGTTCTCTCGTTGAGTCCCGACGCATAGCGGTAATCATCGAATGACGTGATCCATCCTGGCCACTCGGAAGTCTGGTCGAAGTTGAACGGCGTCGGTGGTGGGATGCCAGCCGCTGGCGGGGCTGCCATCGGGCACGCCGAACACAGGGTGAGTGCCGCAACAGCAACTAGGAATGGGAGGCCCATCCCACTTCTGACACCATGTCGTGTCCGCTCTAAGCCGAGCGGTACGATGCGCTTGAAAGACAGACGCCACTCCGATGTCACTACCTAAAAGAAGCCCCTTGTTTATTCAACAGCCGCTTTTTATCACTTTACACCAGTGACGTCATAAGGCTGCACACCAGTGCTTGGCCCGAACAGAGATAACGATAACACTACAGACACACCAGGCCAACACTCAGAAAAAGAAGAGTAAAGGGATCTTTTTTTTTTTTTTTTTTTGTCGAGCCTGGTGGCACACTTGTCACCGCCCCGTTATAAAGGGGATGCTCATAGCATAGATCCATCCATCGAAGTCCCCTCATGGGAGACCTGATCCCGGGTGATCAAAAATCGCCGGGCTTGATCAATAAGGTTGTTTCCATCCATGCATGTGCACCAACGCATAGGAGGCGTTGATGTGCGCTATGTGGACGACGGCGAGGTGGGCGCGAGCATAAAGTTTCCTAAAATTAACTAGAGGGGACTCTGGCGCTGCGATCGTCCAGCCACCATGGGAATGATGGGTAGTACCAAAGAGGTTAAAATAAAATTTGCTGGGATGGAGGAGGCGCCCCTCAGCTGAAGCCGCGCGCCGCCATCTTGCCATAGGCAGAAAGCGCGCCTTCCGCAACGCATGCTGCAGCTGCTCTCTAGCGTGGTGGAGTCCGGACGTTGTTGGGTGCATCGTGCGTCGCGTACGGCTACATAAATTGAGCGAAAAGGTACACTGGTATGAAGTTTCTGTTGTAAACGGATCATTTCGAGCTTGATGAAAACTTGTCTATATGCCGGAACACAAGCTGACAGCTCGATCGCAATCTGTCTCTAATTTCACATCTGACAGTCATTCTTTTTTCCTATCCTGTTTCTTAAGGACCCAAATGTTCGAAGCACGTCGGGGCAGGCTGTTTGACGGAAAGTCTGGAAGCCAGAAGACGGCGATCACATATGTTAGAGGCACTTCTCGCCGAATTGTTTCGAACGGACTAGGCGCGGCCCGGAACTGCACGGGAGTTATCCGACCGTGCTTGAAGCATTTGCAAAACACTTGCAAAACACAGTGATACACATTGATACCACTGGTGCGGAGCGCGAATAGGAAAAGGGCGCACCGTTTGCTATTTCGTTGAAATTATATAAATAGGCGAGATTTCGTTATCAGTTGCCCTGTTGTGTTATAAAAGGGTAGCTCGCAACTACGAGGTACAAGTAACGCCATTTGGGCAATACACAATTACCTGTTTTTTCTTACATTCGTGCCTTTTCATTTGTTATTTGTATTTTCATTTATGTAGTACAGTGCGTAAAACGTACCAGCGGGTCCAAACTCTGCAATGCTCGTTCCAGCTGCAAATAAGGCGACCATAACCAAGGCGCCGGGGTACTGCGGCCGTTATACGTGTTCAAATTGAAAAAGTTGTTGAAGATGTGAGAGTTAATGCATCACCTATACGGCAGCATTACAAAGAAATGATTCATGTTTCCCAAGGGGAAATAAAGCAGCTCTAGATTAAAATTCTGCAGCAAAGAAATTGCAGACTGACCAAAAAGATCGAAGCTCGATCCTCATGAAGGAGATCAAGGATCAAAAGCTCATGTCTGAGCAGGGCATGGGGATGTTCACTGCAGTCTTACCCCATACATACAGCAACCCCTCCACAGGGCGCGAAAAGGCCAGAAAGGCACGTATCCATCTGAGCTTCGGGTGTTTGCGTTAACGCTGCACTTCCATTCTCCATCAGCTTATGACCATGTAGGCTCGAAGTTTAATCGAGCATTGTCAGCAGAGCGCGCTATACGAGAATGGTGTACAGAATTCCACCAAAGGGAATGCTGGCTTCACAGATGAGTCACTGTCTCGAAAAAGCTAGCCCAATGCCGCACAGATTCTTTAAAGAATCTGTACTGTACTTTGATTGTTGATGACAAATGAGGAAACATATCGAGATTGCGGGCGACTAAGTGGTCAGATATATGGACTTTGGGACTGGAATGCGGGATGGCAGACTGCATGTGTAAATGCTCGTTGGCTTAAACTTACGCCTTAGGATGCCACTTGGGCGTTTTTAATTGAATTATTGACAGGATAAGAGAGAGCCGAGCTAACGAAATGGTATCGAAAAGCTATATGTCTATTGAAATAGCGTCGACTGCAAGCTGAATGCCCATATTTGAAGCACGTCCATGGAAAGCCAGAACTAATGGTTTTGGAGGTTTTGAGCCTGTCTTGAGAAAATAAATGGCTTTCAGCCTTGATGAGCAATCGATGAGCATATCCTTGAGTGTGGCGCTTCGGAGACCCACATTTATATTCCGCTCAAAGAAAGTGGCCGAACTCCACGCATGCATAAGACTCCGTCACATGAAAAATGAAATAAACAGGAAAATGAGTGCCGAGAACGTGCTCTTACGAGGATGATTATTTTTAAAAACCAGTGACAGGCCCTTCGTGCATGCTTGCAAGGAAAACGCCAAAAGAGACAGAATGACTGCATTCTTATCTGCCACTTGGCTTCTTATTCTTGACAACTTCTCCCTTAATGCTCGCCATAGCCGTTAACTCCCGTTTCTTGCCTATGGCAAGATGGCCGCAGCGCGCGCGGCGCGGCTTCACTGCGGACCATTGGTAAGTATAGGCGGCCTCCACTCCAGCAAGTTTTATTTAAAACTCCTTGGGTTTATTTAAACCTCCTTGTACTACCTATAGTGAACTACTAGTTCACTACAGGTAGTACACGGAATTGCTTTATCTTCGTGCTTACGGCTTCGAACGCACTTGTGGTTTTGTTTATTGCTGTATTTTGGCGTGCTTTTGGGATAAAAGAACAGACCGTTATGAACTTCATTTCGATAATTGTATTGGTGAGTCTAAAAAGGTTAAAGGGCCCCTGACAGCAAAATTTTTGTTGGTGACTTTTTTACTGCAATTTGTAGCTTTGTGTCTGGTAATCCCTAAGTTAAATCGTAAATGCTCTAGCGTATCGTATAACTAATTCTAGCGTAGTTAATTGTGACCATTTTAGCGTCACTTCAAAACGCCCGCCTAAAAACCGCAAGAAACTAGCGCCCCATGCGGAGGAGCGTCAGAGACACTCAAGCTGTGGTGACGTTGACAGCGCGCTTTTCAAATAGGGGCCCCGAGCGCGGTAGAGATTGAAAATATGTGGTGCCTCGGTATGGGTTAAACCTGTTGAGCGCAGAATGGTGCCGAATTGGGCCTGTTGGTTGATCATCTTAAACACTTCGCAGCGCAGGAAAAACAGACACAAAGAAGACGACACCAGACAACATACGAGCGCTAACTACCAACAAAAGTTTATTCAACATCACATGCGTATATATACCATGCTCACACATCGTCGCACATGCGCACGCTACTTTCTTAGAAAGTACAACTCTTTATCTGAAAGGTGTACAGAGGGGGTGCTGACACATGCTGAACCCAAAGAAGATATTTTTTCAGCTTCTATAATCTCGCGAGTGAGCCTATCACTACTTTTGCTGACAACAGTACACTGTGCGAAAAGAGGTTCACAGCCACAAGATCCGCAATGCATGGCCAACCAGCCGTCACGTGCCGTTTTCTTTACATTTAGCGCATGCTCTTTCAGACGTTCGTTTAGACATCGCCCTGTCTGCCCTATGTATTGTTTACCACAAGACAGCGGAATACTGTAAACTGCATTAGTAGCGCAGGCGACAAATGAACCTTTGTGCTGTTTTTTGCAGCCTCGCTGAACCCGAGAGCTCCTCTGATTACAGAGTTTAATGAGCTTCTGTGGTGCTGAAAACACCATTTTCACTTTTGAGCGACCAGCAATTTTCTTGATATTTGTCCATATCGACAACTAGCTCTCCGACGCTCGGCTGGCTGTCGCACCGCGTTCCCCGCTGTGTAACGGCTAGGCTAGAGGGAAGAAATGACGCGCGTAGCGTTTCTCTTCGCATTTCACGACGCTTTGAAGGAGTGCATATCGAGCATTAGTGTTTATTATGTGCTTGTTGATGCCATCTTTGTGCGGGATTCACCATATGCGGTGTCCACGTATATGTTAAGAGCTTCAGCTACCGCAAGGGTTAATGTCGTCGGTACGGAGATGTGTCACTATAGGCGTCAACGTAAGTGCGATGCGTCCACATCAAGCGATGCTATATCTGCCGAACAGCAGTATGCATTGTACAAGCTATCATATCCAATGCGCTATGAGCGATAAACTACTTCTGTGACGACACGTTTCACTTTCGTGTTATACCTATGAAGGAGGGATCAGCCATTCTTTTATTAATGTTGTTGTACTTCACTTTGACGAAGACAGTAAAGTACGTCTGCGGCTTCGTCACTGCGAAATAACTGCTTCGAAAAAATGATACGTTCCTCAAAACCACCTTGACTGCCGGCGTCGTCTGCCACCGATATAGAAGCCAAGTCGGCCCGAAGCAAGCAGCGGACTTGAAAACGCCCAAGTCGGCCTTCGTGTTTCATAGACGCTCAGGCTGTCTTGCTTGGTCAAGTCAAGAACGAGCTTCAATGCAGAAACACGTTGCTCGTCCGGTACCGAGGTTATAATGAAGTTGTTGGCGTAAGGCACGTGTTATAGCAAGAAAAGTTCGTATTTTTGTCATTTTACTGCTAACGAGCGGCACGTGGTTCCCACCGCCGCAGCGATGCGCCTTGTTGCTTGTGTCCGTTGCCCGCTGGTTTCAGTGGCCGCCCAAGCGCGGCGCGTTACTCCAGCTTGTTTTGGCCTGCGCGCTAATAGAATTTCCCATAAAGATGCGAAACACGGCATGGTTTGCGTTGTATTAAATGCGAAGCATTTCTTAGCGAACCTCTGGCACTTTGAGCGTTTCTATCTACGTATCTATCTATCTATCTATCTAGCCGCCTACGTCTTTGTGCTCTCATTATGGCCTCCTTATTTTCGTGTAGACCAAAATTTGCATGGGAGGGTAAGGGGATTTGACGAATATGATTGCTGGCTGATGACATGAATAACTTTAAAATCTTGTCGCGCACGTCGTCAAACCCTTTCCACTAGATACGTCTGGCAAATACCCGTTTACCACGGGCCGCGGTGTACGGGTATGCGCCACTGGTGTTTGACAGTTTATATCTACCCAGGAACGGCGAGAACAGACATTGGTAACTTAAATGCTACAGCGTTAAGGAAAACCAACATCGGCAGCGTTGACTCAACGAATGGAAAGAATGAAAATTAGGATCCCAGCAGGAATCGAACCCAAGCATTCTGCGTGGCAATCAGGTATTCTACCACTGAGCCATGTCAGGTTATAAACTGGTTTGGAAAAACAGCCTACGCAGGCGTAATATCGGTGCAACGTCAATTGTGGTTGTGGTGCTGGCTATCTAATGTTACAAGGAAGCAATAAACACTAAGTGATACTCCGAAGATGTGTACTCCTACGATACAGGCGTCATATGAGATTAACGTCTGTAGTTCCAGTGCTGGTTCGGCTTTTATAACAGTCTAATAAACAATACGTTTGTATTCCTATGATTCAGCAAGCTATATTGAAGCATTGCTCGACCCCGGAGGAATTCATTAACGAAAGTTACATATGATATCCACGTCACCGCACCGTAAAGTGCACTTCGTCCACCAGAATGACGCAGGCCCTCTTCATTTCTTACGAGGCTGGGCGACGGCCTCATGCTGACCGAGGATGATGCCAGATTGATTGACAGCCGCTTTGTAGACTAGGCTACGTAGGCCACATACGTCCAGGTAGTCTATGAATACGACAAACACCATCCACTCACGTAGCACTAACCAGACCTACCAGTCTCGACGGCCTATACCTCACAAATTACGCGAAGGGTGGCTTCAGGTTCCGACATGTCGCCGGCTTTGTCGACAGATAATTTGTCGACGAAATGACCGAGGCATCCACGAATTCCAACAGCTCTACTATACAACATACTTCACTACACATGGACCCCTCGTCACCAAGATCACGACCGGATCCTATAACAAGTCATGACCAGCTGCTGGTGCTCACTAATCACGGTGACGATGCCCTTGTTCAAGAACTGTCAAGAACTTCTTGCACACATGCACACGGGTTCGTGAAACGTGCGTGTGTTCTCGGGGCACGTAAAAGTACTACATATCAGCTTACCGCTTCTGGTGTTGGTAATACCCACGTTGCCATTGGCAGCGTTACCCAACCGTAAACATCTGGTTATATAACACATATGCGGCTCTTCAACATATATATGTGTGCGTACAGAATTTATACAAACCTTCAGCGTCATTTTGAAACTTGTCGCTCAGTAAAAAAGTTACGCCACAGTCACCTACCCGCCGCATGCTTCGCATACCATCGACTCCCGCGGTACGTGGGATCTGCCGAATTTTTTCTTTCGTCGTTTTTTTTTTCTTATCGAACGCGGAGTGTATATGCGTTGCCCTGGCTCGCAAGTTTTAAGCGAGGTGTCGCGAATTTTCAAGGTACTAGCCTTTCTATTCGCCTATGGTCATGCTTGTAGCGAGCTAGGTCGCAGTTATATATGAAGAAATAAAAAAGCAACAAGTTCTGGGAATAAAGTGTACAAAGCCCTTGTTCGTGGGTGCCGCCACCCGACGAAAAAGCTAGAGAATAGAACTGGAAATGCTAATTATTTGTCTACTTCCGTTGAACTTCTGATTCTTGGTAAACAAGACAAGAAGAAGGGGTCGGGATCATGGGCCTCGGCGGAATTTTACCTCGCGGGGTGCAGCAATGCCGCGCTGCATGTTGGTGAGGCGAGGGGCACATGATCAGGATATGTTATCTGCTGGAAGCTTTGTCGCGAACATCGAAAAAGACACAGGCCTGCCATGTGCGTCCTGCGAGGTGAACGAAGAGCTCATCCACCTGTTTGTACGAGAGGACCTGTTTGTAATGCAAAGTTATGAGGAAGTCCCAAGAAATAGCCTTTGCGGTTACGGAACACTTCGGCGTCGTCACCACCAGGGCTATTGATGCGCACGTGTGTGCAGTCGACACATCCTGTAACGCCAAGGAATTCGGCCACTTCATAAAAGTCCCGCGTAACTTGAGGAAATCCCGCCGGCTACGGGAAGCGCACCAGCATCGAGTACAATTGCTTTGCGATGATTAGGGTCATTTTTCCGACTGCGCGGCACTCTGTCGACTGCAGAATGCGGACGAGATCCCCGGTGACTGTCTGGAATGTGTCAGCGCCGTAAAATCTGAGCGCCATCAGTAGCTGCAACATGGGAGGCTCTCCTCGGTTGTCCCCGCTTTCTTGGAGCGGCAACATAGCCAGAAGCTGCCGCACGGCGTTCTTGGTGAACCTGTAGCGAGCGTGGAATTGTTCCTAGTCGTACAACTTCATCGGATTTCCTCGGTCACGTAAGGCGGGTCGCGGAATCATCGGTAGGCAATGTACCTCAGCAAATGCTACGTCCATAGCGTGGCAAGCAAACTCAAAAGCAGACAACCTCCGTGCGACGTCCATTCGAGAGGCGGCCATGTTGGAATAACGCATCAAGACTGTTTCAAGCTAGCCCCGCACCAGTGCTGGGCAGTATCGAAGATACATGTATCTTAGATACTATCTTAGATACTCTTCGGGTATCTTGTATCTGTATCGCGATACGTCTCGCAAAACGAGCATCTGTATCTGTATTTCCGATACATTCAATAATGTATCGTGTATCTTAAGATACAAGATACCCCTATCGCAACACCACCTTGCGAAACAATTATCGCTGGCTGAACTCCGCTTCTCAAGCTGGTGCGGGCGCCAGTAAGCCACTGAATAAAACTAAGGACGGCGACATAATTTTATTTTCCCGCCACAGTACTCTACGGAGGGCAGGCGGTGAGGTCTGCGCGTTCCTATTGGGGGAGTAGAATCATGTGGTAGCACTCGCGCAATCTCCGCACAAACAAGCGCGCGAACGTCTTCGCGTCTATTACGCATTATTATGCCGCTTTCGTGTCGCAATTGAAGAACCTCTTGCGTGGTGCAAGAGGATCGTCAAGTTGCCATCCGTCTCATGGCTTTCACACATCAGCGATTTGAAGCACCTCTTGGATGTAAGTTTGCATTACATGCTATGACATTGACTTATATGTCAATAAGGTTCTAGGAACAATAGATCCGCCGATAGCGATGCTCGATCTAATAGAACAGGCCTTTACCTAACAAAAGATATCTCGGTGTACCATATTATTTTTTTCGCGCTATTTATATATTCAAATAATTTTTGAAATCGCAGTTTGATTGTTAATACGAATGCTTTCTTAGGTGTCCTTCTTTTGCATTCCGTACATTACCTAGGTCTCTTTATTGTTTTTTCTGGTTAGGTCGCTGCAATATCTCTTTTGTAACGTGATGCCAAAATAAGCTCCCTGCTTTATTGTTACTTTTAAATGTCTGCGATATTTCTGCTAGTATTTGCACATTTATACTTCACTTGAGCTTACTGTTCTGCCAAGGCGATTTTGAAAACAAATATATAATTATGTGGGCGTGCCTTGAGTACTATACAGTAATATTAATACTTGAGCTTTAACGTCCCAAAACCACGTTATGGTTATGAGAGACGCCGTGGAGGGCTCAATCTAAGTACACGGGCCTCAAGCATTTTTGCCTCCATGGAAAATCCGGCCGCCGCGGCCAGGATTCGATCCCGTGACCTTCGGGACAGCAGTTGAGCACCATAACCACCAGACCACCGTGGCGGGTCTTCAGTAGACAGTACCAAACATTCTGCTTACCGCTTAATAAAGTAGCGAAATTGAGTTTGCATTATAATAATGAAAATTATTAGGAGCCATCGTAAAGACGTTAGGTGGGGGCCCTCGAAAAGATGTTAGATGGGGGATTCGAGAAACATATATACCAAATGCTCCGTATCTCTCATGAGCGTCCCAACGAGCCGTTTCAGGCAATTTTCCGAAGGCAATGAATTTTCTATTGTCTTACCTTAAGTTAGTTCAGTAAAGAGTGTCGTTTCTACAATTTGACTGCCGCCATATTAATCGTCACTATACCACGTGACAATACAATACGTTTGAGACGTTTCCGAGTTGCAGATGTTCTTTCGTTTAAAAAAAAAAATGTTCAAAGATTGAACGTTGGTGAGTATATTGATAACGAACGCTTTTCACCAGCAGATACGTAGAATATGAACAGCCATTGCAGTTCTATGTCCCTTACGTAGACACCATTCGTCACAAATGTCGCGTCCAGCTTTGTTGCAGCTGTACGCCTGGCCGGTGATCAGGTATTGCGCAGTGGTGGTTTATGGACAAGGTAAAACTCCGCGCAGCTATTTGCACCATCGTGCGAAGGCTTCTTGTTGAAGTTCTTCCGGGTAAGTTGTTTGGGAAGTGAACTAATGTACATTGAGCAAGAAAGACAAAACTTTTAAGATACTAAAGACGTGTCATTCAAATGAAGCAAAATTGGTCAAGCAGACATTTTTTGTGCATTGGCGTTTGCTGCTGCATCATATGGATATATAATAACTGGCGACTGTATCGAAGTATCTTAAGATACACTTGACAAGTATCGTATCGGATACAATTATCGCGGTAGTATCTTGTATCTGTATCTCAAATACGTCTTGCCTCAGTATCTTGTATCCTATCGCGATACAATTTCAAAGCCCAGCCCTGCCCGCAGCAGACTTGAAACTTGTCCTGACTTCGTCCGAGCCAAGTCGTCCGCAAGTTCGAGAACGATTTATGGCGAGCGGCAAAGCTGTCTGGAGTGAAGTACGAGACAAGTAACATTTCTGCGTTGGGCATTAGCGCGTGCTTGAGGCAAAAATGCATATTTTAGCCGCAAGAAATGCGCGAAACGTGACCACCGTGCTACTTAATTCATTTAGGTTGGCATCTAAAGACGGGTCGCGCTTGACACGAGAAAGAAATGGCATGAGCACATTTACATTCCTCTTTAGCACGCATAGCCTTATAAAGCACGATGCATGCGGTTTCTCCGCTTTGTGGAAAGCAGTCCAACATGCTTAGCGCTGAATGCAGCCGCAACCGTTTTCAAATTATTGGAGGGAAACGCACAAGTACGCGCGCGCCTAACTCACAGTTGTCGTCCGGTAACATTTTACATGAGCACAAGTTTGTCTGCGGCATGATTTCAATATTTATTTGTTGCTCTTTATTGTGCGAATTTTTTACGGTTTCCACACGGTGCATTTTCAATCGCCATCGAGCCACATCGGCATGAAAATTTTCGATGATTTACTACGTTCTGCAGTTTGCACAAAGTGGGCCAATCGCGATCGAAAGAATAAGGTCCCGATAGGGCTCGATTGCGACAGTAAATGCACTGTGTACCAGCCAGCCGTATTACCTTGCACATTTGAATGCACTAGCATGCTGCAAGGGGTGGCTTACTATGGCCTAGATGGCACTTTTATACTTATGAAGCGCGAAAAACACGGGGACGAAGCAGAGATACACACAGGACAAACGCTTGTCCTGTACGTATCTCTGCTTCGCCGCCGTGCGAGTTTTTTTTTTCTTTTTCGTGCTTCATAAGCATGAACCGATTCCAACAGGTCAGATAGCCGTGTTGACAATTTTACGTTTCAGTGAAAATACCACTGTCCAGAATTTACAATGTCATTAATAAGCACGGCTGCTGCTAGACGGTGAATGAATGCTTGAGGCCCGTGTACTTAGATTTAGGTGCACGTTAAAGAACCCCATGGAGGTGGTCGAGATTTCCAGAGCGCTCCACTACGGCGTCCCTCATAATCATACCGTGGTTTTGGGACGTGAAACCCCAACGATTATAGACGGTGAATCAGTGTTTGAAGCTGGCCACGTTGTCGCCTGTGCGCCGGGGGGGGGGGGGGGGAGACAGCCCTCCCCCGCCCCCCCCCCCCGAATTTTTTTCGTACGGTCATGTACCGACCACCAAAATAGCCACCTGCGCCGGAAATTATCTGGATTTTTTTTTTCTAGAATTGCTTTCCACAGTTGAAAAGACACTTCGGTGCGAACATTGCTGATTTGGGCTGGCTGTCCTCGCTACGCCTGTGGCGTCCCTGTAACTGCCTGCGCAGCGCATGACCGTCAGAAATATCCTGCAAACAGAGGCGTAGTGCCATGGATTGCCATTCTGCGACGCAGCGACACGCTGATTAACGGGCTCCGCTCTCCCACGCTGAGCCGTGCTACCACGAATGAGTAACTATTGTTTACTAGCCGGACGCTCGGGAGGAGGTATTGTGAATACACCGTTGCGGTGGGGAGGTCTTGAACTGAAAGGATTATATTGTGCCAGGGGAGGGCCCAAAAAGAGGGTGATCATCTTTGACAGCTGTCCAGGGACGTTTCGTTCTCTTGCCCCTGTACAGAGAGCGGAGCGGGGAGTCGTTGTCGACAGTCTTCTTCGTCTTTTTGACGATTACCAGAAGGACTCAGCTAATACACCTCAAACACAGGCGAAAAATATAGTACTTCACAGTAAGCCCATTCCGTTGTTATGAAGGGCCCTTTGCAGAAAGGTTGCGCCGATATATGTCACTGCACTAACTTCGTTCGTGGCCTCCGCGATTAGCTGCGGTTTCTCAGATGAGCGCCACAAAAAAAAAAGAGTGAGAGAAAAGAACAAAAGAGGCTCTGCGCCTTAAAATAGCAGGAGAAAGAACATTTAAAAAATTACGCTGCTGTAGTTGCGGCGTCTGTTGACGGCGCCCACTGTGCAGACTGCGACGCACTACAGTATTTACAAAGCAAATGACACTGCCGGAATTCGACTTGGTGTGGGCGTACAAAGGGTGACGTCACTGCCTCGGCAGTGCATTTCGCGGGTCACGCATATTTATAATTCACAGAGGGGATTTGGCGGCACCCACTGAGCCTTCGCTGAACGGCTGCATTATTGAGTTGTGTGCGAGAGCACTAAGTTCGAAAAGTCGATGCGGGATCTGATTTCTCGAAAAAGAACATTGCCGCGAGGGAGATCCTTCTTTGTTGTGTGTCTGTCACCGATTGCTATTTTTACGACCCGGACTGGCGCGACCGCTTGACGATGAAAGGGTTGTCTTTAGAGCACAAGGGGGTGTAGTTCTTCGAACGTTTGCCGCTGACATTTTATCCTTTTTGCCTATTCCGGCGGCGACGGCAGTGTCGCTGAAGGCCGCGATGTACCCCGAACATAGATTGCAAGACTGACGGCCAAGGAAATGGACCATTCCCACAGTAAAAACTGCAGGTGGGCGAGCCGTATGCGATCGCCTTAACGGGTTGTCACTCTCGCTCAATTGAGAACCCTCCCATAATTAAAAAAGGGCGTGGTCAATATACTTTTAGGGAAGAGTTGGTAACAATGAAACGCGCATGATTGGACGCATGTGGAGGTCCATTTTTCTCCAGGAAGAGAAGCCGAGGACAGGTAGGGATATCGCCGCGCTGATCAGTCTAGTTGCTTTTCTAACATGGTGTAGAAGCAAATCAGCAAATATTCCTTCTAGAAGTTTTTATTGCACCTAAAGTTAGCCGTTCGTTTAGTTGAGACGTGTAATTAACGTCTGCAATTTAGGCTTTGGAACTTCAATCTCAAGTTAGCTCAACCTGCCTGAGATCGCCTTCAAGCACTAGCCCTCGGAAAGATCAACGCTGAAACTCCGCCGACATCAGAGTCGTGGCAGAACTCTCTGTGACTTTTCGCATCCGATCGTCGGGGACTCAACGCGGCGGTCATCGCACGCATGCCTTCATCTTTTTATAGGGAACCCAAGCCCAAGTTTGCGGCTCTGTCGGAAAGCTCTGGAGCTTATGCGCGGCCGACTCAGCCCTTACTTAAGGTTAACAGCGCGAAAATAAGACACGGCGGACAGGAAAAAGACGAGAAAATGTCTCGTCTTTTTCCTGTCCGCCGTGTCTTATTTTCGCGCTGTTAACCTTAAGTATGCACAACCAACTAGCCCAGTCAGCCACTTTATTAAGTTACGACTCAGCCCCTTTCACGGTAGCGGTAGCGCACGTGTTCTTCTGTCGGTGCGGGTAACGGGGGGGGGGGGGGGGGGCGTCAGCTTGGCACGTTGAACCGAGAGGCTTGCTGTGCGAAGCTGCGCATTTCCGCGATGGCAGAAGCGACCCCACGGAAGTGGACGTGAGGTCGGAAGTATTCCTGTGTCGTGGGCTGCCACAACAGTGCAGACAACACCAAGGCACGCGATTTACGTGTGAAACTGTATTGTTTCCCGGTCGTGTCACACGAGAAATAAAGGCGGCAAGAGTGGATAGCTGACAGCGCTGTCTCGCCTTCTGTTTTGGTTGTCTGAGTTCATCGCTTTCGTTCGTTTCGACTACCTGAATCGGTTAACGCGGCGCATGCACGCAGCGACTACAGCAATGATTACACGCTGTCTTCTCGCATTGTGAAAGTCCAGTTACGGTTGTACGTGAAACAACTTTGTGTTTTGATTCCCCGTGTTCGTGAGACCTACCCGTCGTTGTTGAACGTTCATACTCGCACCATGACCGTTAGCGTTGCGCGGTTGGTTGAATTCAACTGAACTCGGCACATTGTCAGAAGTTCGGCGCCTGCAATTCACGCGTCGGGAAGGCTGCTTTATCACGCCGGAACGGACGTCCGTGCATTTTCAGCAATCTTTGACATCGTTCTGCAGGTTTGCTTTGTTTTTGTCATTTTATTAGTGTGATATATATTTAAGCCGCTAAACACAACTGACACTTAATGCATGCTTTGCAATTGCAACCTTGAAGTAACCTTCTGTCACCTTCCGACTTTGTGCGATTTTGTAGCCGCGTTCGCGCAGCAGGTTTTATACGCCTGTCAAGTCGATATCATCAAAAGAGACTGCAAGCATGACACGAGAGCCGAAAAAACAAGGCGAGCAGTTCATCTTGCTTCACAGTGGTTAAAGCTCAGCTAGCTGCCTCGCGTCTTAATCGGCGGGTGATTCTCCAGCGGCACGGTAGACTTGACTCTAACCTTCTCAGGAAGCAGGGCCATGGCCGTGTAATTTTTTTTTTTCGCACGCCGCAAACCTTTGTTCACTAAAGTACACGGTTGCTACTGTTAAGCATGCCGTATCAAAACAACAATCATATGATTCGTGGTCCACACCGCAGAACATCCATAGCGTGTACGGCTTCATTTCGGAGTGCATGTGGATCATTATTCATCTTTAACATGACAGAATGAGACTTACCTCGAGGTATACGTCCTACACCGTGTAATCGCGACTTGGGAAATGCAGTTCGCTTTGAGTCGGGCGTCGTTGTCGTCGATCGTCTGCTCTTCACCGTTAACGTGATTGACGAGCCTTTTTCCTTTTATGAAGTTCGCTTTTCGGAAGTGCTTGTCCAGCTGTGAGATCTTTTTGGACCCGCACTGCAGGCGGTACATTGTGAGGCGCCGCGAGAGCTCTGCACGTGCACAGAAGCGAGCGGCAACGCGGTGGAGAGAAGGGAAAACGCTTGGTGCTTACACCCCAGTTTGTCTTTTTCTGCCAGGGATGGCGCTGCCTGTCAAGAGCAGCAGCGCCGCTAAGCGTTGCTTGGGAGGCATATACTTTCGAAATTTCACATCTTTAGCTACTGTTAATTCGATTAATGTCCGCTGTTGACCTAGGTGTACAGCCTGTGTTAATATCTTCTACTGTTCGTTATTCGTGTGATACTTGCCTATTGTAAGCTGATTGATCGATTTTATACGCATGTTTGTTAGTTTGCTTTAGGTGTTCTGCTCACATTCCTTGATCTGCAATATCGCAAGATTAAAGTTGTTTTGTTTTCCAAACACGTCTCTGATCTCTCGCTGTGTTTGCTTGCGTACGGAGCGACCTAACCTGCTGTCATTCCCGTCACAGACTTCGCGCTGGCGAAGCTAGAGTGGCAACTTGCAACAGTATCACTCAGTGGCGTAGCCAGAAATTTTTTCCAGGGGGGAGGGGGGGGGTTCAGCCATACTTTATGTATGTTCGTGCGTGCGTTTGTATGTGTGCGTGCGTATATACGCAAGCAAAATTGAAAATTTTCGGGGGGGGGGGGGGGGTTGAACCCCCCTCCACCTTGGCTACGCCTCTGGTGCGCATTAACGCCTTTTCGAAATACGTCCCCTCACGTAAAGGGCTTCAGAGTGTTGATGTGGCTGCCCATAGGACCGGGGAGCAGCCAGGCCTAAGGGAGAAGTCGAGTTCAGGAGCCGGAGCTGATAATAGGAACGTTTATTTTGTTAAGGCGTTTATTGACGGCGGGATTGACGGCACAGGTCAAGGATGTCTTCGATGTAGCTCGTGAACGATTCCCCTGCCTGCTGAGCTCGTTCACGTAAGCGCTGTTCGGCTTGAAGCTTACGAACGGCAGGGCGGCCAAACACGTTGACGATGGCGGTCTTGAAATCGGACCACGTGGGGAAATCGGATGCATGGTTGTTGTACCACATGCCTGCCACACCCGCGAGGTAGAAAACCAAGTTGGTCAGCTTGCCTGCTTCGTCCCATTTATTGGGAACACTCACCCGTTCGTAAATCGCGAGCCAGTCCTCCACGTCAGTGCCATCCGCGCCGGTGAAGACAGGAGGGTCGCGGATACGGGGGACACCGGGACAAGCGGTCGGAGCAGGAGGCGGCGTTTGCTGAGCGGCGTCTTGTGGCATGGTAGATGGCACGGTACGGGATCGAAGCTCCAGGGGCATCGAATGGAGACCGAAGTTGCGGTGACGGTACAGCACTCTCCACCACTTTGTTAAGGCGTTTATTGACGGCGGGATTGACGGCGACGATGCACAACGACAGAGCGCAGACTCGCAGACTCTCACGAGCACGAGGGGCGTGCTCTCCGACAAGAGGCGAAGAGGGCGACCCACTAGAAGGCGCTGGAGAGGACGGCCCATTACAACGTTCCAATTCTTCTCTACAATTTACATGACGATTTGGTAGCGTCGTCTAGCGACGTTGCGTCGCGTCGACGTACCCTGCTTGGAGCGTCTCGACGCTCGCGTTATAAAGCCTGGACCATAGAGTTTCTTACAATAATACCTAGAGGGGAATCTGGCGCTAGTGTCTACGCGGGCTCCTTGAGACGCGCTTCAACCACCATGGGAATGATGGGAAGTACAGGCTTCGGATTTGCTTAGGATGAATTAGGTTCTTGAGATTCGCAACGCTTGTTTGCCGAGTGTAAAACAAAGGGATATGAAGGTAATTCCAATTAAAACTTGCTTCATTCTTTTGTACTGCAAAACTTATTGTAAAATGTTGGCGTGACCGTGAGATGGAACTGAAACCTGGCACAAATTCAACCACCAGGGTACGCATTGCTCTGCAATTGTGTTCCAGATTTGGCATCACCAAATAATGAATTAGTTTTGTACAACACTTGAAAAGAAGCACGCTTGTTTTTCCCTCGAAAGTACGCATTATCTATTTATGGAAATAACAGTACTGTATTGAGTGAGAAACACTTAACGTATCGTCTGCTGCGATGCCAGGTGCGTCTGTTCAAGTGGTCTGCCTCCAATGCATCTCTCGTTTTTTTGTGAAGTCTAGTCAGAGGAGCGCGACGGTGCAACTACTTAGCTTCGCCGTCGTTTTGCAGCTGATTTCAACGAGTTTTGGTAAGACGCACTTATCAAACAAACGTGAACTCGATGCAGTTTGCTGCACTGACATGGGACGCTACATCTGTGCGCAGCGGTGAGTGCACGACGCTTTAATAAAACTGTCAAACACAACCTGTAAAGCTGCAGCGTCGCAGCAAACCAGGAGATCTAGCGGTCTTCAGCCTCTTTGAACATCAAAGGCGCTGCTTGAATGCTTTGAAACGCACCCCACTACCCACGCCTCGCGAAGAACGAAACTGAAACTGCACAAAAAGATACGTAGACAGTTCGCTAGCTAACGCTATCCAATCCGAAGCCTGTACTTCCCATCATTCCCATGGTGGTTGAACGATCACAGCGCCAGTTTCCTCTCTAGGGTATTGTATGAAACTCTATGGCCTGGACCTTCCCAGGATTCCCTGTTGGAGAAAACAATCAAGTGCAGGACAGTCCAATCAACACGTTGTCTTCATCTCCGCCCACTAAAAGAAGAGTAAAGCACAGCCTCCTTTGCACCGCAGGAAAAGTCAAGCACCGTCTCATTCGCACCACAGGAAAAGAGAAGCGGCGCGCCTGGCTCAACGGATTGTGCCCGGGAGGTGAACAAAAGACACAATAGGGCACCATACACACAGTGAAGGGATCCCGGCGGCGCACATTCCTGGAAACTGGCCGCGTTGACAGGTGCAGTCTTTCCTTGCCTCGATGAGTCGCCGGCGCAGCTGACGGCCAGCTGCTAGTCGGGTCACAAAGCCACAAAGGCACCATACACACAATGAAGGGATCCCGGCGGCGCGCATTCCTGAAAACTGGTCTAGTTGTCAGGTGCAGTGTTTCCTTGCCTCGATGCGTCGCCGGTGCAGGTGACGGCCAGCTGCCGGTCGGGTCACAAAGTCGCAGACACCGCGTAGTGTGGGAAAGGTGCCCGATGAGGAATCTCCGGCGCTCGTCTAATTGTCCGGTGCATCTCGCAGAAGGCTGAACAAAGCAGTGTGCAAGTGACTGCCTCCTCCGAGCAGCCTCGACTGCAAATAGTCCATCTTCAGGCCATAAAACCGTCAAACACAGCCGAGTGTGTCCAAAGCGTTTGACGAGGTGCACTGACAGCTTTGAAGGATTCAGGACACAATTGCAGTGTTGCCGCATCCGGTGCGTTTCGGGGGACGTTGACGGCGAAGAAAGCAGGGTAGATGTCGCCATACCATTCCGACGGCCCAGCTGCGCCAAGCCGTAAAAGCCGATCATAATAGTGCCCTTGTGTCAGGGCTATAAAACAATGGAGTGACCGTGTGTCGCGCAGTGTAAGAACAAAGAAAGCGCTCCGTTTTCATGAGAAAATCGCAGGTGCAGGATGTACACGACAACCTTTTAGATGCAAAAATGCTCCAAAAGACGGGTGAACTCATGATTGTAAAATGTTTACTCCAGTTTAACAAAACGATTATTAACTAAATGACAGACGCATCGCCACATATGCACCCATGCACACCCCTGCACAGGACGTAGCTTCGGCTTAAACAATGCGACGATGTCGGCTCGTAAACGAAAGTGGGGCAAAAGAAAATTACTGGAATCGTGGTTTATTCGTCATAAACCATCAGCTTGTAACAACAGCCGCGGCCCCCTACTGGACAAGGACGTATGCCACATGGTCCATCTCCGCTCATTTGTTGCCAGTGTATATATACTGAGAATACCACCTGCATAGGTGGCGAAACTAGTCTCCCGAGAAAAACAGCTCTGCAATCCCACCCGACGCAAGAAGACTCGCCAGCACTCTGCGGGACTGCTTGTCGTAGGCCAGCTTTGGTTTACTTTTGAACTTTTGTTTTAGATGTGAAGCATCTTATAGCGGAGTTCAATCCGGTGGTGGTGATGTGCGGCGCAACTGCATATGCGCAGACCCTCTCCACTTCCCCTCTCCCTTCCCCACCCCTTTCCCCCTTCCCCTCTCCACCTTCCTTCTCCCCACCCTTTCCCCCTCTCCACTTCCCCTCTCCACTCACCACTCCCCCCTCTGAAACGCGGGCTCTATATGCTAAAACACTGCTTCGCATCGCCTCATGGTCCCGTTTAGCGGGAGATGGTGTGATTTTAGTTAGTCACTACTGTTAAGCATATGCTTTTGAATATTTTAGCGAATTGCGATGAGAGCGCTTCCACGCACGCACACACACACGCACATATTGCCACGTGCGTTTCTTATTAACACTTTTGCTGTATTCGGTTTTCGCCCACAAAGACTGTCAGCAACGCTCAGCGCGAACCGCGCCTCATTGTTCGAGAAGCTTCGCGATCATCGTAGATCGTTTTGTTAAGACTGCGCGCAATACGCGAACACTCGAGCTTATTCTAGAATTTGCGCGACAGCCAGCGATAAGGCTGGAATATTCGACGGCACATGTTTAAATGCCGACGCGCTTCACCGCTTGTCAGTTGATCGACAGCCGACGCTCTGTTCGCCGCTATCAGTGTATTGCTGTAGTTTGACTTTCAGTTTCCCGGCCAAATAAAGAGTTTCATCTCTCACGTGCTGCCATCGCTGCCTTCCCGCCACCGACCGACACGAAAGCCGTGCGCTGTTTTCTAGGCTTGTGCGCCTACTACAGGCGCTTCGTCAAGGAATTTTCACGAATCGCCGAGCCGCTAACTCACCTCACGAAGACGGACGTGGAATTCAAGTGGGAAACGGCGCAAATCGAAGCATTTGAAGAACTGAAACGACGCCTTCAGATGCCTCCGATACAAGCGCATTTCGATCAATACGCCGATACGGAAATCCACACCGACGCAAGCAGCGTAGGACTCGGCGCCGTCCTTGTGCAGAAGACTGACGGGCAGGAAAGGGTCATCAAGTTATGCTAGTCGGTCGCTATCAAAGGCAGAAACGAACTATTCCACAACAGAAAAGGAGTACCTAGCGATCATCTGGGCTACATCAAAGTTTCGCCCCTACCTCTACGGCAGGCCCTTCAAAGTTGTGAGCGACCACCACGCTTTGTGTTGGCTAGCTAACTTGAAGGACCCTTCTGGTCGGCTCGCACGGTGGAGCCTACGACTTCAAGAATTCGACATTACAGTCGTTTACAAGTCCGGAAGAAAACACTCCGACGCTGACTGCCTGTCTCGCGCCCCCGTCGACCCACCGCCGCAGGACGACAAGGAGGACAACTGCTTCTTGGGAACCATAAGCGCCGACGACTTCGCCGAACGACAGCGAGCGGACCCAGAACTCAGGGGCCTTGTGGAATACCTGGAGGGCAGGACCACCGTTGTTCCGAAGGTATTCACGCCGGGACTGACGTCGTTTTTCTTGCGCAACGGTGTTCTCTTAAAGAAGAACTTCTCGCCGCTTCGAGCCGATTGCCTTCTCATGGTACCCTCGACATTGCGGCCAGAGGTCCTCCAAGCTCTGCACGACGACCCGACGTCTGGACACCTGGGTGTTTCTCGCACGCTAGCAAGAATACAGAAGAAGTACTACTGCCCGCGCCTTTCCGCCGACGTCACCCGTTATGTAAAGACCTGCCGGGACTGTCAGCGACGCAAGACACCGCCCACTAGGCCAGCCGGACTTCTGCAGCCTATCGAGCCACCTCGACGGCCGTTCCAGCAAATCGGGATGGACTTACTGGGGCCGTTCCCGACGTCCAATACCGGAAACAAGTGGATCGTCGTGGCAACTGACTACCTCACCCGCTACGCCGAGACAAAGGCCTTGCCCAAAGGCAGTGCCGCCGAGGTAGCCAAGTTGTTCGTGGAGCACATCGTCTTGCGTCATGGCGCCCCAGAGGTCCTCATCACAGACAGAGGTACCGCCTTTACTGCGAACCTAACTCAGGCGATCTTCAAATACAGCGAACGAGCCACCACCGCCTACCACCCGCTGACCAATGGCCTCATCGAGCGTCTGAATAAGACCGTCGCCGACATGCTGGCCATGTACGTCGACGTCGTAACACAAGACATGGGACGCCATCCTTCCGTACGTGACCTTCGCGTACAACACGGCCGTAAAAGAAACGACACAGATGACGCCATACAAGTTGGTCTACGGACGGAGCCCGGCAACGACGCTCGACGCCATGTTACCAAACATGACCGACGAGGAAAACATCGACGTGACCACCTACCTACAGCGCGCCGAAGAAGCACGACAGCTCGCCCGCCTACGGATCAAGAACCAGCAGACGACTGACAGCCGCCGCTACAACCTACGACGACGCCACATGGAATACCAACCCGGTGACCGTGTACGGGTATGGACGCCAATATGCCGACGGGGACTTAGTGAGAAGCTTCTTCGACGATACTTCGGACCGTACAGGGTACTTCGACGCCTCGGCGCATTCGACTACGAGGTTGTTCCTGACGGCATTACGAACTCTCAGCGGCGCCGTGCGCGACCTGAAGTCGTCCATGTCGTGCGCCTCAAGCCATATTACGTGCGTTAGTGAATCAGAGGACTGTACTTTTGCTTATTGTTTATTGTACTATCTTGCTTTATTCCTGTTATTTATTGTTGCATGTATTGCCCCCCCCCCCCCCCGTGTTCTGTTTGTAGCATCGCGACGATGCTTTTTCAGAAGGGGGCATTGCCACGTGCGTTTCTTATTAACACTTTTGCTGTATTTGTTTTTCGCCCACAAAGACTGTCAGCAACGCTCAGCGCGAACCACGCCTCATTGTTCGAGAAGCTTCGCGATCATTGTAGATCGTTTGGTTAAGATTGCGCGCAAGACACGCACACTCGAGCTTATTCTAGCATTTGAGCGACAGCCAGCGATAAGGCTGGAATATTCGACGCACATGTTTAAATGCCGACGTGCTTCACCGCTTGTCAGTTGATCGACGGTCGAAACTCTGTTCGCCGCTATCAGGGTATTGCTGTAGTTTGACTTTCAGTTTCCCGGACACAAGTTCGGCCAGATACAGAGTTTCATCTCTGACGTGCTGACTGCTGCCATCGTCGACGTCACGACCACGTGACATACATATGTTGACATGCCAGACCCCCCCCCCCCCCCCCCGAAAAAAATTTCTGGCTACGCCACTGCTGTGCGCAACATGAAGAAGTCATACTGGATGGGCTCGCCGAATCCTGGTTTGAGCTAGCTGCTACTGTTTCATAACTGAGGAAGCTTTTCGGCGCAAATTCAATAAGGACACATAACACAACAAACAGGACGGGCACCACTTCAAGACAAAGAGATTATTTTAGAAGAACTTCTTGCTGGGCGAGTTGGTGCATGTTCGTGGTGGGAATCGTTGCGCATTCAATCGGACGAACACAGGAAGGAAGGACAGAGTAAACGGAAAGAGCGCAGACTATCAACTGGCTTTATTCATTTGGTCGCTGCATATATATGCACTTTTTATCACACGTCCCAAATAAAACGAAAGAAGGGGAGAAGAAAAGAGGAGGAAACACATGTCAAGTATACCTCACGTCAAAAACAAAGGCTGCGCCGAAAATTGCTTTCTGCGCTATACAGAGCAACAGAAGTGTCACTCACGCAGTTGTCGCCTAATTCCTTAATATAAAAAGCTTCTAACAGCTCACGACCCACTCTCTCCTTGCTCCTTCCTAGAATTTTTATCTTTTTGAAGTCCGGCTCACACCCCATGCATGAGCTGCAATGCGCGGGCAAGTTCGCTCCTTCTCGTAATCGACGCAGCATGTTCCCCAACGCGCTCATTCACGCAGCGCCCTGTTTGGCCCACGTAAGAACGTCCGCACGTGAGAGGAATTTGGTACACCACTCCTGTGGCACATTTCAAGAACGTTTCGGCATGCTTTTTACCGCAGCCGCTTCGCCGTTGTCCGTTCTCGCCAATCCTTGGGCATAAGCCGGCGAGCTTTTTTGGCGCAGAAAAAACCGCAGAATAAAGCCAGTTGATAGTTTGCGCTCTTTCCGTTTACTCTGTCCTTCCTTCCTGTGTTCGTCCGATTGAATGCGCAACGATTCCCACCACGAACAAAGAGATTAGTTTTCTCAGCAGCACCTTGCGGTTCTTTGGCTATTAAGAAGAAAACTGTGATGCGCGCGCTATAAAATCTTCGTTCATATGTGGAATAAAATCAGTTGGAAGTTGGCGCCTGTCCTGTTTCTTTGTGTTAGGTGTCCTCGTTGAATTTGCACCGAAAAGTTTCCTCATTTGTGGATGGGCTCATTCTACAGACATATCCTCTGTAAGAAGGGAACCCCATGAGCTGGAAATAACAAAGGAATGTTAGGTGACACCGGTATTGTTGTATCGCGATCATGTAACTATGATCGCGCCCCGCCGTCCAACCGAGGCTCACGCACGGCGTTCGACGAGAGCCCTCGAACAAACGACCACATCAGTCCGACGCCGATGAACAAAGAGCGCGAGGCCCTCTGCTCTTTTATTCTTGTTCCTTTTCCAATGTACAATGTTGTCGGCCGAATGGCCTGTTTCACAACTGTTCCAGTCAGTTAACGGACGTTCGGTGGATTACCACTAGATGACCTCATCAGACATCATCACATCATCCCCTCCTTGAAAAAGGCGCTCTTAGTTATTGAAAGCAGAATAACAACGTTACATCCTAAATAACAAGCATGTCTGAAATTATGACATTCACACACGAAAGTGAAGAAATAATGATAAAAAAATATTGGAAGGTACTTATCACATTAGAACAACAAAACGAAAGAAAAAGAAACACAACAGACATATTAATGCACCGAGCAGCAAAATTACAAGACCTCGCATCAAGAGGCTAAAAACTACATCTTGTAGTCCTTGGTCCATCTTGGCGGTTGGCGCTTGCGTACTGGACACCCAGTTTGAGCGTTCGAATCCGCCTGTTCGCTGCTACTGTCAGCTCATGGTGGCATCGCGTTATCTTCCCCCTCCTGGTTGCAGAAGTCTGCAGCGGTAGATGGCAGGTATTCAGGCGTTGGTACATCTACCTCAGTCAGAGTATTTCTGTGCGGAATATTTGTGGCATTATGGGTAACATCAGAGCCTTCGTCGGTGAGCGGGCAGCCGAAATAGCGAGCTAGTCCGGCATATGAATAATCTGGGTGTGGAAGGCATTCATCAGTCGCTGCACGCGGCGGTATTCGCACTAATTTCAAAACATTCCAAGTCTTACCGTCACTAAGTAGAAATGAGTTTTGACCTCTCCTTTGCATGACTTGAAAGGGGCCTAAGTATTTGTTTGTACCTGTTCGGTGTGACCGAACTTTAACAAAATCCCCAACTAAGGGGTACCTGGCGCCTCTACGCTTATCGACATAGGCTTTCATCTGTTGCTGCTTACTTTCTATTCTGTTGCGAGTTTGCGATTTCAGGAATGGACTGTCCTCTGATTGCGCTCCATTATAGGACTGATTAGTAGTTACGTTCTGCGGCAGATTTGGTTTTCGGAACTTTGAGTCCGCGTTACTCAAATCCAATTTTGTTCGAGGCTGTCGGCCATGTAAAAGTACTGCGGGAGAAACTCCCGTTGTCGCATGCGGTGAAAATCGATACAAGGCTAGATACTCCAGAACGGTCTGTTTCACTGGTTTGCCTTCCAGCTGTGTGACCTGTATTGCTTCCTTCAGTACTCTAATAAACCGTTCGATTAAGCCGTTGGATTGCGGATAATAATTCGATGATTTGCAGTGCTGAATGCCTCTTTCCTTTAGAAAATCCTGGAACGGTTTGGAAATGAATTGAGGACCATTGTCGGTAACGATTTGACTTGGGAATCCCTCTCTGCTGAAGAGAGATTTAAGAAAATCCATGACGTCGTGCGATGTCGTGGAGGAAGTAAAACATACTTCCGGCCATCGAGAGTAATAATCCATGACAGCAATTGCATAAGTTGGACTGGGTGTGATGTTCAAGGGTCCGACTATATCCATGGCTAACTTTTGCCAGGGCTGATCTGGCCAAGGAACAGGTTGTAAAGGCGCAAAGGCCGGTTTGGCCGACTTATCTGCTGACTGGCATATGAGACAATTTTTGACACATTCCTCGACTTGCCTATCTAAATGAGGCCACCAGTATCTCTCTCTTAGAAGTTCCTTTGTGCGGACTATGCCAGGATGCAATTCATGTGCCAACTGCAAAAAAGTGGAGCGAAGCACTTCGGGAATTACTATGCGATCTGCGCGCATTAGAAGACCATCTACCAGGGACAATTCATCTTGAATGTGAAAAAATGGGATCAGGTCAGCCGATAGCGCCTTCTTATGTAACCAGCCTTTACTGAGTTGCTGAATTACTTTAGTCAACGTAGGGTCGTTGGCTGTAGCAGCCTGTACGGTAGCTTTGTCAACTGCCGAAGTTACCAGCGACACTATTTCTTCTTCTTCCTCAGTACTGGCGTTATGTTCGTTGATGGGCAGTCTTGACAAAGCGTCTGCAACGTTATTTTGCGTGCCTCTGCAATACTCTATTTGAAAGTTGTAGTACAGTAACCGAGCTGTCCATCGAGAAATGCGTAATGGTCGACGACCAGAATCTCCAGCTGATAGTAAAGCAACTAATGCTTGGTGATCGGTTCTGAGTGTAAAGCGTCTACCCCACAGATACACGTGCCATTTTTCGCAAGCGAATAAACACGCAAGCGCTTCACGTTCCCCTACTGAATATTTCCTTTCAGCCGGTGAGAGGGCGCGTGATGCAAAGGCCACTGTGCGAAGATGTGATCCCTCCTTTTGCTGTAAGACCGCTCCTAACCCGACGTCCGACGCGTCCGTAGTGACTATGACAGGTAGCTCAGGGTTGAACATCTGCACAACAGGTTTGCATGCCAACCTCTCTTTCAACTGGTCAAAGCCCTTCTGAGCTTCAGCCGTCCATTCGAATGAGTGACCTTGTCGGAGCATTTTGCGCAACGGTTCCACCAAATCTGCATAATGACGTAGGAACTTGGCATAGTAGCCGGTCAATCCTAGGAATGACTGAAGGGACTTGATGTCATGTGGTGCAGGTGCACTAACTATCGCTTTAATTTTTGATTCCATGGGAGAGAGACCTTCAGCCGAAATGTTGTGTCCCAAAAATGTTAGTTCTCGCACTGCGAAAACGCATTTATGATTCAATTTCATCCCTGTGTTGTAAATGCGTGATAGCACTTCCTTCAAGTTGCGGTCGTGCTCCGACTTGGTCCTTCCCCAAACCAAAATGTCGTCTAAATAACAGACTACGTTAGCACAACCCTTCAAAACATTTGACATAAGCTTTTGAAACGTAACTGGAGCGGAAGCTAGTCCGAAACACACTCTTTTAAATCTAAATAGTCCCTCATGAGAAATCAATGTTGTCAACTCACGACTGTTTTCTGTAAGTCCTACTTGATGGTATGCCGAGGCTAAGTCCAGCTCTGAGAACCATGTGGCTCCGGCGAGCAGTTGCAGAAGCTCCTCGGTATGCGGAAGAGGGTAACCGTCGACTACGATGGCCTTGTTGGGTTCCCGCAAGTCCACACACAGGCGCAGCGATCCATCCTTCTTTTTCACTACCACCAGTGGGGACACCCACTCCGATGCGTCGACGCGTTCAATTATGTCTGCGTGTTCCAAGCGTACTAGTTCGTCAGAGACCTGCTGTCTGAGTGCCAGAGGAAGGCGTCTCAGTTTGGCACTCACGGGAGTTACATCCGGTCGGCGTTTGATCTGATGCACGTAGTCTTTGACAAATCCAAGGCCTTCTGAAAACAGTGCTTCAAATCCTGGAGGCGTGTTTTCCGGAAGCTCCAACTGATTTGTAGTAGTGTGAAGGCAAGTCAGGGTTGAGCCTACAATATTAATTTGTAGCTTCTGGATGGCGTCAAGGCCGAGCAGCGAAGTACCTTTCTGTGTGACGTAAAATGTCACAGTTGCTTGAGTACCGCTGTATTCGATTTCCGCTTCGAAGGTGCCCAGACTAGCAATCAACTTGCCAGAATAGTCCCAAAGACCCAGCTCTGAAGGAGAGAAGGTGCAAAATCTTGCAAAATATTTCTGAAAATCGGCGTTATTTACGAGGGATACGGCAGCGCCAGTATCCACAAGAAGAGGAAGCGTATTTCCTTTAAATGTTATGCGGACGACGATTTCCTTCTTGTAACGTGGCAGTTCTACGTCAAGAACATGTGGAGAATTCAGGACATGTTCTTTTACAGTGGAGACAGCGGCTTGCGACGCTCCCACTTCTGCGGACTGTTGTTGACGGCAAACAACCGCAAAGTGTCCAATCTTCCCACATTTGTGGCACTGTTGACTGCGGGCTGGGCAGTTTCTTGCATTTGCTTTGTGCTTCATGGAACCGCAACGGTAGCAAAAGGATCGACGACCGTTATCTTGGTTGCTTCTGGCACCTTCTTCTGCTGCACGGACGCCATGGCGTAAGCCCGCTGCTGCGTAGTTGCGTCAAACGCTATCTGGCTCATGAATGGGCGCGCGAAATCCAGAAGATGCTTGAAGGACACACTGCTCATCTAGCGTCCGATTTTGCACTGCAGATTCGTCGATGCGTTGGACTGGTGCTCCATGATAAACAGCGTTAGCTTGCTGTATTGCTTCCAAAGCTTTGCCGATTTCTTCAGCCTTGGCCAACGTAAGTGTTCGGCCAGCGTTCAAGAAACGCTCGCGCAACGCTGGGCTGGAGACTCCTTCAACGACTTGATCACGTATGCGTTCGTGGAATGTCGAACCAAATTCACAAGTCAACGCCAGTTGTTTGAGTTCAGCGACATACTGGGTGAAAGGCTCGCCCGGCAGTTGCAGCCTCCTGCAGAACTGATGCCTCTCAACGATGAAATTTGTTGCATCCTCGAAGAGCAGGTTTAAGTTATTCAGTAACTCCGTGTAGTCGTCCGATTCTCCCGTGCGACGCTCAGATGTCGAAACCGGTGCAGTTGAAACTTGAGGTTGCGGGGCTGTGGCCGTTGCGTCTGTAGGGACGCTGGCTGCTGCTGCTTGCTTCACTTCTTCATTGTTAAAGTACTGACGCTGTCCCTCCGCTCCGAGTGATGTCAGGAGAAGAGCCGCTTTTCGCTCTGCTGACCAGTCGCTGCCTTCGACCGACACAAGGTACGCTTTGAAAAGCTTTAGCCATCGTTTCCACGGCACTGGAGGGTTACCAGGTGCAGATAAGAACGGTGCTGGAGCTACGACTGACATCATTCCAGAAGAGCCACGAGTGACGCACACAGGAAACTGAAGTCAAGCGTAAATAATTGTAAACTGAAGCATTGCACTCACAGGTTTTTTCTCGTCGCCATTTTGTTGTATCGCGATCATGTAACTATGATCGCGCCCCGCCGTCCAACCGAGGCTCACGCACGGCGTTCGACGAGAGCCCTCGAACAAACGACCACATCAGTCCGACGCCGATGAACAAAGAGCGCGAGGCCCTCTGCTCTTTTATTCTTGTTCCTTTTCCAATGTACAATGTTGTTGGCCGAATGGCCTGTTTCACAACTGTTCCAGTCAGTTAACGGACGTTCGGTGGATTACCACTAGATGACCTCATCAGACATCATCACAGGTATCACGTTCTAGCGAAGCAGGGTAACGGTGAAATTGAAAGCTCACGCTAGGCTCGCACTGTCACGGAGCCAGGGGCGGCGCCAGTGGAGGGTTTGGGGGGGGCTGGAGCCCCACAAATTTCCGCCTGCCCCCCTTTGCCCCCCAAGAGCAAGCACAGTCAAAATACAATGCATATGTTCCCAGCCTCCCTGCCCCCCTGAAGGAACCCACTTGTCGTGGGTGCCCCCCCCCCCGCCCCCCTAAACGAGTGGGCTCGGCGGCACGTCAACGATGGTTCGTGCTTACCAACCGCTACTTTTCGCCACGCAGTTTCTTGGCCTGGCGTCTTTGTCTACCGGAGCTGGCCCTAGGGGTCCCTGCTGAATCCACCCCGCTATTCGGGTACCGTGGTGGCCTCACATGCTCCCTTGGGACTACGCCCTGCTCCGAGCATTTGTCTTCCCCGGCACGCGAGGCTGCGTGCGCCATGTGCGCACATGACCGAATCAACTCCTGTCAACTATCATCGACGATCTTCCTTCCACCCGGCTATCTTGGCGCGGGTTCCGGTTCCGCATCGACGACAGCGACGCCCCTTCCGCCAGGATCGGATATATTACCTTGCCATCGCCTGCGCGCCTTTAGTGGGCTCGGCGGCACGTCAACGATGGTTCGTGCTTACCAACCGCTACTTTTCGCCATGCAGGTGACCAATAGCTACTCCATTTTTGCTAAGCGAACCAGTCAAAGAGCGTTAGTCGTGCTGCCGAGCCCACATTCCATATGCACCACGGTTTATGACTGGTCTTGTATAATGTTTGACTTATTATTGTCCGGTTATGTTGAATTAAACCCCGGTCCTAATGATAATGTAAACTCTGAACTGCTCACCACGCTGCGTCAGCTTCATTCCGGGCAGTCAGCCATTCTCGACCAACTAAAATCTATTCAAGTAATCCTGACTGATCATGAGAAAAGATTTCTCGAAATTACTTCTAGGTTGGCCAAAATTGCTACGAGTGCACATAGTTCGTGGCTGCCAAAACTGAGATTGCCACACTTCGTACGGCAAGTGACGCTTGCATAGCACATGTGTCTGCTCTGACTGCCCGAGCAGACGACGCTGACAACAGGTGTCGTCAATGTAGCCTTGTCTTTTATGGGTTAAATGACACTCCTAATGAAAGCTGACGTGAGTCCGAAAAACTAATCATTGATCACTGTGTTCAGCACCCTCGGTCCCCAATTTATCTACGTGAAATAGAACGCGCTCATAGGCTCGGATCTTAACGCCAGGTCAAAACCAGTCATTGTTAAGTTCGCACACTCCAAAGACAAAGATCGCATTCTTTTATTAGCGCACAAATTTAAAGGATCAAGTTTCGGGCTTTCTGAAGATTTTCCCCCCTCAATTCGACTAGCTCGCAAGCGCCTTAGAATATGGAAAGACTAACAACCTCCAGCTCAAGCTGCGTTACGATAAACTTCTCTCTGGCGGAAAAACCTTCGTCTACGACCAGCAGGCCAACAAGGTAGTTGAGCGCAAATCCTAGCAGTTACCCCCGTCTAAACCTCAAACACCCCAACGTAATCGTTCTTCCATAGCGTTCTTGCATACTAATATCCGTAGTGTCATTCCAAAACATGATTCGTTATGTGGCCTCATCAGCTCGTCTTCGTGTAATGTTGTTTTGCTTACTGAGACGTGGCTTAACTCATCCATTCGCGATTCCGAGATCCTGCCCCTTTTTCCTGACTTCGATATATTTCGCAAAGATCAAGTCGACAATACCCGTGGTGGCGTCCTTATCGCCACGAGCCATGAGCTACGATGCATCCCGATATTGTCACGTGGTCGTGACGTCGACGAACACAGCAGTCGGCGTTTGTAGGATGAAACTGTTCATTTGGCCGAACTTGTGGCCGGAAAATGAGAACTAGAACTACAGCAATGCACGCTGTACAATGATAGCGGCGAACAGGGCGTCGTCCGTCGATCAACTGACAAGCGGTCAAGCGCGTCGGCTTTTATACAGGCGCTATCGAACTTTCCAGCAATATCGCTGGTGGCGGCATCATCTCTGGATAAAGCTGGAACATTCGCGTGCGGCGCGCAATCTTAACAAAACGATCTACAATGATCGCGAAGGTTCTCGAACAACGAGGCGCGGTTCGCGCTGAGCGTTGGTGACAGTCTTTGTGGCCGAAAACCGAATACAGCAAAAGTGATAAAGAAACGCACGTGGCAGTGCCCCCCTCGGAAAAAGCATCGTCCCGATGCTTAAAACAGAACAGGCCAATGCATGCAACAATAAATAACAAGAATAAAGCAGCAAAGTACAATAAACAATAAGCACAAGAAAGAAAGCACAATAATAAAGCAAAATGACAGTCCTCAGATTCGCTAACGTGCGTAATATGGTTTGAGGCGCACGACACGGACGACTTCAGGTCGTGCACGGCGCCGCTGAGAGTTCGTAACGCCATCAGGGACAACCTCGTAGTCGAGTGCGCCGAGGCGTCGAAGTACCCTGTACGGTCCGAAGTATCGTCGAAGAAGCTTCTCACTGAGTCCCCGTCGGCGTATTGGCGTCCATACCCATACACGGTCACCGGGTTGGTATTCCATGTGGCGTCGTCGAAGGTTGTAGCGGCGGCTGTCAGTCGTCTGCTGGTTCTTGATCCGTAGGCGGGCGAGCTGTCGTGCTTCTTCGGCGCGCTGTAAGTAAGCGGCGGCGTCGAGATTTTCTTCGTCGGTGACGTTGGGTAGCATGGCGTCGAGCGTCGTCGCCGGGCTTCTTCCGTAGACCAACTTGTACGGCGTCATCTGCGTCGTTTCTTGGACGACCGTGTTGTAAGCGAAGGTCACGTACGGAAGGATGGCGTCCCACGTCTTGTGCTCAACGTCGACGTACATGGCCAGCATGTCGACGATGGTCTTATTTAGACGCGTGGTGAGGCCATTGGTCTGTGGGTGGTAGGCGGTGGTGCGGCGGTGGCTCGTCTCGCTGTATTTGAAGATCGCCTGAGTTAGGTCCGCCGTAAATGCGGTACCTCTGTCTGTTATGAGGACCTCTGGGGCGCCATGACGCAAGACGATGTGCTCCACAAAGAACTTGGCTACCTCGGCGGCACTGCCTTTGGGCAAGGCCTTTGTCTCGGCGTAACGGGTGATGTAGTCAGTTGCTACGACGATCCACTTGTTGCCGGAAGTCGACGTCGGGAACGGCCCCAGTAGGTCCATCCCGATTTGCTGGAACGGCCGGTGAGGTGGTTCGATTGGCTGCAGAAGCCCCGCTGGCCTAGTCGGCGGTGTCTTCGGTCGCTGGCAATCTCGGCAAGTCTTAACGTAGTGGGCGACGTCGACAGGAAGGCGTGGCCAGTAGTATTTTTCCTGTATCCTCGCGAGCGTGCGGGAAAAGCCGAGGTGGCCCGCCGCCGGGTCGTCGTGCAGGGCCTGCAGAACCTCTGGTCGCAGTGCCGAAGGTACAACGATGAGGTAGTCGGCGCGGGCCGGAGAGAAGTTCTTCTTTACGAGGACGTCGTTTTTCAAGAGAAATGACGCCAATCCCCGCCTGAATACTTTTGGCACAACGGTGGTCCCGCCCTTGAGGTATTCCACAAGGCCCCTGAGTTCCGGGTCGGCTTGGTGTCGTTCAGCGAAGTCGTCGGCACTTATGGTTCCCAAGAAGCAATCATCGTGGTCGTCCTGCGGCGGTGCGTCGACGGGGGCACGAGACAAGGAGTCGGCGTCGGAGTGTTTTCTTCCGGACTTGTAAACGACTGTAACGTCGAATTCTTGAAGTCTTAGGCTCCACCGTGCGAGGCGACCTGAAGGGTCCTTCAAGTTGGCTAGCCAACACAAGGCGTGGTGGTCGCTCACAACTTTGAAGGGCCGGCCGTAGATGTAGGGGCGAAACTTTGATGTAGCCCAGATGATGGCCAGACACTCCTTTTCTGTTGTGGAATAGTTGATTTCTGCCTTTGATAGCGACCGGCTAGCATAACTGATGACCCTTTCCAATCCGTCGGTCTTCTGCACAAGGACGGCGCCGAGTCCTACGCTGCTTGCGTCGGTGTGGATTTCCGTATCGGCGTGCTCGTCGAAATGCGCAAGTATCGGAGGCGTCTGCAGGCGTCGTTTCAATTCTTGAAATGCCTGAACTTGCCACGTTTCCCACCTGAATTCGACGTCGGCCTTCGTGAGTTGCGTCAGTGGCTCGGCGATCCGTGAAAATTCCTTGACGAAACGTCTGTAATAGGCGCACAAGCCGAGAAAACGGCGCACGGCCTTCTTGTCGGTGGGCGTCGGGAAGTCAGCGATGGCAGCTGTTTTCCGCGGGTCCGGGCGAACACCATCCTTGCTGATCACGTGACCCAAGAACAAGAGCTCCTCGTACGCGAAGCGGCACTTTTCAGCCTTCAAAGTGAGTCCGGAGGTCTTGATTGCTTGAAGTACAGCTTCAAGGCGCCGAAGGTGTTCGTCGAAGTTTGAGGAACACACAACGACGTCGTCCAAGTACACGAGGCACGTCTGCCACTGCAAGCCGGCCAGTACTGTATCCATAACCCGTTGAAAAGTCGCAGGTGCCGAGCAAAGACCAAAAGGCATGACCTTGAACTCAAACAGGCCGTCTGGCGTTATAAAGGCTGTCTTTTCTCGGTCTCTCTCGTCGACTTCTATTTGCCAGTAACCGGTCTTGAGGTCCATCGACGAAAAGTACTTTGCGTTGTGTAATCGATCTAGGGTGTCGTCAATCCGGGGAAGGGGATACACGTCCTTCTTCGTGACTTTGTTCAGGCGACGATAATCGACGCAAAAACGGAGAGTCCCATCCTTCTTCTTCACAAGCACCACGGGGGATGCCCACGGACTCTTCGACGGCTGAATGATGTCGTCGCGTAGCATTTCGTCGACATGTTTCTTCACGGCGTCCCGTTCCCGCGTCGAAACCCGGTAGGGACTCTGACGGAGTGGTCGAGCATTTTCTTCTGTTATAATGCGGTGCTTAGCAAGGGGCGTTTGTCGGACCCGCGATGACGACGAGAAGCAGTCCTTGTTTTTCTTCAGAAGGCATCGAAGCTGTTGCTGTTGGCGAGCGGGAAGATTTGGGTTTACGTCGAAGGGTGGCTCAGCTGTTCGGGTAGTCGTCGTAGCTTCGTCGTAATCCGAAAAGGCAAATGCATCGCTGACGGCCAAGATTTCTTCGATGTATGCAATCGTCGTGCCCCTGCTCAGGTGTCTGTATTCTTGGCTGAAGTTCGTTAGCATCACGCTTCCTTTTCCTTCGTGCAACCGAGCAATGCCCCTTGCAACGCAGATGTCACGGTCTAGTAGCAAACGCTGATCGCTCTCGATGACACCTTCGATGTCTTCAGCTTTTTCGGTGCTGACGGGAATTATGACGCTGGAGCGAGGCGGGATGGTAACTTGATCCTCGAGCACGTTCAGGGCATGGTGACATGGATTCGTATCCGGCGGTGTCGTTTTGTCCGACGATAGGGTTATCGACTTGGTTCTTAAGTCAATGACGGCGCCATGATGGTTTAAGAAATCCATGCCAAGTATGACGTCCCTAGAGCAGTGTTGCAAGATTACGAAACTCGCAGGATACGTGCGATTATTGATTGTTACTCTTGCTGTGCAGACTCCAGACGGCGTTATTAGATGGCCTCCAGCGGTACGGATTTCGGGGCCTTCCCAAGCAGTCTTAACTTTCTTAAACTACGTGGCGAAAGGCCCACTGATGACGCAATAGTCGGCTCCAGTGTCGACGAGAGCGGTGACGTTGTGGCCGTCAATGAGAACGTCGAGGTCGCTAGTTCGTCGTCTTGCGTTGCGGTTGGGTCGCGGCGTCGGGTCACGGCTGCGTCGGTTTGTTCCGCTGCTTCGACGTGGCGTCGTCAGGTCTTCCTCAGGCCGTGAAGTTTCGACGTTAGGGCTTCGTTCAGGTCGTCGGCGGCGGAGGATCTTCGGTAGTTCGTCGTACAGCAACCGCACCTCCATCGATTGCTGCCCTTAGTTTCCCGGATACGGGCTAGGCGACCGGCCCCGATTTGGGCCAGTGTATTGCCGGCGGTGCGGTGACATGTAGCGGCCCGGCGAAGGCGAGCGGGAAGGTCGTCGTTCTTGCCATTGTGTTCCGGTGAGGTAGTCGTCGATGTCGCGAGGCCGTTCGCCTGGCTGTGGGCGCGCGTGACGCGATCCTCGAAGCCCCATCTGTCGGTACTGACAGCGGCGGTACGTGTGGCCGGCCTCCCCGCAGTGGTAGCAGAGCGGGCGGTTGTCAGGGGTGCGCCAAACGTCGGTCTTCCTTAGCGTGTATCGCTGGCCGGCTGGTGGGCGGTATGACGTCGGTGGCGGCGGCGGTGGTGCCTGACGGCGGGACTGCTGGGGCGGCGCGGCTTCTTGACGTGGGCGAGGAGGGGGGGGCGTTGCGTCGGGCTGCAGCAGCGTAGATCATGGCTTGCGGCTGGGGCAGTGGTGGTTCAAGGTTGCCCAGCGACTGCTGGATTTCTGATCGAACGACCTCTGCGATCGAGTCCACTTGAGGCTGTGGTGAGGGTAATAGCTTGCGCAGTTCCTCCCGAACGATCGCTCGGATCGTTTCGCGCAGGTCGTCGGAGGCGAGGGCATGAACAGCTGGGCTGTCTTCAATCGTACGGCGATTGTACTGGCGGGTTCGTATTTCCATCGTCTTCTCAATCGTCGTCGCTTCTGAGACGAATTCTTGGACTGTCGAAGGTGGGTTCCGCATCAGACCAGCGAATAGCTCTTGCTTTACCCCTCGCATGAGGAAGCGGACTTTCTTGTCCTCGGGCATGGCAAGGTCAGCGTGGCGAAATAGCCGGGTCATTTCCTCTGCAAAGATGGCCACGCTTTCATTTGGAAGTTGGACCCGTGTCTCCAGCAAGGCTGCGGCCCTTTCCTTTCGGACGACGCTTGTGAACGTCTCCAGGAAAGCGCTGCGAAAGGCGTCCCAGGTTCGAAGAGTGGACTCCCGATTCTCGAACCAGGTCCTTGCTGCACCTTCCAGGTAAAAGTAGACGTGGCGCAGCTTGTCCTCGGAGTCCCAGTTGTTGAACGCTGAGACCCTTTCGAAGGTCTCGAGCCAGGTTTCCGGGTCTTCGAATGACGACCCGCGGAAAGTTGGCGGCTCCTTGGGCTGCCGGAGAAGTATCGGCGCAGGCTGCACGGGGTCTGTCATCGTCGCTGCGGTCGGTGTTGGGACCTGGGGCTGCCTGGTGTTTTCGGGAAGGAGCCCGTACTCTGGCTGCAGTTCCTTCTGCCTGCGGCTTGTTCGAAGATCCGGGTTTTCTTTGCCGTCGTCCTCCTCGCGGCTTGGGCTTGGGTCAGCGCTGCGCGGGGGCGTCCGGATCATGGAAGAAGCAGCACCTCCACCAGATGTCACGTGGTCGTGACGTCGACGAACACAGCAGTCGGCGTTTGTAGGATGAAACTGTTTATTTGGCCGAACTTGTGGCCGGAAAATGAGAACTAGAACTACAGCAATGCACGCTGTACAATGATAGCGGCGAACAGGGCGTCGTCCGTCGATCAACTGATTAGCGGTGAAGCGCGTCGGCATTTAAACATGTGCCGTCGAATATTCCAGCGTTATCGCTGGCTGTCGTGCAAATTCTAGAATAAGCTCGAGTGTGCGCGTCTTGCGCGCAATCTTAACAAAACGATCTACAATGATCGCGAAGGTTCTCGAACAACCAGGCGCGGTTCGCGCTGAGCGTTGCTGACAGTCTTTGTGGCCGAAAACCGAATACAGCAAAAGTGATAAAGAAACGCACGTGGCAATATTAATTCATCATCATCATCATCATCATCATCATTTATTGAACCCTTAAAGGCCTTAAACAAGGCATTACATAAGGGGGGGGGGAGCAACTAAATATCATAAGTACATGTCATGACACAAATGCAGTGCTTAAAGAATAACAGTGAAGCAAATATACATTGCACAGTATTGAACACAAAGATAAAGCAGATTGTGAAAGTGTCAAGACTTTTAACTGTTACACGCGGTTGGTTGCAAGGCGCGAACACAAATTAATACTGGAAGGTTAAAGAAAAATAAATTTAAATAAATAAAAAACTTTATTGAAAAGCAGAAGCTTTGTTGAACAACAGGTATGTGCGAAGGTCAGCTGAAAAGAGAAGACAGCAACACTCTGAATTTGACTAGGTCGCGCTCTTGAACATATTCAGGAAGACTGTTCCAGTGTTCAATGGCTGATGGCAAGAAGGATTTGTTAAATGCTTGAGTTGAGCCATGAAGACGTTGTACACTTTTAGAGTTGTACAGTCGACGGGAAGTGCGAGTTGGAGGAATGAGCAGAGTGCCATGCAGGTGAGAAAAGTTGTGATATAGTTTGTGAAACAGGCTGATCTGTGCGGTTTTTCTGCGAACAGCTAGAGGGGTTAGCTCAAGAGACGATTTGATATGAGTGACGCTTGCATGTTTACTGTACTGAGATGATATGAACCGGGCTGCACGATTTTGCACCGCCTCGAGGGAGCTGATGAGGTAGTCTTGATGAAGACTCCAAATGGCGGAAGCAAATTCTAGTTTAGATCTGACGAACGTTTCGAACGCAAATTTCCTGACAGCGGGAGGGGAGGGCCGCAGAGATCTTTTTATGAATCCAAGTGTCCTGGAGGAGTCTGCTGCGAGTTTGACAATGTGGTCTGACCAGGTCAAGGTGCTGTTTATGAGGACACCCAGGTAGCGGTAGGAATCTACCTGAGATATCCCATCGGAGTTTAATGAATATCGGAAGACAAGGTTGGATTTTTTGCGAGAGATGATCATGTGTTTGCACTTTGAAACATTTGGCTCCATGAGCCAGCGCGAGCACCATGCCTCGATAATGTTTAGGTCTCGCTGCAGTAATGTTTGATCCGTACTATTGGCGATTCTGCGATACACAACACAGTCGTCGGTGAAAAGACGGATGGACGATGTATTTCCGGATGGCAAGTCGTTGATGAATATGAGGAACAAAAGAGGGCCAAGGACAGATCCTTGCGGAACCCCTGAAAGCACATCTGTTATAGTGGACGACTCTCCACCAATGGAAGTGAACTGTGAGCGAGCTGTCAAAAAACATATTAACCATGATAGTGCAAGTGGGTCGAGATTTAGCGTGCAAAGCTTAGTTATGAGACGACGGTGGGCTACGCGGTCGAAGGCTTTAGAAAAAGTCGATGAAGATGGCGTCAGTCTGATAGCAGGAATCAAGGTTTAAGTGCAGGTCAGTAGTGAATTCAGCCAATTGCGTTTCACATGATAAGCCGGGGCGGAAACCGTGCTGCTTGTAATAAAAGAAAGAGTTATTTTCGAGATGACGGGCAATGTGCGAGAAAATGACGTGTTCTAATATTTTGCAAGACACGCATGTCAGCGATATGGGGCGGTAATTGGACGGATCAGAGCGGTTACCTTTTTTGAAAACCGGTGTAACTTTTGCCATCTTCCAGTCATCGGGAATTTGACCTTCCATGAGGGACTGAGTGAAAATAATTTGCAGAAAGTTGCTCGAGACTAGTTTTGTACTTTTTAGAAATTCGGATGGTATGTTGTGGGGTCCTGGAGCGCTTGAAGTATTTAGGTTGTCGAGTTTAGAAATACCCTGAGCTGAGATGACAATCGGTGCCATACTGCTGAAACTTTGACGAGGTAGTACTGGCACGCTCTGGACGGGCTCGACGGTGAAGAAAGAGGAGAAGTACGAATTCATCACGTTAGCTCGCTGAGAAAGTGGTACGTCAGTGCCGTCAGGGAAGACGAGCGTGATGTTGTGCAATTGATTTTTAGGTTTCAGAATTTTCCAAAATTTTTTAGGATTAGAGTGGAGGATGTTCTTTGGGTCTTCATGGTGGAACTTTCTTTTTGATTTAAACAAAAGATCGGTGTATTCATGTAAGCAGGTTAAATATTTGTTCCATTTTACTGCTGAAGGCGAATTGCGAGCAGAGCGAAACAGCCTACATTTCTTACGGGATAGTTTTTTAATTGTTTGGAAAACCACGGTTTGTCCGCATCACCACGAATTCGTACCAAGGGGACGTACTTATCTATTATATTGTGAATTCGCTCTTTGAACAAAATCCAGTTATCGTTAACGGATCTAGAAAGCGCTGACTGGCAGAAGTGTTCGTAAAATAATTCAAGTTCGCCGTTAATGGCGGTAAAGTCGGCCTTGTTATAGTCTCTGATGCATTTTTTGATAGGTTGATTTTTTGATATCGGTATAGATAGGAGGAATGTGATAACTTTGTGGTCGCTAAGCTCCATCGGGAGTGTGATGACCTGGACAAGAACAAGGTTAGAGACAAGAACTAGGTCAAGTATGCTACTGCCTCGTGTGGGTAGGTGAACGGTTTGAATCAAGTTGAACAAGAGGATAAGCTGTATGAAATCATTAGAAAGTCTTGACGATGCGGTCAATTTCGTCCAGTCAATATCGGGAAAGTTGAAATCGCCGCAAAGTAGGTATTCGGCGTTTGGAAACCGTGAGGTGAGATCAGGCGTTTGGGGTGTCCTGATATCTTTCTTGTGTCCGTGTTTGCACGCCCTGTCTCTTTTTAGAATGAGATCAGTAAGTACCGAATGAAGGTCGTCGGTGAAAGAGAAGTCACAATATGGGGGACGGTAGCAAGCAATGAGGATGACCGTAGAACCAGTTCTAAGGATAACTTTATGCATACAATTTCCTGAGTGCTCTTAATGGCGATCTGGCACGAGGTGAGACAGGACCGGATAAATATCAGCACACCACCACCCCTACGTCAGCTCCTATCGCACCTATAAATAATGAAGCTAGAGGCATCATCCAAAAGTTCATGGTTTTCGACATCAGATGTAAGCCATGATTCAGTGAATATTGCTATGTCACTGTGATTATCGTAAAGAAAAGCCTCAGCGATGTCTTTTTTTCTGGCAAGAAACCACGAATGTTTGAGAGAACAACTGATAAGCGATGATGGTTAGCCTTGGCAGGAGTATCATAAAGATGCGGGGATGGGACGCGTGTGGTGGGGTGCAGTGATGGCTAAGGCTGCAGTTCAATCACGGCGTCAGTATCGGCATTGTAGGTATATTGCTTGATTCCAACCATGAGCTTGTCGAACCTGATTTTGAAAGATAAGTTCTTCTCCTGAGCGTAGTGGAAGAGCTTACGCCTGGCTAGGCGCACACGTGCGGAATAATCTTCGCGTATAACAAAGGAAGTGTTTTTGAGCTTACCACTGCACGAAATAACAGTCGACTTATCTTTGAAATACGAGAATTTCACAATGATGGGGCGGTTTTTATTGCCGTGGAAGCGGCCCAGTCTGGGGGCCCGCTCAATATTTTTGGAGTCCAGTGTTACGCCAAGTTTTTCAGAGCAGAAGGAAAGAATCTTAAACTCTGACTGCCCCCAGGTTTCACCGTCAATGTCGGGAAGACCACAGAAAATCAAATTACAACGGCGCAACCGGTTCTCATCGCATTTTTCAGTGAGGACTTTTACTTCGGAAGAAAGCTTTAGTATTGCGGAGTTGGTCACTGTGTTCTCGCCGGGGCTAAGAACCTGATGCGCCTCGACAGCTTTCTCTAATTTGTCGACACGCACTACAAGACGGCTAACCAAGTTGTCAGTGTTTGACTGAGCTGCACGTATTAGGGCAAGTTCGGTTAGGACAGAAGGTTGCGCTTGCTCGAGACGAGATATAGCGTCGTGAATAGTCTGGAGGGTTGGACCGGGGCAAGAGGCCGGGGTGACAGGGCCGGGGTTGAGTTCAATGTCCCCCGATAGCATAAGCAGCAGGCATACAGCATGAGCATTTATGCATGCTGAACAAAGTAACAGGTGAAATGCGTCGCTCCAACGGGTTAACAAATCAAACAGGTCGTAGGGGCACGACACCGCGAGTAGGCACCGATCATTTGTACGGGAGCAATAGGCAAGTGGCAAGTAACTAACCTGCGTTAGAAAGGGCATTCGCATGACTGGATTTCCGACGGTGTCGTGCCCCGAGTGGCCTTCCAATGTGGGCGGTATTTGTAGGCGCGGCGCCGCTCCTGCGCACTGTGTTCCACGTAGTGGCCAGACGAACAACGGGTGGCCAGACGAACAACCTCTTGAAATGCTATGGCTATGTTGCACTGCATCCTTCCCGCGCATCCTTCTTGGCATTTGCTATCGCCCTCCTCCTGCTGATGCCGCATTCCGGCCCGCTTTCCACGATGCGTTGTGCCAGATAACTAAGTCGTATCCTAACACGCCTGTCTTGCTTTTCGGTGATTTTAATTTGCTATCAATCGCTTGGTCAAATCTCGCTTCCACGCTAACAAAAAGTAACATGGCCAGTGAATTCGTCAACACGTGTCTTACATTTGGGTTATCGCAAGTTGTCAACAATCCCACTCGCACTACTGACCATTGGGCTAACGTTTTAGATTTAATATTAACTTCGCACCCTGAAAACCTTTCCGATATCGCGTACCTGAATGTTCTCAGTGATCATAAGATACCGTATGCTACTTTTCATGTGACATGTCCAATCCAACAAGAATAAAAAGAAACACTCACGAGGCGACTACAACAGCATGTCCCAAGATTTAACAACCTTTTATGATAACTTTGAGGCCGACTTTCACCACCGTTCACTCGAAACTAACTGGTTGCTGTTTAAATCTGAATTTCTGCGCCTAGTTAAAAGATACGTTCCCACCATAACAATCAGTGAACGGAAACAATCTCCATGATTTACCACAACACTAAAACGTCTAAACAATAAAAAGAAACGTCTCTTTCGTTCTGCTAACTCCTCTCAATCTGACTTTGAGTGGCAGAAATTCCACGTTGCGGTCAAGCAGTATGAGAAGCATGTCGCAGACGCCAAACGTGGCTTTTTTTCAACCACGTTGCCCTCCACGTTGGACACTAATCCGAAACGCTTCTGGCAATGCAATGATCCCCAGGGGTCTAGTGCGACAGTGCTGGCTCCCCTGTTCCGGAATCCGAGACTGCTGATGCTCTAAACACTGCTTTCTGTTCTGTGTTCACTGATGAATGCCCCGAAATTCTTGCTCACTTGGCACCGTCTAATTGCCCTCCAATGGCAAACATCACCTTTGACGCGAACGGCGTTATTAGAATTACTGAGTCATTAAAAAATTCATCTTCGTGTGGCATTGATGGCATAAACGCTAAGGTATTAAAAAACACCAAGCACATCACCAGTCTTTTTTATAGGTTAATATTCCAGCAAGCCCTCTCCACTGGATCAATCCCCTCTGACTGGAAAGTTGGTAAGATAATTCCAATTTTTAAGAAGGGCGACCGTACGAATCCTAGCAACAACCATCCCATTTACCTTACCAGCGTTTGTTCTAAACTAATGGAGCACATTCTACATTTACACATTACCAGTTTTCTGTCATCTGTCAAATGTTTTCATCCTAACCAGCACGGGTTTCGCAAAGCTCACTCTTGCAATACGCAGCTCGTCCTATTCCTTGTACATTGTAACCTGGATCTCAACATCGCCACTGGCGCTCTCTTTTTGGACTTCGAAAAAGCCTTCGATAAAGTATCGCACATCCTTCTCATGCATAAAGTTTCTCACCTAAACCTACACCCCGACACTGTTAATGGGATACGTGAATTCTTGATCGATCGCCTTCAATTTATTTCCACCAACTCATTTTCCTCGTCTCTGTCTGCTGTTTTATGTGGTGTGCCGCAAGGCTCCACACTTGGACCGCTACTCTTTCTCATATATATTATTAACCTTCCAGCTAATGTATCATAAATATACGCCTTTTTGCGGATGACTGTGTTCTGTATCGTCCAATAACAAATTCCATAGACTCCTCCTCTCTCCAGGATGACCTCCTTGAAATCCAGGCGTGGTGCAATCAATGGTACATGTCCCTCAACGTCAGTAAGTGCTCCCACGTGTCCTTTCATCGCCGTCATAACTATGTAGCACCTTCTTACTCTCTCAACAACACCACGCATTAACCCAATTTTCGATCACCTTACAGCGCAAAGACCCCCCAATGGAATTAACCAATGTACATACATTAACCCAATGCGAGATATCTAATACCTAGGAGTACATATATCTAGTGATCTGTCCTGGGCCCATCATATTCTGCAACTAATTCCTGCAATCGCCTATTAGGTTATCTACGCCGTAACCTATCATCAGCATCCCCTGCAGTCAAACTACTTGCATATAAAACGTTGATCCGATCCAAACTAGAATATGCCTCTGCTTTTTATGACAATCACCAAGTTAATATAAACAATTCCCTTGAATCGGTCCACAACCGCGCTGCCAGGTTCATTCTTTCCGATTATTCCGACAGGTCAAGTGTATCCGCCCTAAAATCCCAGCTCTGCCTCCCCTCACTTTCTTCTCGCCGCAAGACTGCTCGTCTAATATTATTTTTTAGGTTTTTCCATTCGCTGCCTCTAGGAAACCAAATCATCACTCCTGCACATCGTTCCTCTCGTCACTCGCACCGAAATGCTGTGTATCCACCACGTGCATATACGACCACCTATCAACGTTCATTCTTCCTGCATACTGCCGGAGAATGGAATGCCCTTCCATCCGACATCGCCCTCATCACCGACATTGCTCAATTCAAAGCTGCCATTGAAGACCATCTTTCAAGTCATGAAATCTAACCTGACCCGCAAGTGTTTTCGTTCGCCCACCCCTCATGTAATGTCCCATGTGGGACCTTTGAGCAGGGGTGGAAGTGCTGCGCAATTTGCGCCACGCTGCGCCAATCCGCTCTTGGTGCGCCAATCTGCTCCAAAACTCATTATTTCGCCGAAACTGCTCCCAGGCGGCCTTTGGTGCCTTCATGTGCCGCTGTCATCCTCGGCGTGGCGCGCCCGAGCGAGCTCGCATCAACCTGGCGCGCTCTCCGTGACATTCGTGACGCCACAAAAAAGCTAGCGAACGGTAAAGGGCAGGAGAGGGCTAGCTACTGGAAATAGCTGCTCAGTCACTTTTACGTTGTCACACCGTCGGTGACGGAATTTTGTGAAGGTTTCAGTTCTCTCGTCTTCTCATTTGTACATTTCAGCTGGTGTTTCGTTAAAATATGAACAATAAAAAAATCTCGGAAGTGTAGAAGGTTTAGCTGCGCAGTGCATTGCGTATCTCTATTTTCCTCTGGGTTCTCACGTCGGCTGTGGGGCTTTAAGAACGGGAGCATTAGCTTTTTAAAGTTATTTTTGTCGTGTTGTTCTTCCCTTTTGTCTATAGTTCTTCGCGCCGTTTATTACTATGCCTTACAGGTGTTTAGCAGGTACCACGGTTCTCCGCAGAATGACGACAAATGGCATAGTGGCTGCTTCCCTCTAAAAAGACAGGGCGTGCAAACACGGACACAAGAAAGAAGTCCTGAGAAAGGTGCCCTGACTTCTTTCTTGTGTCCGTGTTTGCACGCCCTGTCTTTTTAGAATGAATACTTACTAACTAGCTCAGCTCTCTGTTATTCTGGCTGCTTCCATACTTCACAAAAATTATGGTGATTTATAGCGTAGTGGGTTCCACGCAAGTGCACTTCTGCTGGTTACCAAGGAAGCCCATAAGGCTCCCATGATCTATTTTCTCGGGGTCTCAACAAAGTCTATTCCCTTTCTCTCTCTCTCTTTATCACGTTAACGTACGTTATCAAGCGTGGTGGGAGAGTTAAGTAACGAACGGGTGTCACACAATATGAATTACGTAACTGGTGGGTCGTTAAAAGCTTTCAACCCATTACAAAGAGCTCAGCCATATTTCTTCATCGTCATCAGCCATCTCATCAAAAAGTGCACATAATGCCTTACTGATGTGTAGCTGGTACCTAGCTTCTCCGCAGAATGACGAATAATGGCGTAGTGGGTGCTTCATAACTTCACAAAAATTATGATCAATGGCATAGTGGGTACCTTGCAAGTGTACTTGTATACTAGCCACAAGAGAGTTCATAACGGGCTCTGGAAATGCCGCTCTTCCAGCTTTCGCTGTCACTGTGCTGCGCTTTTCGCGCAGGCCTGGCGTTTTTAAATGCGAAGCATTTCTTAATAAACCCAAGACACTTTGAGCATTTCTATCTATCTATCTATCTATCTATCTATCTATCTATCTATCTATCTATCTATCTATCTATCTATCTATCTATCTATCTATCTATCTATCTATCTATCTATCTATCTATCTATCTATCTATCTATCTATCTATCTATCTATCTATCTATCTATCTATCTATCTATCTATCTATCTATCTATCTATCTATCTATCTATCTATCTATCTATCTATCTATCTACGTCTGGGTGCTCTCGTTCTCGTGGTCGCCTCCTTAACTTGGCGTAGACCAAAATTGGCGTGAGAGGGTAAGAGGCTTTGAAGATAATGACTGTCTGGTCATGACATGAATAACGTGAGTACCCTGTCATGTACGTCGTCAAACACTTTCCTCCAGACACGCGTGGCATATACCCGTTGACCACGGGCCGCGGTGTAAGGGTATGCGCCACAGGTCATTCAAACTTTATATCTACCCAGGAACGGCGAAAAAATCACAGCATATCCACGGAGTGAATGATGATGAGTGGGCGAAGCTGCGGAGGTTCATCGGTAAACCGTGAATCTTCCGTGAATTCTGCCCAGTACATCATCACCGACGTGAGACCGGGCGCGTTTATACTAAAGGTTCGATGAGTTATGACGACTTGCAGTGCACTTTAATTTTACATGTACGCTGTGAATTTTCATTGTTTAGAAAACCATTGCTTAGAAAACATCTGGCGTCTTTCGTTAAGCAGCAGGCGTCTTTTCGTTTTGCTTTAGAAACATCTGGCGTTCTTTCGTTTTCCCTTTAGAAAACATCTGGCGTCTTTTGTTGGTTTATTTAATCAATCAACGGCGTTTTGAACAAAATTTTTATTGTTTAATCACGCACAGGAGAAATCTCACCAGGCACTACCTTGGAGGTAAAAAATGGCTGCTAATGGGAATGAGAGACAGAAGAAGTCGGCTTTTAGCTAACGCTGCGAATTTTTTATTGTTCAACAACGCACAGGAAAAATCTCCCACCGGCACCACCTTGCAGGTCAAAGCGTAAGACTGGTTACATACTACGCTACGAGGGACGAACGAGTGCCGCTATAAGGAGCTTCGCCCCTAAAAAGAGCCATTGGTATTTTAAATGGTAGAGCGTTACGAAAAACTGACATCGGCAACGTTGACCCGATGAACTCAAAGAATATAAATCGCGATCCCGTCAGGAATTGAACCCATGCATTCTGCGTGGCAGTCAGGTATTCTACCACAGAGACACGCCAGGTCTAGAAACGACTTTGGAAAAACACCTATGCAGGCATAATGTCGGTGAAACGTCAATTGTGGTTGTGGTGCAGGCTATTTCATTTTATAACAAATCAATAAACACTACATATGTTCTTCTACAATACAGGAGTCATGGCAGGTTAGCGTCTGTGGTTCCAGTGTTGGCTCCGCTTTTATGGCAGTCTAATAAACATTACATTTGTATTTCTATGATTCACAAAGCTATATTCAAGCGCTGCTCGACCCCGGAGGAATACGCCGTTGTTATTGCTAGTAGCGCTGCGTGTGTCGTCTTCCTTCTCGTGTCCTTGTGTCAAGATCACGCTGCGACCAAAATTCGTCTTAACTACAAGCTTGACGAGGTGTAGATGCTCGGTAACAATCGCACACATGCGCAGACCAGGAAGCTAGGGTAATTCGCAGACGCGCGAGATACTTGTCACAGCACACATTCAGCAAGGTGCAAGGAATGCAAATGCTACCGACAGTAGTGAAAAGTATTACTCGTATACAAATCCTATAGAAAGAGGCTGTCACAAATGAGCGCGTCCATAGTGAGTAATAGATAAGCGGCTCAGCGGGCCCAGCGGAGGAGCGGAGAGGGCAGCAGAGCGCAAGACGAAAAGAAGAGTAATAGCACTCTGGTAATAGGTAAGCGTCGCCCCGCTCGTTTCAGCGGATCGCATTGCTGCGCTACCTGTTGAACAAGGTTGAAGTTACTGTCGATCGAAGAGAGACTTTGCTTCGTCACCTGCCGAATAAAATTGAAGTTACTGCAAAAACAATATTGCAAAAGGCTTTTCTTAGATTTCGATTGATCCATTGGAGGTGCCACCGACGACATACCGCCGCCGCTTGTGTTGAGGGCTGCCATCTTGGTAAACGCTCGTCCGCTGCGCACGCTTCGCTCCGTAAAGACTCAGGCTTTCGCAGCCTGCCGCGCATGCGCAGTTCTACTCTCCGCTCGTCCGCTGGGCGCGCTGCCTCGCAATCCCGCCCAGCTATTACTCTCTACCAGGGTGTCGGAACGAAATGTTTTTCGTTTCGGTTTTAGTTTCGTTCCACCGCAAAAAGTTCCGTTCCGTTTCTGTTCCGAAACGAAAAAAAAAACGTTCCGTAACGGTTCGTAACGTTTTTTTTTTGTATGCAATAATTCGAAGTTAAGGTAATCATAACATAAAAAACATTGGACTTAGTTACTTGCCCTCCTCTTAAGAAAGTGGGACAGAGGTAAAACACGTTCTTCCCACGTTCTTCAGAGGTGCGGAAGTAAGTGTACCACGAATGTCTACCAACTAGCACAAACCACTATACCCGTCAAAGTGAGAGTATTTATTTTCTCAAAAGTCAATTACGATTTTTTTTTTTTTTGCGGGCTCAATGTTGGCGTCAAGGGAGTGAGCACGATCTCAGAAGCAGCACGTCATTGAGTGTACTCTCTGATGTGCGAGACTTCTGTTCTGATAAAAAATCGCCAGGCTGGCGCGGAACACGCAGCACAGTCACAGCGAAAGCTGGATGAGCAGCCTTTTTAGATCCCGTTGTACAGGGGCGTAACCAGAATTTTTTTTCAGGGGGGGGTGGGGGGCACCTTCTTGATCTGAAGTGGGGGTCGGGCAGGTAGATGTGATCGCGTGTCATTTTGAGCTCTGTATGCCATGGCAAAAAAAAAATCGGAGGGGGGGGGGCACGAGCCCGGTGTGCCACCCCCCTAGGAAAAATTCCAATAGGAGCTTTTTATTGGTTTCTATTGCTTTCATTCTATTGCATTATGAAACGATAGGCCTGATACACCAATAGAATTTGTATTGGTCTATCCTATAGGTCAATAGACGCAATCGCCTGTATTGGTTTATTAGGCTATCCTATAGGGCAATAGACGCAATAGCCTGTATTGGTTTATTAGGCTATTGCCAGATAGACCTACACACCTAGAGCTAGCAGCTTTATAAAGCAATAAACCTGATATACTGATAAGCTGGGTATAAAATATACACGTATAGGTTTAGTTATATGAGCTGTGTGCAGAAGCAGTTCACAGCCACATAGAAAGCAACATCAACACAGGCTTTTATGTAAAAATGTATTTCAAATACATGTACAAGCAGGCAGTTGCAGCATGTTTAGTTTGCCACCGACTGAACATCAGCCAGCTTCCCTGCAAGGTGGCGGCCAAACTTCTTACTTCTCTCCTTTATTTGTTCAGCCGACTGACCCTTGGGAGAGGCGCTTACGAAGTGATGAAAGAAATCTGGAAAGGGTAGTGAGCATGGTTTTTCAGAACGTTTTGCTTAACACCACAGGTTTAGGCAACACAAATAGAGAAGACACGTCCACAATGCTTTGGTTGTGCAAGAGTTGATTAAACAATGGCACAGTTTGATCTAAAACTTGGCTTTTAAAAGTGTGTGCAAAAAGAAAAAAGTCCTGCTAGAATTTCAACAGTTGTAAATTGCACAAGTTTATGTGTGAATCCGTTAGTTCTGGGAAAATTGGGATAAGTATATGACAGATTAAATATGTAATGCAAAGAAATGAAAGTGAATGCGGCAACATTTTTGCTTACTGACAAATTTAAAAGTTTATGTGGATAACATTTAAGGACACATACTGTTCAGCATCAATGGTGTGTGAGCATTAAAGGAATGCAATGTGACAAACTTAAGAGAGCAAATCGGGTACAGGGCCTTGAATTTACAAAGTGCTCGAGTGTGGTACTTCTAGAGCTCCCTACTGTGTATGCGAACAACAGCCATGGCAGTGCCAGCCAATAACTGTTGAGATAGGTTTACATATGTATTTATGAGCCAAGTAATGATGGAAGCACAAAAATCTGAAGAGTGATGATGCAAAACAGAGTATCTACATCGGTCGTCGTATCAAAAGCAATGTTTGCACATGCGTAGTCCTGTGCATACTAATTTGCTCCACTACTTTAAGCCACTCCCGAGCAAAACATTATCTCTTAAATTGTTCTTCAATCCTAACATCCAAATAACATCCAAGTCAGCATGCTTCTTTTTTTTTTCAGTTTATTTTATATCTAGCCTTTAAGCTTGCATGATTTCTTGTAACAATGGCAAGATGCTGCATTACGCACACTCAAGCAGTCGACTAACAGAAACCTAACTACAATCATAAATACATACCACCATTCCTGCAAGCAAAGCATTATTTGCAGTCTTTTAGTTGTCACCCAATATTAAGCCTGAATGTGATATCCACTTGATAAATTACCTTTCAGTGCACTGAGTTTGCCACTGTCCAGCGGAGGCTTTGGGTCCCCCTTAGTGCGGTTTGATGGTCTGCCTGTCACGCTGCGTCCCATGAGCCCAGCAGTCGAGAATATTTTTGTTGCAGCATCCCGCACAAATATCGAATCGTTTCGGGCAGCCATTAGAAAATTAAAATCGGTGACCGTCAGCCAAATATCTTTGCTGATGAAAACCTGTAATTAAATATCAAACTCTGAATGCCTTCAAAGAAACAATCACAACAAACATAGAGAACTGTAAGACAATGCATTTCTCAGCGCCAAAATAGCAAAATCTTACCTGGCCATCGATTTCCTCGAACAGCACACGTGTGGGAGTGCCAGCTACTGCGGCTCCCAGACTGAGGGTCCCAGCACCATTGCTGTCTTGGTCGGCTACAGAGGCCATGTTTTGTGCATCTGGCAAGAGAAGAATGCAAAAATTTAGAGAACAGTTAAAACACTGACTGCTAGTTTTCATGAGTTTGGTAATGTCACAGTTAATACACTTGCCATCTTTGACTGCTGCATCCTTGCATCTGGCTGTTGCACAAACTTCATTTTGTGTTCGCTCAGGGGGTGGTGCACTCTGTTGCTCTGAAGGAAAAAAAAAATGTGGAGGATGACTCATCATAATGCGTGCACATCAATAGGGTACACAACACAAGCAGTTTCGAAATAAGCATGCCACAGTGGCCCCAGCAACTTTGTCAGTGACATGAATTACTGAAAAGTGATAATTTACCTGGCTTTTTAAGTGGGCTTGCAAATGGTTGCAGCAAGGTGCCTTCTTTCATCTGCTTCTGTCTATGGTCTGATGAATTGCATAGAAACAGCTTCTCTAGGAAATGAAAGAGCATCGTGTAATTTTCTCAATGCATAACATGTGCTCATGACATGAAAAACATTATGTAGGTGCTCACAGCTACTACCCTGTGGGTTTACCTACCAGTCACAATCTTCTGAAGACGCATGTTTAGATGTCTTAGCTGCTTGTTTTCTTTCTTTAAATCAAGATTTTCTTTCCTGAGCCTTGCTGCTTCTGATGTTGACATCATGTCATCATCGGTGCTAGAGTGTGAATCCAGCAGCTGTGCGCGCTGTTTAGCCTTCAGTCTGCTTGTAGCATTCTCCCGCCTTGGGGGGTCCGGGGTGTCCTGGATTGTAAATATTTAATTTAGAAAACACTCAATAGTTATAGAGTTTTTAACTTACTTCATTGCTGTCATTGCCACTAGATGACGATACTTCCACAGGAGGAACCGGTAACCTCTTTCTTGAGGTTTCCTCGTGTGCTGCTTCATACGTCTCTGTTAGAGCAACAAAAGACAAGTCGGTTACATATGTTCCACCAGCAAAACAATCTCTACACTACAGAAATGCTGTCAGCATCCTAACGGTGTGACTTTTAAGCGAGGGTGTTAACAAAAGGCTCTATAGCTTTTTCCCAATCTGTTTATGACTTTTCAGAATCCTCAAAATGCTACTCGCACCGCATAGGTGCCTTTTTCTTTTTCTTAGCTGCCTCTCATTAGTGGCACCTAAAGTTCAGCTAGTGCTTCACTTATGGCGCGCAAAGGAATTACAACTGCGAGCAACATAATTCGGAAAACAAGAAAGGTTTAGTTGACGATCTAACACATGTATTTGATCCATACCCCTTTCGTTGCGTTCCTCGTTATACCAGCGCAGACTAGCTAGGTACCATGCACAGCTAGGTTATCGCAAACACAAAGGATGCATTGTAGGAACAAACTTTTCTAAACGCACGTCTAGCTCCATGCACGGTAAAAGGCGTGCGATGCACATGGAGCTACGACCATGTTAGGACTACTGCGGTCAATGCTAGTTTTTAAAATAGCTACACAACACAAATAAGAACATCTACATCGCTTAGCTTTACAGAAAAAGAAAGGAAAAACTGTAAACTTACCGAACAGCTTAACAACTTGGGCGCCGAAGAAGTCGTCCTGCACGTCGTCCTGCCATTTCACGTCGTACACCTTTTTTGGCCTGAAATCCTTCAGGTGTGACGGCGTGAAGTTTTTTATGTCGCTGATGGGCAGAATGTGCCGTTTACCGTCGTCGATAAATCTGACGTACGCATAGTACATCGGCCCGGCGTGCTCGTTCTTTTTGCCCGAATGCATCGCAGTCCTGTCACTGTGCACACACGTGCGTGCACGCTACACAAACAGATGAAGCGGATGTTGCGGATGTGCAACACGGCGTGAAAATGCAAATGGCGGCTATGACGTATTTCCGGATTTCAAAATTTATTATCCTTCGAGATTTGTAGGTGGTATTCAGGAATCACCTAAATTATTACCACCTCCTGTTTTTGCTAAGCAAAGGGTTTTGTAGTCAGATTTTTTTTTTAGTTTTATCTAACAACGGTCACGTGATTGCTCCGATCCAACTGGAGGCTGGATATCGTCTCAGCTGTCGTGTTATTGGTGTTATTATGTGTTATATCGTTGCTAAAACATGCACCTCGTTGTCGTTGCTTGCTCGTGGACGTTGTTCTTTTTTCTAGCAAATTGTGTTAAATTTGCGCTCGATGTGGCACACCTGTCTTAGCTGCAGTGTGCTGCTCATTTGCTGCGTCAGATAAGAGCACCAGCGCATCGGAAGCAGTGCGACAATCGACTTCGTTGTGTATACATAGCGGAGTGCAGTGCCGCGTTGCTCGTCATCTAGCTATGGATGCAAGCACTTCTAAACCTGTAAAAAAAAAGCGGAAGATTTACCTTGAGCCGAATGCGCGCTGTGATCTGCCAAGAACAACCAAATGGCGCGCAAAAACACTTTCGCGACGAGAGGAGTCTGCCGAACTTGCCGCCGACGGATCCGCATCGCCCACACCCGCTGAACCTGACGAACCTAGTCAAACTTCGAGCGAGAGCACGGACTGCTTGCACGCGTCCAGTGTTGCGCAGGACGGACACCAAGACGCAACCAGCAGTGTCGGTACGTAATCTTCACGTTTAGTTTCTCACACAATCCGCGGTCCATTAATGCGCTTTTTAAAATAGCCGAAGTTTTGTCATCAGGCGTGCAATGCTCGATTGCTTTGAAGCTTTTAATACGGGGGCAAAACTTCCTGATAGGACGTGCTACATGTCCTCACGTATAATTTTTACAAACTGCCATGATAATGTTATATTTGCTAGGGGCTTTCCATTCATCACACCCGAGGATTGTGTGGCAGTATTATGTTAGGAGGTGCGGTTTAGTAATGGGAGAAAGTAAGTTAGCTCTGTATGGTGGCTACTTCAGCAAAGGTTATTCAGCCTTGAAAATGTCATGCTTCTCATGATGACGCCTGTACTCCGCTTTCAGTCCAACTAAATGTGCTGTATTGTTTCCGTGCAGACAGTGACGGCATCGATCTGGATGATGAGACCGCCTCGGACGACGTTGACATGTGCAGTGGAGAAGTGCCGAAGGATGACTGGAGTACATTGTCGCAAGCAACACTGCCCAATTCTGTGCTTACTGTCGCTGAAGCACTGTTGAGCATTCTAACATTCTGCATATCTGCTGGCCTCAATTGGAGTCAAATGGAAGATCTGGTTAAGCTGGTGAACTTCTTGCTTGGAGAGACTGTTATACCCTGTTCACGGCACCTTCTAAAAAAAATGTGGGAAACTTCAGACACTGTGTGCCATCATTTCTTTTGTTCATCATGCAAGACCTATGCCGGGAAGCGAGCTGCCCAAGACATCACTTGCAGTAATTGTAGTGAAAATGTCTGTTTATCAAATTTCAAGAAGAGCAACTTCTTTTCCACGCTTAGTGTAAAGAAACAGCTAGAAGATCTCCTCATGAGCAAATCGGTAGCACAGGCATTATTTGATCAGCTGAGTAGCCCTGGAAGTGCATCATGTTTATTAAGAGACATCACTGACGGCACATTGCTGAAGAAGTGCCGAAAGCACTCAGAATGGGCTGACATAACCATCACCGTGAACACAGATGGTGCAAGGGTGTTCAACTCTTCAAAAGACAGCCTTTGGCCAATTCAGTTGGTGGTGAACGAACTGCCAGTACTCTTGAGGTGGAGTAATGTGCTTTTGGGTGGAGTTTGGTTTGGCCGTGGCCACCCAGACATGCAGCTTTTCTTTGGGACCTTTGTTAAGGAGCTCAACGAAATGGGTGCTGTTGTCTGGAGGTGTGGCTCTCGCATCATGAAGTCTGTAGTGCGTGTGGCATGCGTCTGTGTTGATGCCCCTGCCCGTGCCCTCGTCCTCCACATGAAGCAGTTCAATGGACATTATGGTTGCAGCTTCTGCTTGGAGCGTGGAACATTTCTTCATGGTGAGCATTTGAATTTCAGATATCTTTCACTATTGCACCATTCATTAGTGTGTACGGGCATGCAATGTAAGCTGATGGATTTCAGGGACGTCGTAACGACTCTGAAGTTTTCCACTTGTGTCATTTAAGCCTGAACAAGATTTAATGCTTATCTTTCAATTATTGCCGCAGATTTCAAATATGAATTCAAGCTAGTACTTGGTGCACTTACTTCCATTTAAACCTTGGCCACTATGCTTTTATCTTTCTAATAGGTGCTCTTCGGTATGTGCTACCTGGCAGTGATGCACAGGAAGCTGCGTCTGAAAGAAGCACTGCTGGAATGAAGCAGGATGCGAAGGAAGCAAGCCGATGTGGAGCTCCAGTGAATGGAGTGAAGGGGTCTACAGCACTCTCAAAGCTTGATGCTTATGATGTTGTTTGGGGAACATGTCCAGACTACATGCATGTTGTTCTTGAAGGTGTATCAAAACAGTTTTGTGCTATGTGGCTACAATCTACAGGCTCTCAATACTATATTGGCTCAAGAAAAACAATCGAACATTTAAATTCAAGAATTTTAGCCATGAAGCCACCAAATTGGTTTACCCGCTTACCTCGCAAATTATCGGATTACAGTATGTGGAAAGCAAGCGAATGGAAATGGTGGCTTTTGCATTATTCCCTCCCGACTTTGACTGGCATCTTGCCCACAAGGTATGTGAAACACTTCAGCCTACTTGTGCAAGGTATTTACATCCTTCTAAAAGATGAAATCACCAACGATGACATCATAACTTCATCTGATGCTCTGTCTGAGTTTGTTGCACACACACAGATGTTATATGGGACTTCTGCAATGACGTTCAATGTGCATGGGCTCCTCCATTTGCCAAAAAGTGTCGCTAAACTTGGTCCGCTTTGGTCCCATTCTTCATTTGTATTTGAAAATGGGAATGGCACTCTTGTTAAGCTTGTTGCCGGAGCCTGTGGTGTTCCCCTTCAAATATTGGAGCGTTATGTACTGTCAAGAAAATTGAAGACTCTGCCCTACAGCTTGCAACTTTCACCTCAGTCACAGATCTACTTTGGTTTGCAAAAACCAACCACTGGCAGTGGAATGATGTTGCTAGGAATTGGCAGACGTTGCACAGATGCGGAGTACCAGAATCTTGTGCTCAGGCTCGGCCATCCACCAGAAGTGCTTGTGGAATATTACAGAGCTCTCATTTCAGGGCAGATGGTACACTCTGTGAACTACAAAAGGCCTCAGAGGACTTTTAATGCTGCCTTTGTTAGCAGATCTGGCAAATTTTTTTTAGTCAATAGGATGTTTGATGGAGCTAGCTCTGATGCTATTCTGGAATGCCAGGAATTAATCCCATCCCAAAAGCTTTTTGCCTCGCACATTTTAGTTTGTACAAAAAGCACAGACTTTGCTTTTGTCCATTCAAGTGACTTTTACCGTTTGTGTGTGTTTATGGAGGTAGAAGGCACAATTTTTGTCTCCACAATTCCAAATCTTCATGAAAAAGACTAGTAGCCAATTCATGCAGATCCTTTGTTCTTAAATGTGTATCACTCTGTCTGTTTGTCTCAACAGTGCATTTTATTCGCCCTGTAGAACATTTTATTGTCCTAATAAAAGACTACCATATACCTGTAGCACTTCCTATTGGACATCTATTGGACCCATGCATCCTGCTATGGGACCTGTAGCACTTCCTATTGGACCCATGTATCCTGCTATGGGACCTGTAGCAATTCCTGTTGGACATCTATTGGACCCATGCATCCTGCTATGGGACCTGTAGCACTTCCTATTGGACCCATACATCCTGCTATGGGACCCATATGTTTTTTATTGGACCAATAAAGATTTCTATTGGAATTTTTCCTAGGGCCCCCCCCCCCCTGGCTACGCCCCTGCCGTTGTAGACTCTCTTGGGGCAACTAATACAAGTACATATGCAAGGTACCCACTACGCCATAAATCATCGTAATTTTTCTTAATTATCGAAGCATTATGTGCACTTTGTGCTGTGACTGATAACGATGAAGACTTAGACCATTGTAACGGGTTGGAAGCATACAACGATCGACACGTTGCGCAGTTCGCATTGTGTGACGCCAGGTTGTTATTCTACTCTTCTGCCACGCTATATAACATATGTTAACACGATTCCTTGCCCGACATATGACGCCTGTACAGAGTATTTTTGCGAAGGAGTTACAAGCACCAGCGGGGCACTGTGGTGGAATACTCGACTGCCGGGCAGAGGACGCGGGTTAATCCGATCCTAGAAATTTGCTTCTCATTTAAATTTTTATTGTTTCGCGCGAAAGCGGTTACGGACACCGGCGGCGGCGGACAACTATGGCGCCAAAATCGCCTGTTGCGATCTCATAACAGCTTTCGCTGTAACAAACTTCAGCGCCGACAATGCCCTCTCCACGCTGGCCGGCCTGACAGGTGCGCAAAAGTCCACTTGCGTTAATATAAACATCTCTGGTTGCCATTGTTTTCGTTTTTCGCACAATTTGAACATTGCTTTAAAATTCCTGCCGGAGGTACGCGCGAATACTGTACCCAGAGATATGCATAATTGCTCCTCAGTTGTTCCGGATTGCCAATGACCTCAGTTGTTCCGGATTGCCAAGTTTTCTCGTGAACCGAAAAACGAATTAAAAAAAATTAGGTTTCACTTCGGAACGAAATAATATATAACGTTTCGGTTACGTTTTCGTTCCGGTCAAAAATATCGTTTTTTTCGTTTTTCGTTTTTGGTTTTCGTTCCGTTCCGACACCCTGCTCTCTACACACAACTTGCAACTACGTCACACCTTTTCAAATTCTCACGCCAGGGAGGCGCCCTATTGAAATGCGCGCCGTCTAACGTGCAAGATTGGCGAAATCGCCATCTTGGGCTGCGCGTACTCGAACCGGCGCGCTATCTGTTGATGTGAGGTCCCTGCTAAAGCCTGTGTTTGCTGATTTTTCGTTTCTTTAAGGTGTTTTGCTTGGTATCGTCGCTGCCATTGACTTATTCGTCGCTGTCTGAACCGTTCAGCGGCACGCATTCGCCCGTGCGACGCAAGAATTAGCTCCGCGTCTGTGAACGGCAGTGCTTCGTCGTCGGTACCAGTAGCAGCCAGCGTAGTACCAGGTCGATCACGGCGTGAAGTGCTAATAATCGGTAACTAGAGCGTTCTTGCAGCCAGCGCCTCCTCTATTTTTCAGTGCCTGGGCGAACGCTCTCCTCGGGCCGTCGAGCGCGCGCTCCGCGTCCGCTCGCCGCTGCCGCGTGGTGGCGCTGTGCAAGTAGACTACGTTAGGGTGCCTTGATGCGCGTTTTGTTGCGCGTTTTGTCCAGGGTGAGGACATCTGCGGCGTCTACTGCGGCGCGGCTGCCATATTTTAGCCCACGGCTTCTTACCGGCGTCTCACCGCTCTACGGCAGCTGCGCTGAGAGGCACGAGACGCGGGGCAAAAAATGGCGTCTTGGCGGCATCAGCCCCTTCAAAGAATGGCAACACCCTAAGGGGGGCGCACGCATCGAGGCACACTAGACTACGTAAGGTCCCTAGATAAAACAAGTTTTTGTTTTATCTAGGGACCTTAAGACTACGTAGTGTGCCTCGATGTGTGCGACAAAACGCGCAACAAAACGCGCATCAAGGCACCCTAAGACTACGAGAAGCTGGCGCTCAACGGCCGCGCGTATCATGAAGCTCACGAATTCGTGTATGCATCCGAGTTTAATTGCATTTGTGCTTCTTGCAGGCTTTCACAGGTACATGGGGATGGAAAGAAACGCTCTAACCGTGGTGGCAATAAAAAATGCTAGATGGTCCTTTATTGTGTCATGGATGACGTCGTGTTCTGATGAATCATCGAGGCTATAACCACTTGCAAATAGATGCGAAACAGCAAAGATTGCAGATGCCGCATGTTCGCGTGTCTTTCCATCCACGCTGTAAGCATTCCGCAGGCAGACTGTCAGGCCGTGCTGCCGGTTCGATACTTTAACTGGAGTTTGATAGTATTCGCGTTTTATTTTCCATTTCAGGCTATTGCAACCGCCCCAACGCCTTAGTATGTCATACTGTTGTGTTCCACTCTCCAAATGGAACTGAAAGAAATCACGATTGTCTTCTTTTTATTTCCCTTTATTGATAAAGAAAAAAATCTCACAGGGCCTTTATGCATTCATCTAATATGACTGAAAGCAGAAAGCCATCTTCTTCTTTTTCTTCTAGTCAATGTATTGAACATTTCCTGCCTCCCTCCGAGATATTTCTGTGCCTAACGTGGTTTTCTTACAGCCTCAAGGATCGGAGGCAATGCAAGCTTTCTGCACATCAGCGGAGGCATGCACTTCCTCCGTGATCGGCCCATTTTGACCAACCCTTACAAAAATAGATTTAGACAGTATATACAGTGTCTAAACCCATGTTTAGACAGTCTATAGACTGTCTACATACATTTTTGTAAGGGAAGCGAAGATGTAATATGACGACGTCACGTCATGTGACGTCACGACGATGTCACAAAATTTTATGATCTGTGACGTCATATGATGACGTCACGTCATATGATGACGTCATCACTTAATTATTTTTTGCATCACTCGTGTTGACGCCGACGACGGTCAATTTTCGCGTTTGATGAGGCATCTGAGGCTTTCGCCTTAATACACTGTTCGGCTGTCGTTCCATGAAATTCCAGTTGCCGCTGGTGTTCGTTAGAGGTGGCTTGCAGTAATTAGGCGAGATAATTGGTCTCCTAATACATCTTCAAACTAAACTAGAATATGAAGCCGTCGTTTACGACGCGGAGATTTCAGAGAATATAAGAAGCGGCGGCTTACGAAGGATGCAGTAGCGTCACTTTTTGCAGACTACCCTTCACGTTTGCAGCCCAAGGTAACAACTGAATCAAGCATGGCAAGTATCCCTAAACGTTACCGTGTTGCGTCCGAACAGTCAACGAATGCATGTAGTACCAGTAGCAACGCTGCCTGCCTCGCGATCGCCGCCATGTGCATGCAGCGCTGACATTAGGTCCCGAATCGCAGCCCATGGATACTCATGCGCTACCGGCGAAACAACCGACAATCATTATGTACATTGTCACTGGAAGCAGCTTAATGACATTTCATGCTATTTAGCGCATGAACTCCTGGCTTGCGTATAGTGTGCTACACCGCGTATTATGATTTCCTGGCGCGGCAGCGCACGCGAGAGAGAAAAAAGAGAGAGCGAGGAGGACGCCAGCGGCCCCTCGACGAGCGCTTGCGCGCTATTGGTTCTTCTCTTGGGGTCACGTGGCTGGGCTGGCGAGCACGTTTCCGCACGCACGGACAACGCCTCCTCTAGAAAGATGCCTGCCGCGTGAGCCAAAAACCTCCTGCCCTACCCTTTCCCTCCTTCACCGTTTCTAATGAGGGCAGTAGCTGGCGATCCTAGCGGTGGCCGCTTGCAACACACATTTGCGCATGCGCACATTACACCCCTCGACGTCACACAACGTCAGCCCCATTGAAAACAATAGGGGAGAACGTGGCGCCATCTCTCGACAAGCGAGTACAACTCAAGGCAGGACGGCTACAATGGGATAGCCAGCGACGCCGCAGGCATGTTTCTAGAGGAGGCGTTGGCACGGAGGAGTGTTTACGGCTGTTCCATCGTTCGGAAGCACCCCTCGCCACGCCGAGACGCCGCAGATACGCGCGCCGAGGGCCGAGAGCGCCTGCAAGCGGGTTTCGATAGTTTCGATGAGCAACGTGGTTCCGAGTGTCAACGTAAAGTGCCTCCGCGTCGACCTGTGCACGGACGGCGACGCATACGAGTGGATCGCCAGCTACAGTAGGAAAACCAACACGACATGGATCGTCGACAGAGAAACCCGAAATCCAAAGAGGCAAGTTCACGTGTTCGTTTCTTTTACAAGTGGCGAATAGGCCCAGTCTAATAATAACATTTGATGATATCGACGCCAATCGCGGAAACGTTAAATGCGAAAGCGCTGAATGCTCGCTCATCGTATCGAAAGGCGCGACGCTGTGTTTTGGACTGAATGCGGCAATGATATTGTGCACTAAAGCCGCAGCTGCAGCATGGAAATGCCGCTGCTGAAGTCCGCGAAACTGTCAACGACTGGTACGATTAGTGTACTTGAAAGGTTGTTTTGAACTGAAACCAAGAGGCCTCTGTTTTCACTGCGAATTTTAGTGACTAACTTTTCCTATTTGCGGCCCTGTCGACCGTTTGGCTCGTTCAAAAGTTTGAGTGGCAGATCGGATCGCGCCGCAAGCAACGCACTGCTGAAGCATTAACCTCCCTAGCGTACGGTCATGCAGGCCCGTAGCCAGGAATTTTTTTCGGGGTGCGCCCACTTGCTGAAAACTTTGACTATTTGAGCAAAAGGCCTATTTCCATTATTTATTTTTGGTAAAACACCATATATCATAAAAATTAGGGGGGGGGGGGGGCGCCCGCCCCCTCCCCTGGCTACGGGCCTGCGGCCATGTAATGTTTGCATTTTCGATAGTCCATTTTCGCGTGTTTACGCCCCCATTTAACATTTCTACATGTCACTGTACGTCCTAGACCACGCGGTCACCCTTAGCGTCGCGCCTTTCGATACGATGAGCGAGCATTTAGCGCTTTCGCATTTGGCATTTTCGCAATTGGCGTCGATATCATGAAATGTTATTATTAGACTGGCCTATTCACCACATGTAGAAGAAACGAACATGTGAACTTACCTCTGGATTTCGGGTTTCCCTGTCGACGATCCATGTCGTGTTGGTTTTCCTACTGTAGCTGGCGATCCACTCGTGCGTGTCGCCGTCCGTGCACAGGTCGACGCGGAGGCACTTCACGTTTGATGGGCAGTTAGAACTTGCGTCTAACTCACGCGTAAACGTCCGCGTGCTCATCGAAACCTGTTCGATGTTACATGGGCTATGAGATCTGGCGTTTATTTCGCACGTAGGCGTACTCGTGTCCAACATGTCACTCGGAAGCACGTTTATTGAAACCCGCTCAACGTGAAATGGGCAAGCGGAACCTTGAACAGGCGCGCGTACTTGAGCGTCCGCCATGTGCGTGGCGCGAATCTGCGGCGTGGCTAGGAGGAGGGTGCTTCCGTACGATGGAACAGCCATAGGTCCATTCGTTTCACCTGCACTTCGTGAACCGGTTCACGGTGGCGCTGCACTCCGGCATTCGTTTCACGAGTTCAACATGGCGGAAGACGGTTTCGCTGTTTGTAAACAAACTGGCGAGCACCGAACGGCCTGCCCAAGAAGATTTCCGGTGCGCCACTTCCGGTAATACTTTTTCAATGGTCCCGGCCGTACTTCCTGGTGTGTTTGAATTTGTTGCTCTATTATTTCTGGCGCATTCCTTCAGATGTGTTTAGAGCGATGTCTAGCGTCTGCATGAAGGGGCTCGACGACGTCGCACGGGAGAGGTACAAGCAGAAACTGCAGCCGCGAGGAGAATTGCCTGATCCGCTGGATAAAAAATTCGTGCAATTCGGCTTTTCGACAGGAGCCAAAAACCTGCCTTTTATCACAGCCGCGGACACATTTATGTGTATTCGTCTAGGCACACAACCTCACGATAAAACGCTTATTACTCCGCCTGTGTCACACCGGGCACTCTTGATAGAGATCGGCGCCGATCGGAATCACACGCAATCCGACGTTTTCGGTGTGACTGAGATAATATAGATGAATGTACTGATGAGATGATGTCAGGTGCGGCTGAGTCACGCGAACTACTATTGTTTACTCACGAGTACAGTATTCATGAATCCAACTTTCAAGTTAACCCGCCTACATCTACTGCCCACACTCACACCGGAAGATGATTTAGCTAGAGTGGGGCGATGTCCATTGGCGGCAACAAGACAGGTGGTGAGTCATTTGCTCTCACTGATGCGAACCCATTCGCAGGCGTCGCTCTCATAAAATGCAAACTCAACGGCAACAAAACACGGGCACCGCGACGTACACTGTGCCGGAATTCATGTTGAGCGCGGCTGCTTTGGTGCTCCGCGTGTTGCTTCGAACAGTACACATCACTGATGAGGTTCCAACTACAGGAAACACCTTTATGGTGAATTTTCTGCGTTAGCCAGCTTTCACCTCTTGCTATCCACTTCAGGCGTCAGCGTACTTATCTGCCACGGGTGGAAGATGACGGCGTCCGACGTGTTCTTTTTCATTGGGGACCTTCGACTAACGTCTCAGCATCGCCTCTGTGCCATTAGAGTATGCTTTGAACTTTACTTGCCTTTGATAAAGTGGGCAGAACAAATCTACGCGCTTTTTATGGGAATCCAGTTTTCTCGCCTGATCGCTGCAATAATAATAATAATAATAATTTTTATTTGCACAACAATGTGAGCCCTCCGGTGGCGTGCGAGGCTAGACAGAAAGGAAAGACCCTTACGCGCGTGCGTCTGCTAGCCCGTCACAGTATCCAGTTTTCTCGCCTGATCGCTGCAATCCAGGCGCTCTTTCTGCTTTCACCTCTCGGGAAACAGAACGTTTTGACTTGCGATAGCAAATTAGCTCCGTATCGCAGACTGCATCCTGGCACTACAGGACAGTGCCCGAGTCGCGAGCGCTTCATCGGGATAATTCTATCAGCAGAAAACATCGAAACACAAGCAGCCGCGGCCAGCAACGCAGGCTAAAACCACGCTAAAACAAGGTAAACAGGAAGTTTTCTAGGGCCAGTTTCCGGTTAACGCACAATGTTGCCAGAGAACGGCAAGCGCTGGCGAAACAGTCTATTCGTTTCGAAATAGTGCAGCCGTCGTGCAAGACAGTTCACGAATTCCCTGCACTTACTCATGAGGTAGTGCCGAGTCCGTGCAGCACAAGATGGCTGTAACCGCAGCAGACGACGCAGCCGACTGCATTCGTGGCTATTTTAACGGCGCCCAACGAATACTTCAGTGAATGTTTTCCGGTAGTTTGAAATGCCAGGCAGCGTAAGCGGCGGCCACTTTTACGAATCACAACCTCCACAATTCGCGAGACAGCCGACCGTAGCAGAGGGCTTGCACGACATCTGCACTCTCGTATTCGTTTCGGCATCTCGTTGCTGCTGCACTTTCTGAAACGTTCCCTGCACGACGACGGCACTCTGACGTCACCACCATGAACCAGTTCAGATAGTGCAGGGTGAATCGAATGGACCTCATAAACACTACTCCGTGCGCGCGTGCGTTCGTAAACGCTCTCGTATGGTGGCTCTCGCGTGCCCAGCCACGTGACCCTAAGAGGAGAACCGGAGAACCAATAGCGCGCAAGCGGTCGCGGAGGAGCCGCTGGCGTCCTCCTCGCTCTCTCTTTTTTCTCTCTCGCGTGCGCTGCCGCGCCAGGAAATCATAATACGCGTGCTACACCAGACGGTAGCACGCACCGGGGAACTTTAAGCGCCCAAGCTTTCAGTATTAGCTCTTGGCAAATGCTGCTTTCGAAAATCGACTTTCAGACAGTCAATAACCGGCTCTCAGTCAAGCGAACGTAACGGTGATAAAACAATTTTACGCGCATCACTGGCATGCGCTCTCAGGAATCGGGCTAGCAGACGACGCGCGAGCGTCTCGATCAAATAGCCGCGAAAGACACATGCCTTCGAAATGGGCTGGTTGCCCAGAACGACAAGTGCTTCATGATTCCAGTTTACAAGTTTTCATTATACTTTAAACAACGCGAATACAGCCGAAAACTGAACCATATAGCAGCTTCGAATGCAGCCACGGCATTCGTTTCCGCGAGCGACGACGCGACGGCTGGTCTACTACGGTGGCGGCGCCCGGCGGCTAAAAGCTGCACTAACGCCGACGGTCGGTTCCCATTGCGCTCCGCTCCTTCGCCCAGGCACAGAAAAATAGAGGAGGCGCTGTTGCAGCTGTCTACCGCTTTCCTTCATTGGCGTACTAAATGTCTACGGATTATCCATCAGTTTCAAACCTCCGCGCATACTCGTTCGCGGCGCGTAAGTTTATCAGCTGTAAACTGCACACCGCAGAATCCTTCTTCACAGATACAGTTGACCTACATTCACCCCGACGACGTCGAAGACTAGGTCGAGGAGACCTGTGAGTGGCCAGAAATACCGCGAGCGAACATTGTTTATATCTCGTTGAGGCGAATGCGCGGGGTCTTCGCCAGGTGTGCAACTACGAGGCACTGGAGTCGCGCAGCTACGTGCAGTTTGACCGTTTGACTGTGTGGGTCAGTCGCTGGCGCACAGTGTGAAGGAAAAAGTCGTGCTGGTGAAGGGGAATGTGACACCGTCGCAAGCCGTGAACAGTAGGCCCCATCGTGCGTGGGTTTCCGCGAGGCCGTCCGCTGAAGTACGGCGCGCGCAGGCTGCACATGCGTAACCGGACAAGGCGGAGTTTGCAGCCGTGTCGGCCGCTGTGTTATGGACGATATGAAGTGTGAATCCGCAACATTCTCACGAGTTAGTAGGTGAGTCATCAGTGGCTTGCGTACCTTTCTTTCCTATCTAGGAATCTGCTTGGGAACGTTGTTCTCGTCATTTTTCTTGCCGCCAACGAAATACCGGGAACAGAGGCGTGACCAGGGCGACACGCGCAAGTTCTTACTACTTAGTGAAGCCACCCACTGCTGCCGCAATTCAGGCGACGAAGGAAAACGATGCAGCGCGAACATACCACGCTTGCACTCATCGCGTGGCGTACATGCGCTGCGGACACAAGATTGCACCTTAAATATTTCTCTTCCGCTGCTTGTTCGTTCACCCGTACACGACACAGTGATGACCAGATGACTTGCTATGCGAATGTAGTAAATTTTCTGCCATGGTAGTCACTTCGTATCGGACACAGGCGCACAACACAGTCACACAAACGCGTACCGAAGCAACACACACACAGCCCTGGCGCAGCTCAAAGCACGGAAGTTTTTCCGATTTACCGACGCCACCCATTTCTTCTGCAATTCCGGCGACGATGGAAAGTGATACAGCGAGAACATGTCACACTTGCAATCCTCGCGCGGCGTGCTGTGCTGCGGGCACACAATCACGCCTAAAATGTTCCTTTTCCGCTGATTGTTCGTGCACCCGTGCACGACACGGTGATGGCCGGACGATCGGTTCTTTGAATACGCACCATTTCCGGCCATGACAATCGCATTTTATCGCAAAGAAGGGCCTAATTCACACACAATATCCAAGCGTACCAAGCGTACAGATACAACATGCGCAGCCCAAAGTGCGATGGCAACACTGAAAACATACCCTCGACCCCTGCCGCGCACTGGTGCGAGCATGGGTGCGAGGGTGCTCCTGTGAAAAGGTGTATACAATTTTGCGGCATGCGCCGCCATTACCCAGCACATGGCAGCAGACGACACCGACTCAAGCTGTGCGGCTCTCGCATTTCCCGTCAACGTTAGCTGCACATCGCAACGACAATTTGCGCGATATTTGGCTGCTGCACGAGAAGTGTAAATCAATAATAATAAAAAACAGACGCGGGGACGTACTGGTTGCAAACGTGATCACAAACCCGTGCGACCGCCCGAAAGAGCTGTCCGAGAAGCGGAGCACATGGCTTATGCGCGCGTAAACAGGAAGGAGCTCAGATGGTGCACAACGTTTGTTTGTGCGGGTGTCACTTCATAACAGGCAAGTTATGCTTCCGAATCTCCTCACCTTTCCGCCGAATGTATCACCACGGAGTTATGCGCGAGGTCCATTTGTGTCGAAACGTGAAGCACAGAATTGAACACAGCGATCGCGCCTTGGTTTTCGGGAGGCCCCCTTAGCTCTTCGGTGAAACGAACACCGACTGGGCGCCAAACATGTTATTGGGCCATGGTTTTATGCAGCAATCAGCGACAAAATCTGTGCAGTTTGAGCGCCGCAAAATGCAGGCGGCGAAGAGCGCCGCTGTAAGTGTCTCGAGCGAAGTTGTTTCAGCCATTACGTGCGACACCACTGAAGACACTGCAGGTTGCATAATGTCCTGAACGATTCTCGTCCGTCTAAGCGCAAGGCAAACGATCAAAACACGCGCACTACGCCGAATGATCCGCGCACGAACGTAAATACAGCGCGGTCACTGAGACGTATGTGCTCGGTGATGGCGGGCGGAAGACCGGAACTGACGTCACTTGCAAGTCATGTGACGTCAGTTCACATGACTTGCAAGCGCGCGCGTGCGCGGCCGCTTTCGAACGGCAGCGGGATAGTACGGCGCCCGACGCTCGCCCAAGAAGCGCGAACGACGAAAAAACAAGTATCAAAAGATGCCGACGCGCCGCATACTCCTCGCCCACTACACTCGGCGACAACTTATCTTGGGTATCTTGGCATTGGAGCGAAGGCTACAGAGGCGGGGCATCCGCACATTTATGTTACTACGCAAGTAGTTCGGCACCTTGCAGCCGATTTCAGTTCCAGTTTTGGTTTCGCTGGCTCGCATGGCTAGAGCGTTTAGTAGCACGTCTACATGCAGAATGGGACCAAAGTGAAATTGCGATCAGTGTGCGTAGCTGCATCTACTTACTGTACCGTATATTGTCACGGGTTTGTTACATTGACGAAGGCAGTAGTGGGCGTGTCGAAGATGAAACTCTTTATTTGGCCGAACTTGAGGGCGGGAAACGAGTCAGTCAGAGCGTCGTCCGTCAATAATTTAATAATATCTGGGGTTTAACGTCCCAAAACCACCATATGAATATGAGAGACGCCGTAGTGGAGGGCTCCGGAAATTTAGACCACCTGGGGTTCTTTAACGTGCACCTAAATCTAAGTACACGGGCCTCAAACATTTTCGCCTCCACCGAAAATCCGTCAATAATTTCAACAAGTGGTAAAGCGTGTCGGCTTTTGTACATGTTCTATCGAATGTTCCAGCGTTATCGCTGGTGGCCACGTAATCTCTAGAACATCGCATCGCGGTCTGCGCGGAGCATTCCAAACAGTCTTTGCGTGTGAAGCTCGAAGACAACAAAATAAAAAGTCACAGTTTCGCCGCAAGGGCGAAGCAATGAATGCGATAGCAAGGAACTAATTCTATACGAAGTGAGGCTCGCCAATGGATACTCTCAGTTTGGGAACAGCGCTTCTGTTGCAAAGGCGGCCGAAGCAGCGAAGGAAACTAGCGTGCTTCAAGTGTCGAGCTGTGACACTTGATAGTTCGCGCTCATCTTCTGTTTGTTCGTTTGGCGGCGTCCCTGAGCTCGAGTGACATTTGTACGCGCCGTAACATGAGCGCGGACATCACGGTGAAAGCGTGAAATATTCCTCTACCCCTCGCCACGAGAAAACCGCGCGAGCAGACAGCGGAAGGGCAAGCTTCTCCCATGCGCAAATATAAGAAGAAGCGAGCGAGCTCGCCGACGACTTTTAAATGCGCCCGTCGGGCTCCTAGCGCCACCTCGCTGGTAATGAAGAAACGCTTATTATCGCCTGCTGTCTCTGAGTTCGTCCAGCGCTAAATGGTGTCTATATAACGCTCGCCGTTAGCTACGTGGGGGATCTGCGTTTCGTGGCGTAGTGGATAGCGCCGCTCGCTGCGGAGCAAGAGGTCCCTGGTTCGATTCCGCGCTTCGGAAGCATTTTTCTGAGTTATTTTTCTTTGGGGCCTTTACATATATATACATACTTATACATACACGGTGCATGACGGCGGCGACGGCGACGGCAAAATCCAGCCGAGACTGTCCATATAATTGCTATCGCAATAAAACACATGGCAATATGATGAACGCCGCCAAGCGCACACCGCAGCCTGAATACGGTGTTTGCTCGATTGTAACGCGAGGGGCGACTTTAGTAGGAAAAATTTAGAGAAAAAGCTCTTCATTGCATTTGAATAAATACGGAATGCAAGGAGCATGATGCCGCTGAATTGGGTTTAGATTTAAAGAGAGCTCACGCTTAATTAAAACGGGACTGACGCAGATTATTTTACCAAGCTTCGCTGGTCCCACACCTTCACAGAGCGTAACGCCCACCGATGTTTTTCCATCTGTATATGCAGTATGCAACAGTTATTGTCCTCAATGCCGATTGTCACTGGTAGAAAAATATAAAGCATAAAAAAACCGTTCAATCTTTTATTGCATTGCATTCAGGCGTGATTTGAAAGAGCACGAAAGCAATAGGCAAGTAATTATATTTTACAGCACAAGAAGGCACATCGCGAACGAAAAGACCAAAAGTTCTTGTTGCTCTAAATCAGGATTTTCCAGAAGTTCGTTAACATCAGTCTTGTCTTATTCACAAATTCACATTAAATTTTTTCAAATAATCATTATATCAGACAACAAAAGCATTTCCACATAGGCTTTCAAATGCAAATAAGAAAGCTTTTCCGCGGTGGGGAAACAATATTTTTGGGCACTCTGTGTCAACATATTGTTTTGCACTTATGACAGAGAACGTGATAACCATAACAAGTTTTTGCTGACACTGATAACACTAATGCACTCGTGATATAGAACATAACCATTACAACCTTTTGCTGGCACTCGATGTCCACATGGCATTTTACACGTGTGAGTCACGACACAGACCATGACCATAACAACGTTCAGCTGGAAATCCATGGCAACTGAGATTTCGCGCATGTGACCATATCAATCAGTTTCAATCAATCAGTTTTATTGTGTAACATACATATAATGACTGGTTATTAATATACAGGTAGGACTCCAGAGCCCAGTGAAAGGCAGTTGCAGGGGTCCGTTTTTTAACAGTAGTAGGTACTGCTGAGCTACAGAGCAATATAAGTACATAAAAGTGAAACGAAATACAATAAATACATTATATATACATAGCAATACATAAATACATATAACCACAAAGAAATCAAAATAATATTGATTAATTCAAGTATTACTGTTGTAAGTTTTGCAGGTGGTCGCGAACACATTGTTTATACAAATGAAATGATGTGGATGGTACGATGGTACAAGGTAAAGTATTCCAGAGTTTTGATGCAATATAAGAAAATGAATGTGATCCGTAGTTAGTCCTTATGCGGGGTATGCATAATGGTTTACTTCAAGTAGAACGTAAGGAATATGTGGGCGTTTGATATCTCAATGCTATTGACGGACATTGAACAGCGTTATGGAAAAGTTTGTAGACACGTAGTAATACGCGATAATTGACACAAACTGTGATGAGTTGTATGTTTAGTAGTCTATAAGCATATGAAGCTGAGTCTCTTTTTGGTATAGGTCGGCAAAAAAAAAAAAAAAAACTGGAGCTCACTTACTCAAGAAAAACATTTTGCTCCGGGAGCTCACTGTGACTCAGACTCACCAAATTTCCCTCATCCGGACTACCTAAAGCTTTTCTCGACCAGACTCAGTGGAGCTCAAACTTTTTTAAGTAGAAAAAAATAACATGAGAAGGTAGGCTACATTAGAGCCGGCTATCTCACCAACAAGAAGAAAGAGGCCATAACAGGAAAAATGGAAACAAACAAGTATTAGAAAAAGAATCAGCTGAACTATGCAACATGCGTCGTACAACTTAGCACTTGCAGAGTCCAAGGGCAGTCTAGCACGTAGACGCTTGTGTCTCGGATGCAGTCCACACAGCCAGTCTCCCATACAAGGACATATGTTCATAACTGCAGGGTTTTGCAGCGCGCGAACATAGGAAAAAGGACAGAGTAGACAGAAAGAGCGCTGACTTCCAACTGACTTTATTTTGCAAAGTGGCAAAATATATGCGAGGAAAAGGAAGATAAAAAGCAAACATACAGCCTAATCAAAGCCACTGTAATCGAAGCACGTGGAACGGATCCACCATTGCCTTAACGCCCGGCCAAGTATTCACGTTCTAACTGTGATAATGAAACTGATGGGGAGCTTACGCAGTTTTCACCTAGTGAGTGAATTATTTCTGCTTCGATGATCTCGCGGGTTAACTGATCCCTGTGCTTTGCCTTTATCGCGCATCGATCGAAGAGGGGATTGCAACCGCAATCCCGGCAATGGATGCCAAGGTGCCCTTGTATCACATTATGTGCATTATTTCGGTGCTCTCGCAGGCGGTCGTTTACGCACCTGCCGGTTTGGCCGACCTAAGCCTTGCCACACGTCAGTGGGATCGAGTAGACGACTCGCACTGCGCATGGGATATAGCGTGACCTGTGCGCTACATTGCACGGGGCGGAGCATGCGCGAGGTGTGTTGACCTGCTTGCATAGTCTCTGCAATTTTTCCGGTGCAGAAAAAACCACCTGAACGCTGGCGGCTTGGCCAATCTTTTTTAACCTGCGCGATACATCGTGCACATACGGTAGTACGACAGGCCGGCTCTTTTCGACACTGTTTCGCTTCTCATGCCTGTCGCCGCGCTGCACGACATTCACCAGGTTTTCTGCCACAGAAACCAGTACGTGTGCCGGATATCCGGCTTCTTTCAAACGCTCTACTTGTAGAGCGAAACTGCGATTGACAGTGTGGGGGCAGGACTTTTTTAAGGCGTTAGCAAGGCAAAGGTTCGCGATGCTCCGTTTGACCAATTTTGAATGGGCCGAGCTGAAAGGCAACAGTGGCTTGCCGCTTCTTGGCTCATACATCCAAAAAACATGGGAGGATTCTATCGAAAGCTTCAAGTCTAGAAACCTCAAGCTGTCATCAGTGGGCAATTCATGTGTCAGAACAAGCGGCTTCAAGCAATCCCGGAAAACGGTCAAAATGTCAGAGGAAATGGTCTGGAAGTCTTGTCTTTCGCATTTGAAAAGTACCAAATAATCGTCAACAAAACGGCAAACATTAAAAACAACACAGGTGTCAAGCTTGTTTGACAAGACACGATCATGATGCGCTAGGAATATATCGCTAAGAATGGGCGCCAAACAGGATCCAATACATACTCCACTTTTTTGTAAGTAGTTTTTTTCATCCCATGACACAAAGGTTGCCTTCAAATAATAACTGAGCAATTCTAGCAAGCTGGTATTATGAATTCCTGTGCGCGTTTGAAACGCTGATGACCCAAACATATCTATAGATTCCTCTACACATTCAAGTAGCTGGTCGTGCGGCAAAGAGTAATACAAGTCTTTAATATCGACAGACAGTGCCTGGAGTCTTGTGTTAGATTGCTTGAGAATGTCAATGACAGCGTCAGAGTCCCTTACCAAGAAAGGGTCGTCTAACGTTAAGTTTTTTAGCTTGTCTTGCAAGAAGAGCGCTAGGGACTTTTGCCAGGTCCCACTTTCTGTAACAATAACACGCAACGGGCAGTCAACTTTGTGGGTTTTCGCTAAGAACATTTGAAGGCTGATCTTTTTGCAACTCTCTATCGCCTTAGAAAGCTTCTGAAATCCTAGGGCACCAGTGAGATTTTTCGCACGCTTCATCAGCTTGACCAGACAAGTCTCATCATCCTGGTTGAAAACCGATTGCACAGCCTCTACAGCCTTCGCGTTAAACAATGAGCGAGGAAGAATGTGGTATCCGCCGCCATGCCCTGCCGAACTACGTCGGAGAGCCGCAGGATCACGAAGTAACTACACCGACCCAGTACCTCAAACAACTCTGTTTATTCTTAGTCCGTGATGGTTAATATACCCAGATGTTAGCTGACATGATAAGGCGCGTGCGCGTGCATCTGCGCATGCCATGCGCATGCGCATGGGCTATCTAGATGATAACGCACATGCTGAATACAACATTCTCCCTCCCCTCAAAAACTTGAACAATCACTTAGAAAGAGTAACAATAAGTAGACACTACATAGCACTCAATGTCGTTCATAGTCTTTTAACCACGATGGTGGTCTTCTTAGCCTCGTCGACCGCCTCAGTTCTGGAAGGTCCCTTGAAACTGAGGCTCCCAGGTTTGACGGCTGGGGTGCATCGTCGGAATCGTTTGGCGAGTCACAACAGGAAGATTCTACAGGAGTAGCAGGCCGAGGGCAGGGTACTAGCCGATTCCGATTCCAGGTGCGACCATCACTTAGTTTGTAAGTGTCTTGGCCACATTGGTCAATGATTGTGAACGGGCTTGAGTAACTCACAGCACCCTTAGGCACATGATCTGGCAGCCTGATTCGTACCGGTTGACCTGTTGTTAACGGAGACTGCTTTGCAGCTCGTCGACGGCCGGTGTAGGTCTTACTTGCTTGTTGCTTTTGCTTTACCCTGCTGCGGACGGCCTCCATTGCTGCATGTGGGTCTTGAAAAAACTGTTTACCTGGCGCTCCTACTAGATCCAGTTTAGTTCTGGGATGGCGGCCGTGCAGGAGAACGGAAGGCTTCACTCCTGTAGTGGCATGCGGCGTGAAACGGTAAACTCCTAGATATTCGGTGATAGCTTCCTTGAGAGACCGACGTTCACGCGTGCAGACCTGAACATACTCTTTGAGCACCCGGTTAAATCTTTCCACTTGTCCGTTCCACTTCCACTTCCACTTGTCCGTGTTGTGGACAAGGTACTTTTCAGCTGCTCGAAACAAGCTTGTCTGGCAGGATTCCAAGTGAACGTGGAATTCTTACGTAAGAGCTCACGAACAGGCTCAACAACCACTGCATAGTCAGGTACGAACTTTGCGTAATAGCCAACCATTCCTAAGAATGAGCGCAGGGTACTGATATCCGTTGGTGCTGGTGCAGCCTTGATGGCGTCAATGTTGCTTTGTAGCGGCCGTATACCCTGGTGACTTATCATGTGCCCAAGGAATTCTATTTCTTGAACATTGAAAATGCATTTGTCATTCAGCTTCAATCCCGACTTTGCAATCAAGTGCAACACTTGCTTCAGGTTTTTGAAATGCTCCTCAGGCGTGCTACCAAACACAATCACGTCATCTATGTAGCACAAAGTATTTTTGCATTTCTGCAGGATAGTGACCATCATTTTCTGAAAAGCAGACGGTGCCGATGCAAGGCCAAAGCAGACGCGTTTGAATCGATACAATCCACTATCGGTTATGAAGGTAGTCAATTCTCTACTTTCAGGACTCAGCAGGACTTGGTGGTATGCGGCTGCTAAATCAATCTAGGAAAAATACTTTGCACCGTGAAGTTTGTGCAGCAGTTCTTCCGTGTGAGGCAACGGAAATTTGTCAATGACAACCGCTTTGTTCGGTTCGCGTAGGTCGACACAAATTCTTATCTTGCCATTTTTCTTTGCCACTACTACGATTGGTGATACCCATTCTGAGGCATCCACCTTTTCTATCACATCATTCTGCTCAAGGCGCTGCAGCTCTTCACGCACCGCGTCTCGCACTGAAAATGGCAAACGGCGTAACTTAGCAGCGACAGGCGTGACCCCTTGTCTTATCTTGACCTTGTGAATGAAATTTGCTGCTAGCCCTAACTTTCCATCGAACAAGGTTGAAAATTCGGAGAAAAGTTCAGGATCAAGGCCTTGTGGCGCTTGCGTAATGTTAGTGCATTGAAGTGACATACCATTGATGTGCAGCCGCAGGGCTTCGATAGCGTCGATGCCGAGGATGTCCGTACCGCCTTTGACGACGTAGAAAAGTATCTCGGCGTGCCGACCTTGGAAGAAGACTGGCGCCGTAAGACACCCCTCAGTGCTTATTCTGCGGCGAGAAAAATCGTACAGTGCCGCTGAGGTCGGCTGCACCGGAGGGCATTTCAACCTCGAATACGTGACGGCCGACAGAATCGAGACAGCAGAGCCTGTGTCTACGAGGAGACGTACGGGCACGTCCTGCACGAGGGTGTCCACATGTATTGCTGCTTTTTTCTGCCGGGCGAGAAGCAACACGTTGAGGTCTTCGGATATATTGCAGGTACCGACCTCTCGGACAGCAAGTGCCCGCTCGTCTGGCATGCCGCTCCGACATACACGCTGGAAATGTCCCCGTTTGCCGCATTTACTGCATGTTTTATCCCGCGCCTTGCATGTTTTGGAATCTGCGAGATGCCGAGAAGACCCGCAACGAAAACACGCTTTGTGCTGCGAAGACGGCATTCGTGCTTCTGTACGGGCTGGCATCTGATGTTTATCCACCTTTTGGATGCTCGCGGCTGATGACTGTAGCTCAAGTCAGTATTTCGTGGCTTCTTCAATGTTGTTCGAGATAGTCAGCGCACGTTCAAGCGTAAGCGAAGTTCCTTCCAGAAGAAGGCGTTCCCGAAGAACATGGTTGCTCGTTTTTGCTACAAGCTGGTCACGAATGAAGTCGTCAGTTTGCTCCCCGAAGTTGCAGGACAATGCCAACTCGCGCAGTGCCGTGACGAATGCTGCTGCGGTCTCCCCAGGCAGTTGGGTGCGCTGTCCGAACCGGTGCCGTTCCACGACGATGTTCGTTTTAGCAGTAAAGTAGGCGTCCAACGTAGCCACCGCAGCATCGTACTCGTCGCTCGGGCCGCTTTCTTCTTTTCCCGCTGTATGCGGTAATGCGTAGTACAATCGCTGGCCTTCCACCCCCAAGCAGTGCAACAGCAAAGCTTTACGGCGAGCAGATGAGTGGACGTCGCTCCCCGATGCCAGGAGATAATTCTTGAAAAGGCGGTGCCACTGCGTCCACGGAAGGGTAGGCTTCCCGGGCGTCGGCAGGAACTCGGGCGGTTGGTGCAGGCTCATTGCTTCAACTTTCGGTCACTTCACCACTCGTCGCCAACTGTGGTATCCGCCGCCATGCCCTGCCGAACTACGTCGGAGAGCCGCAGGATCACGAAGTAACTACACCGACCCAGTACCTCAAACAACTCTGTTTATTCTTAGTCCGTGATGGTTAATATACCCAGATGTTAGCTGACATGATAAGGCGCGTGCGCGTGCATCTGCGCATGCCATGCGCATGCGCATGGGCTATCTAGATGATAACGCACATGCTGAATACAACTCCCAGCCGTCAAACCTGGGAGCCTCAGTTTCAAGGGACCTTCCAGAACTGAGGCGGTCGACGAGGCTAAGAAGACCACCATCGTGGTTAAAAGACTATGAACGACATTGAGTGCTATGTAGTGTCTACTTATTGTTACTCTTTCTAAGTGATTGTTCAAGTTTTTGAGGGGAGGGAGAATGTTGTATTCAGCATGTGCGTTATCATCTAGATAGCCCATGCGCATGCGCATGGCATGCGCAGATGCACGCGCACGCGCCTTATCATGTCAGCTAACATCTGGGTATATTAACCATCACGGACTAAGAATAAACAGAGTTGTTTGAGGTACTGGGTCGGTGTAGTTACTTCGTGATCCTGCGGCTCTCCGACGTAGTTCGGCAGGGCATGGCGGCGGATACCACAAAGAACAGCAAAGCCTCCTTCCTTGTCAGCCGGCAGCAGCGACAAGGAATGTGCCTTTAGGTACGCAACAGTGTTTTAGGGGCGAAGCTCCTTAAGGCGGCACCCGTTCGTCCCTCGTAGTCGTAGTAGTCGTAGTGCGTAACCAGTCTTACGCTTTGACCTCCAAGGTGGTGCCGGTGGGAGATTTTAGGGGCGAAGCTCCTTAAGGCGGCACCCGTTCGTCCCTTGTAGTCGTAGTAGTCGTAGTGCGTAACCAGTCTTACGCTTTGACCTCCAAGGTGGTGCCGGTGGGAGATTTTTCCTGTGCGTTGTTGAACAATAAAAAATTCGCAGCGTGCGCGTTAACTAAAAGCCGAATTCATCTGTCTCTCATTCCCCATTAGCAGCCATTGGCATGTTCCAGTAGGAAACGTTAGTAGAAGTAGAAGTGTAAGTGTTAGCTAAAAGCCGACTTCTTCTGTCTCTCATTCCCATTAGCAGCCATTGTTTACCTCCAAGGTAGTGCCTGGTGAGATTTCTCCTGTGCGTGAATAAACAATAAAAATTTTGTTCAAAACGCCGTTGATTGATGAATTAAACCAACGAAAGACGCCAGATGTTTTGTAAAAGCAAAACGAAAGAACGCCAGATGTTTCTAAAGCAAAACGGAAAGACGCCAGCTGCTTAAGGAAAGACGCCAGATGTTTTCTAAAGCAATGGTTTTCTAAACAATGAAAATTCACAGCGTACATGTAAAATTAAAGTGAGCTGCAAGTCGTCATAACTCATCAAACCTTTAGTATAAACGCGCCCGATCTCACGTCGGTGATGATGTACTGGGCAGAATTCACGGAAGATTCACGGTTTACCGATGAACCTCCGCAGCTTCGCCCACTCATCATCATTCACTCCGTGGATATGCTGTGATTTTTAGGGGCGAAGCTCCTTAAGGCGGCACCCGTTCGTCCCTCGTAGTCGTCGTGGTCGTAGTAGTGAGTAACAAGTCTTACGCTTTGACCTCCAAGGTGGTGCCGGTGGGAGATTTCTCCTGTGCGTTGTTGAACAATAAAAAATTCGCAGCGTGCGCGTTAACTAAAAGCCGAATTCTTCTGTCTCCCATTCCCCATTAGCAGCCATTGGCATGTTCCAGTAGGAAACGTTAGTAGAAGTAGAAGTGTAAGTGTTAGCTAAAAGCCGACTTCTTCTGTCTCTCATTGCCATTAGCAGCCATTGTTTACCTCCAAGGTAGTGCCTGGTGAGATTTCTCCTGTGCGTGATTAAACAATAAAAATTTTGTTCAAAACGCCGTTGATTGATGAAATAAACCAACGAAAGACGCCAGATGTTTTGTAAAAGCAGAACGAAAGAACGCCAGATGTTTTTCTTAAAGTGTAGTAGTAGTAGTTATATGTAGCCACCTCGCCCGATCGTCAACGGGCGAGGTGGACCGGCAACGGCGCGAGGACCCTGCCGTACGAGAGTTAAATCACACTAAAAGACATACTTTGCGGGCGATACACTCTAGTGAGCTTTCAACTTTTCGTCTTAATGTACATGATAAAGAAATTATTTCTACGAAAAACGCAAGGCACACCTTGAGCAATATGTTTGGTTTTGGGACGCTAAATGGAACCATGAGGCGATGCGAAGCCGGAGCACTTGCACGATCGCGTTCCGTTGGCTTTCGTTGGGCATGCTACCGACCTCGCGTCGTGGAACGCGCGTCCTGTCTTCCCTCTAGCCTTGCCTTTAATTCGCACAGGGCGAGCGGGGAATGCGGTCGCTCTTGGCGCTCTTTCGCTCGGGAGCGGACTTCTTCCTTGCATTTCACCGATCACAAGTGATAATGAAGGGACCACGTAAACCAACAGTACAATAAAAGTTTGATGTTTAATATATACACGATGTTTCACACTCTTTATATTATGTACTGGGCGCATTTCACGGAAAGAGTTTCACGGTTTACAGATGATTCCCTCCGTAGCTTCGCCCCACTCATCATCATTCACCCCGTGGATATGCTGTGATTTTTTTCCTGTGCGTTGTTGAACAATAAAAAATTCGCAGCGTGCGCGTTAACTAAAAGCCGAATTCTTCTGTCTCTCATTCCCCATTAGCAGCCATTGGCATGTTCCAGTAGGAAACGTTAGTAGAAGTAGAAGTGTAAGTGTTAGCTAAAAGCCGACTTCTTCTGTCTCTCATTCCCATTAGCAGCCATTGTTTACCTCCAAGGTAGTGCCTGGTGAGATTTCTCCTGTGCGTGATTAAACAATAAAAATTTTGTTCAAAACGCCGTTGATTGATGAAATAAACCAACGAAAGACGCCAGATGTTTTGTAAAAGCAAAACGAAAGAACGCAAGATGTTTCTAAAGCAAAACGAAAAGACGCCAGCTGCTTAACGAACGACGCCAGATGTTTTCTAAAGCAATGGTTTTCTACACAATGAAAATTCACAGCGTACATGTAAAATTAAAGTGAGCTGCAAGTCGTCATAACTCATCGAACCTTTAGTATAAACGCGCCCGATCTCACGTCGGTGATGATGTACTGGGCAGAATTCACGGAAGATTCACGGTTTACCGATGAACCTCTGCCGCTTCGCCCACTCATCATCCTTCACTCCGTGGATATGCTGTGATTTTTTTTTTAGTGTTGACAACTTTGTTCGAAGCAGAAAAAATTCGAAAACGCTGTTCTTCATATTTTGGGCATGCTATAAGGAGATCCTCCACTGATGCATCAAAATTATCACAATGTTCACTGGTATTGCTCGGCAGAATAACCATTTCTAATGAACAAATCTAAGCACGCAAGAGTAGGAACACATAGATAACAAGGAAAGCCAGGGTAGAATAACTCAGTAAATGAGTAAATAAAACACAAAAATGACTAGTGGTATCACAATTTCACGTCCCATTGTGACAGAAATAAAACAAGGCAGCAAGCGCCATTGACATGAGATCAAAAAGACAACGGAGCCTCATTTTGAACATTTCAAGTCTCAACTAAGCAATGTGGATCTCGCTGATGCAGCATATAACGTTAACGTTCACGACCAAGATAATCACATCCCAGCCACCATGACGGTACAGTGCTTACAGTACCTGGCTGCTGACACAAAAGGCTCATGTTTGAGCGTGTTGCATTTCAATGAACGGGAAATGCCAGATGCCCGTGTACTTATATTTGGGTGCACATTAAACAACCCCCAGAGGTCAAGATCTGTAGAGCCTCAAGCACAGCATGCATCATAATCACAACGTGGTTTTGGCACAGAAAATCCCAGCACTCATTATGACATCACGATAACGTAACCAGAACATGCACGAAGGGCAACGAAAGAGATCAGCAGATAAAATCACAATGAATTGAATAAGCGATAAAAATGTAAAGAAACAGCAGTGGTGACCGGTAGTCGCAGTTTCGCAGCAATATCGCAGTTTCTGGTTAGGTACATGCATAGATCGGCAATAAATGTGGAACTCACTCAGACTCACTCATGAAATATATTTTGTTTTTAGGGCTCACTCGGACTCAGACTCACCAAAGTTTTCCTCATTCGTACTCACTCGGAGTCAGACTCACTGAAAATTTTCTCAACCGGACTCACTCGGACTCAAACTCGCCAAAATATTGCTCGCTCGGACTCACTCATACTCAGACTCACGGCTCTATCTGAGTCTTAGTGAGTCTGAGTGAGTCGACTCATGAGTCCGTTAGCGAATAATTGGCTTTTTCGACCAAGATGTCAATGCTCTTTAACATCTATATCACACATAACTGGTATTCTACTTCGCGCGTTTTGATCTCATGCCTTGGAATACAGGTTATCAATTATTACAATCCAGTAAGGACATCTTTATTGAAAGTGATGGCTCACACGAGATATTTTTATCAAGAACTTCCCGTGAAAAATTTTGCGAGAGGAAGATCAAACCCCCCTCCCCTCGCCCACCTCCTTAACTCACGCCTCTGATCAATAAATATTGACATGGCGTATGAACGCTAGTGCTTTGAACTATGTGTGAGCAGCTGTGAGTATAAACGTAAGTCATCGTAAGACAGTAATGCTGAAGTTAAGTAGACGGGACCATCGGTCGGCAAAACAATTTGGAGCTCACTCAGACTCACTCATGCAATATATTTTGCCCTTCGGGCTCACTCGGACTCAGACTCACCAAAATTTTCCTCATTCGGACTCACTCGGACTCAGAGTCACTGAAATTTTTTTCAACTGGACTCACGCAAACTCGGACTCACGAAAATATTACTCAGCCTGACTCACTCAGACTCAGACTCACGGCTCGATATGAGTCTGAGTGATTCTGAGTGAGTCGACTCATGAGTGAGTTTGCCGACCTATGGGTACATGTGCAATCATTTGCTCGAAGCATTGGCAAGGCACACATAAAGATGTCACGGCAGTTCATCAGTTCCACTCATGTCGGAGCTGCTCGACTCATCTGAAGAACTTGAGTCTGTGCACAAAGAAATGATGAGACTGTGTGTTTGGCTGTCTATAATGCCATCACGCTCCCATGCCTAATCCTCAATCCTCATCACGTGAGTGCAGTCATGGAGCCAGTTCTGTTGGGTCACACTTGCGACTCCTTCCTGCAGCAGCTTCTCGACAGGTTCAATCTTGATGTCTGTGTTCCTTGAAGCAACATAGCCTTTGACTTGGCTCCATACAAGCTCTATAGGATTTAGCTCAGAGTGGTAAGGACGCAAGCGCACAACCTCATGCCCGGCAGCACTGGCAAGTTTGTCAACCTGGTAAGCAAGAAAAAGATGCTTATTCTGCTTAACGAGCTGCAGCAGTTCACTTTTCAGTTGGTCATCCAAAAAAGGAATATTTTTCGATATCAACCAGGACTGGATTTCCGCTTTTCTGGATGATGAGCTTGGTAGCTTCTCAACCTGAGCACTGCATGCGACATGACGCATTATCAATCACGATCACACTGCGTGGCTTGATGTTCGGTAGCAGCTGTTCAACAAACGATTTCTGGAAACGCGAAGCATCCATTTCTGTGTGGTAATCACCAGCGCCCTTCTTGGCACGGAAAACTAGGGCGGCTCTATCAAAAAGCCTTCTGCACTTCCAGCATGCAAAACGATTAGGCGTCCTCCTTTACCGCTCGGTGCACGGAGCCCAGTTGAGAGCCCTTAACGAAATGCGTCTTGCCGAGTCATCACGCCGGTGTCTGTCCAAACTCTCCCCTTTGTATGGCCGGAGTTTACCCAGGTCTCATCAAGGTAGATGGTCCTGTAAGAGAGAAAGTAGTCTTATTGTTAACAGCGCACTTTCACTGCAAGGAGCCCATTAACAAAGCAGACAGCCTTCATCCGAGGTTATGCCTTTGTTTAAGGGCAAAAAAAGTGCACTGACAAAACCAATGTGAATACATATAACATAAATAAGCTGGCAAAACTCTCTCTGTGAAAGACTGAAACCAATGTTTAAGAAACTTGTTTCAGACTGCCAGAAGCGTAGCCAGAGGGCAGAACTCCGGGCCTGTGCCCCCCCCCCCCCCCGATTTTTTTTTCTTCCACGGAATGCAGAGCACAAAATGACACTCGACCACATAGTCCAACTCGGCCCCCAGCTCAGACGAAAGTGGTGCCTCCCCCCTCCCCCGTAAAAAATTTCTGCCTACGCCCCTGCAGGCTGTACATCAAAGCTGATGCAACCACGTCCCCAATCCCCAATTACGTGCGCAGCCAGTAAGTCTTCTCAAACGATCTACGGGAAATGCTGCAATACACAACGCAAAACCTACACCACATGAAACAGAGTCCTCGGCGAATGCTATTATTTACCGTACAAGCGCAAGCATGAACAGCCACCCTATCTTAATGGGGAATTTCGCTGCGACTTAAGTCAGGATTATGTAAGGCTTTCGATCATTCACATCAATAGCACACGTTTGGCAATCACAAATGCAAAGCACACCTATCGTTTTCGCTAACCAGTAGGTACACACGCATGTCATCATTCGTGTCGACTTTTTTACCAACCATCAGGCGTAGTGAACAGAAGGTTTGCAGTAATAAAAAGAACGTAAGAACTTACCGTCGCTGCTTCCGCATTTCTCGGATGGTCCGGAGGCACTTTCGACGCCAAGCAACGATGTCGTCTCTCTCAAGCAACGCGAGTTCCTTATTCTTTTTCGGAAGGCGAACCCCAAGTCGTTCAGCATTCTTTGCATCGTACGAGTGCTGATGGTCGGCATATCCATGTCAGGGTCGCTGATCACGTCGTTGCGTAGCTTCTCGGCCGTACGTATTTCATTGTGCATGAAGTAGCTGTGCACTTTGCGCCGCAGTGCTGCCAACGCAAACGTGTCATAGCGCAGGAGCCGCGTCTTGCCAGTGATGCGCTCCTCAGCTTGACCCGAGAAATTCAATTTCTCGCGCTTTGGGGAGGCAAGTGGAGCCCGCAGAGCTTCAGCCTTGACCCGCTTAACTGTTCACTCGCTCACTCCGGTGAGCTCGGTAACAGTCCGGCAGACTGCATTTGTAGACTCACATGCTCTGGGAGTGCGGGTCATTGGGCCCGAAGTTCACCAAGGAAGAGTAGGACGCGCTCCTGCGAAGTCCCGTCTACGAGGACCAAATCCTGGCCGTCCAGCGCGCCCGTGATCGGGCCGGCAGGCGAGACTTGTCGGTCCCGTCGTGGGATTAGCCAGGTGCGGGATTAATCGCGTTTTGCTGGACCAAATAAACGTCAGGCTGACGGCACCTCACTCCAGCGTAGACGTTGCAGATAACTTGCTTGTTCTGTTTTGATAGCCACTTTTTGTCACGTTTAGTGTACAGCTTCTTCGGAGAACGAAACGGCGAGTTTGCGGCCGCACACGGTTCAGCCGGCATCACGGACGCCATGTTTACTGAGAGAGCAGGCGTGAGGAAAACGCGGTGCTGCCCAAGAAATAAAAAAGAAAGAAATAAAATTGAAGTTTACAATAACTTTTTTACGAACTGCTTCCCATTCTCGTTCTCTTTTCATAATGAACAAATCTTTATTTATTCGAGCTAGGTAACTTTTCGAATTAGAAAATAAATATAGGTACTATTTCTTGGCGCGCGCACATGCGGGCACTTTGGCTCTTTAGCCTGCTTAGCTTCCACAGTGGTGCCAAGAAAAGTTGTCGCCGAGTATAGCAGTCTCGGATCAAACTCCCGGCAAAGCCTGGATCTTTCTAGAGGGAAAGGATGACGCATCGGTGGGGGGGGGAGGTGATTCTTAAAAGGAAGAAGGAAATGAAAATGAAAATTGGGTGTGGAGTGCACGATAGCTGTCGCTCAAGTGAGGACACCTCAACCGATACACTCAAGGGGGATTGGGGAATGAAGGGACAGTGAGAGTGAAAAGAGTATGGTAAAAACAAGGAGGTTAAAAAAATTTGCTGGAGTGGCGATTATTGCGCAATAGTGGAACCGTGCCCACAAAAAGATGGCGGCTGCGCCCGCCATCTTAGTAGGGGCACGATAAACCATCTGCGTTTGGTGAAGGAAAGCGAGCGTTTTCCACGCACGCCAGAGAAGTCTATTATGCAACTTTTACGGGTCAGGTACTGCTGCAAGTGTGTCTTTGTGTTACTACTTTTCGTAAATAAGCCTCAAAGTCATGGCAAATTTTATTGGAGACAAATCGCCAATACTCCTCTCCACGGGTTACTTTTGTTGGCAACAACGATCTTTTATTTCATAATTAACGTAGTATTTACACCAGGGCTGGGCAAAGATACTTTGAAATTGTATCGCGATACGATACAAGATGCTCTGGCAAGAATGAGATACAGATACAAGATACTCCCCGAAAAAATGTATCCGGTACGACACCTCCCAATTGTATCTTAAGACACTTCGATACATTTGCAAATTTGCTACTATAGATCCCTACAATGAGATCAAAGCAGCAAAGGCTATGTGCAAAAGCATTTACTTGAATATTTCGCAACTGCGACCAACTTTGCTTAATTGTAATAAAATATGTGATTGCATCCCGAAATTTCTGCCATTCTTCCTCAAAGCCACTTCTCACACCGTGCTCAAAGCATACCAGTTTCATTCCAAAAGAACTTACTGGGATTTGTTTGGCTGCTTAACATGACAGCTCTTTAAATGCGGCGAGGTCAGCTGTTTTTGCTTGACACTTTCGCAATTGATGCGTATCGCTGCTCTTCTTGGCGACCAGCTAGCTGGTTGCCATCTACTTGCAATAACGTCATTAAGAAGCCTCCGCATGATGGCGCAAATACCGCTGTACAGTCTTACCTTGTCCGTAAGCGTATTACCGTTTTCCGTAATAGCGCATCACCCCAGGGGCGTAGCCAAGGGGGGGGGTGTTCAACCCCCCCCCCCCCGCCGAATTTTTCACTTTTGCTTGCGCATATATAAATACACGCACACATACAAAACGCACGCACGAACATACATAAAGTATGGTTGAATCCCCCCTCCCCCGAAAAAAATTTTCTGGCTACGCCCCTGCATCACCCTACAGGGTGTAGAAGCAGCAAAAACGCCGGTAGGGATATTTTTTTGCGACCCATGGTGCGAAGACGATAGCTACAGAGTCCGCACTCACAGTTCATTGAAGACATAAAAGTGCAATAATTTTTCATATCCTACTTATCTTCTGGCGTAAAGGATTTGCTAGCAACATATTCACTAACGGGCTATCTTTTACCAGAGTCCTTTGATCGCACTGAAATTGTTGATGGACTCTGTTTTTACCGTTTCTCCTCCAAGAGAACTTATGGCGCACAGAAACGTCTCAGACGTATTGTAGCAGTACAAAGCGTCGCAGGATATCACTGCTATTCGCACTATTGCCACTTCAAGCTGTTCTTCCCTGCTGATTTCAAAAAGTGAAAAAAAAAATTCGGCAGATCCCACGTACCGTGGGAGTCGATGTTATGCGAAGCATGCGGCGAGTAGGTGACTGTGGCGTAACTTTTTTTACTGAGCGACACGTTACAAAATGACGCTAAATATTTGTATATATTTTATACGCACACGTATATAAGTTGAAGAGCGACATATGTGTTATATAACCAGTTGTTTACGGTTGGGTAACGCTGCCAATGGCAACGTGGGTATTACCTACACCAGAAGCGGTAAGCTGAGATGTAGTGCTTATACGTGTCCCGAGAACGCACGTACGTTTCACGAACCCGTGTGCATGTGTGCAAGAAGTTCTTGACAGTTCTTGAACAAGGGCATCATCACCGTGATTAGCAGCTTGGTCGTGACTGTTATAGGAATCCGGTCCTGATCGTGGTGATGAGGGGTCCATGTGTAGTGAAGTATGTGGTATAGTAGAGCTGTTGGAAGTCGTGGATGCCTCGGTCATTTCGTCGACAAATTGTCTGTCGACAGAGCCGGCGACATGTCGGAACCTGAAGCCACCCTTCGCGGTTGGTGAGGCATAGGCCGTCGAGGCTGGTAGGCCTGGACAGTGCTACGTAGACCAACATCAGTGGATGGTGTTTGTCCTATTCGTAGACTACCTGGGCGTATGTGGCCTACGTAGCCTACTATACAAATGGCTGTCAATCAATCTGACCTCATCTTCGGTCAGCATGAGGCCATCGCCCAGCCTCTTAAGAAATGAAGAGGACACTTCATCGTTCTGGTGGACGAAGTGCACTTTACGATGCTGGTGATGTGGATAACATATGTAACTTTCGTTAATGTATTCCTCAGGGGTCGAGCAATTCTTCAATATAGCTTGCTGAATCATAGGAATACAAACGTAATGTTTATTAGAACTGCTATAAAAGCGGAGCCAACTCTGGAAACTACAGACGCTAATCTGATATGACACCTGTATCGTAGGAGTGCAGATCGTCGGAGTATCATGTACTGTTTATTGCTTTCTTGTAAAATTAGATAGCCAGCACCACAACCACACTTGACGTTGCACCGATATTTCGCCTGCGTAGGCTGTTTTTCCAAACCAGTTTTAGACATGGCGTGGCTCAATGGTAGAATGCCTGATTGCCACGCAGAATGCTTGGGTTCGATTCCTGCTGGGATCCTAATTTTCTTTCTTGCCATTCGTTGAGTCAACGCTGCCGATGTTTGTTTTCCTTAACGCTCTAGCATTTAAGTACCAATGTCTGTTCTCGCCGTTCTGGGTAGACAAACTGTCAGTCACCTGTGGCGCATACCCGTACACCGCGGCCCGTGGTAAACGGGTATGTGCCACACGTGTCTAGTGGAAGGGTTTGACGACGTACGCGACAGGATTTTAACGTTATTCATGTCATGACCCGGCAGTCATATTCGCGAAATCCTCTTACCCTCCCATGCAAATTTTGGTCCACACCAAGGTAAAGAGGCGATCATGACAGCACCCAGACGTAGGCGGCTAGATAGATAGATAGATAGATAGATAGATACGTAGATAGAAACGCTCAAAGTGCCAGAGGTTCGCTAAGAAATGCTCGCATTTACAAGCATTACGGAGACCTACAAGGAAAACGAACATACCCGAGTCAATAGCAATGTGGTTCCGTATTGAACAATCACAGTCATTAAGTATGCAGTGTGTTTCACGTAAGTAGAACCAAATATTTAAAAGACAAATGGTTTAACTGCGACTGAATGAAACCAATGGCATATGGTTTACCGTCATATGGCACTCGTTGTGGCATTTTTTTATATTGCGCCTAAAATAGTTAAATAAGATCAATCATGGAACATTTTTAATATTCATTTTTAGGCCGATTGCGTTCGTCACGAATAGAGCGCATTTAAAAACGACCGATTCATTTTTTTCCGTCGTACACGGTGCGTGGTGAATATTTTCCGGCTTTTTAAAGGAAACCCTAGAAAGTGAAATGAAATCACGTGACGTGCTCATGCGCTACCGTACTGCAGCGCTCAAAACGTGCTTCGAGCGAAACAACCGGCGCGCGGACCGTCAAGCTGTCGCTTCTCAGGGACGCTGGCGTTTGCTATGCCGTGTGCGGCCTTAATGACGCACTGTGGAGCGATACCTAAACCAGCGGGCCGCTCATTTCACCACGGTCCACGCGCCGGTTGGTCATTTTTGAATGCCCTCTACAACCTAACAAAGTGCACTTGGCCCTAAGTTGAATATCTGAAGTGTTGTATATTTCATCATAGTTAATTAAGGAATAAAGCGCAATATAAAAATACACTAACGAGAGCCACATGACGCTAAACCATGTAGTTGGTTTTATTCGCTAGAGGTCAACATTCTTTGTAAATCTTCGGTTCCAGTCCGCGAAACACCCTGTATAAATACGATACAGGTGGCACCTCTAGAAGCTATGACAATAGAGCATGACGTACCGTCCACTTAGATGTTACGGTCAGACAATAGAAAACTGATTGCCTCAATTTAGATGTTAAGCGACAGAAAATGAAAAAAAAAAACAGTGCCGATGAAAAATAGTATAAAGGGCTCGTGGGACGCTCATGAGAAAAACGGAGTACTTTGACTCTACTGCTCACATCCCCCTTCTAATATTTTTCAGATTTTTTATATTTTGCATTATATAATGCAAACTCAATTTCGCTATTTTACTAAATCGTAAGCAGAATTTTTGACAGCCTACTCTACGCACGCTCAGATTATTTTACGTCCTTTCAGGCAGACGCTTAAAAAAATACGTCTATAGCAAAGAACGTATTTTAGCGGCTGGTTACAAAAGACGTATACAGTAAACAGACGGGCAAGGACTATACCGAGGCCTACGTAATGCACGTAATGCTAACGGGGTACAGCAAAGAGAGCAATTGTGCTATAAATCAATTATCATTAAAATACTCCTTGAATAATTTAGCAGGAAGAACAACGATACAGTACGCCAAAATATCTTCTGTTACGTAAATGCTTGTTCTACTGCATTAGCATCGGCATCGGTGGTGTCACGGTTGTTAGAATCTAATTTGCCAATCAATCTCATCATCAAGCTGACATGCACGAGATATTTCTAATCGCTGATGTGTGATAGCCGCGAGACTTAAATCAACCCAATTGCATTATTGAGACTTTGCAATAAGCACCCACGCAAGACGAACTTCGATGAATTTGAGCGAAAGACGCCGCACGCATTGGAGTACTCAGCACAGTACAGTGGCTACGAACAAGTGTCATGGCACCGACACAATTAAAAAGAAAGAAAACATCGAGCAAAAAACGTCGGCTGCGCGTAGACGTTCTCGCGCTGTTCTTGTCGAGGTGGCTCGAGTGCCATCACGTGAGTCTGCTCCACGAAAAGCGACGCGTATGCCTAATCGGCTGTGCTCGCTGGAGCACTCTGGCAGAAAGACAAAAGAATGTCACTGTCGTTAGTTTTATTCAGGTGGCATAGTGGCAGCAGTATCATCTTCAGAAGCGGAGCTCAGCCAACGTTTATTGTTTCGCACGGTGGTGTTTCCACAGCAATATCTTGTATCTTAGATACACGATACATTATCGAATGTATCGGAAATACAGATACAGATACTCGTTTTTTGAGACGTATCGCGATACAGATACAAGATACCCAACGACTATCTAAGATAGTATCTAAGATACATGTATCTTCGATACTGCCCAGCACTGATTTACACTAACAGATCAAAGCCATTTGACCTCTAAGTAGGCACCACCACAAAAGAGCAATTTCCGAGCTCTTTGGTGGGCGAAAGCTGGCTTCACTTTCGCTGGCAAGGCGTTTCGAGAGCTTCCACTCCAGAATTTTTTTAAAACCTCTTTGCGTAAAGAAGAAAACGAAAGGTATGAGTGGAAAAGAAAAAAAGTGAGGGGGGGGGGTGGAGGGGCAGGAGAACGGGCGTCCGAGTCACCGTGGTGAGCGGCTAAAAATCGTTCTACTACGCCGGCATCCTCGAGAAAAGTGAGTAGGGACTATACACGCGCTATCCGCACACCCGCTCCGCACGTGGCGGGACACCTCCGCTCGCAAACGGAGGAGGAAAAACCGGTACCCGTGTGCGACGATTGGCGTCGTCGGTTTTTCCTCCTCCGTTTGCGGGCGGCAGGTGTCCCGCCTGCAAACGGAGGCGGGACACCTCCGGGCGGCAGATGTCCGCCCGGCGGTGCGACGTGACGACAGACGACGCGTCGCGTGGAATCGGCCGTGCGCCAACTACTCGCAGGCGGCAACGGCTGCCCCGCTGCCTTCGCCTGCACATCTACGAGGCGATGGCTCTGTCTGCCATCCACTACGCACTGCCGATCTGCAAACTCCAGGCGCCACAGTGGCGACTGATCGACCAGGACCACCGCCGAGTCATCCGCATGTGTCACGGAATGCCTCGTGGCTCTCGTGTGGCCGAGACCCTCGCGGAGGCTCGTGCGTGGCCTGCGTCGCTCACGGCGGACCTGCGCGCATTGTGCCACTTGCAGCGTCTCCACCGAGCGCCTGATGCAGGTCCCCTCCTCTCGCGGTTACGTGCTGTGCCAAACTCACGTGTCGGCCAACTTATCGACGTGTACGACGGTGTTGTGGCTGACGACCCCGCACGCCTTTCGCGCTGGCCACCCCTCACCGTCGAGTGCCCCTTCGAGTGAACTTGCACCTGCCGGGCATTCGATCCAAACGCCACACCCATCAGTGCCATTGCTCAGGAGGCCGCGGCGCGGATGTATGAGGAACTGGCCGGGAGGACGCAGGTGTTCACCGATGGGTCCGTCCTGCAGGATCGCTCAGCCGCGGCCGCCTGCATAGCCCCTCAGCTCAGCTCGGAACGACAGTGCCGCTTGCGATACTGTGCATCCTCAACAACAGCTGAGCTAGTCGGGCTCCAGCTGGCTGCAGACCTCCTGCGCAATTCGCCGGCCGTCACGAGCGCAGCAATCTTCTGCGACTTGAAACCTGCCCTCCGCCAGCTCGGAAGGAGGAACGAGGCCCCTTCTTGCTCAAGCGTGCGCGCTCAGCCTGCTGGCCCTCCAGGAACGAGGCTGTGATGTGGTCTCAGTGGCTCCCTTCACATGTCGGCATCGCGGGCAACGAGGCTGCAGACGAACTCGCAAAACGAGCACACTCCGCCGAGACTTCGCTGACGGATTACGCCAGCTCGTTCGACTCGGCACGCAACAACCTTCGCCGGGAGCTGGTGCGCGAGCATCCTGACGCACGAGTCGCCTCCGGACACCCCATCCTCCCATCCCAGCCACTGGTTTCACTCGCCGCGAGCGCGCGCTCTTCTTGCCTGAGGACGGTTCTGTGTGGCCCGCGGAACGCAGGCATCGTCTTCGCGGCGCCGCTGCCCGAACTGCACCGATTGCGGCGCGATCGAAACCCTGTGCCACCTATTGTTTGACTGTCCGTCTCTCAACACTGCGCGGAAGCGGCTTGTCATGAAGTACCGACTCGTCGGATGCCGTGTGCGACCTACAGGACTTGCTCCATCCCACCGGCCACGTGCACCGTCGCCGATCAGCCCTTGCGGCCCTACTCGCTTTTCTCGAGGATGCCGGCCTAGTCGAACGAATTTTCTAGCTGCTCACCACGGTGACTCGGACGCCCGTTCTCCTGCCCCCCCACCCCCTCACTTTTTTCCACTCATACCTTTCTTTTCTTCTTTTACCATACTTTTCACTCTCACTGTCCTTTTTGTGGCATACTTTTCTTCTTCTTCTGGCACGACGCACTTGGGACATAAACTGGTAGTGGGTAGTCTGCTGTGGAGAAAGAAGAAGTAGTTGGAACAATGGCGGAGATACAATAATAAACCGCGCTGTGTTTTCGGAACCGCGTTTCAGTGTGCTATATTTATTGGTGACCCGGACTACGAACGCGACCTTCCATGGAGCAGCGTGAGCATCTCGACGGCCTCAGCCCTGGTACCGCTGCCACTGCACCTGGCCATGTACCCTCTTCCGGCGTTGTTGGAGGTACTACTACCATAACGCTACCACAGCTGTGGCTTGCCGATCCCTCCTTATGGTTCATTCAAGTCGAGAACAAGTTCCGCATTCATCGCATCACGTCAGAAGTTCGCAAGCATGAGCTCCTCGTTGAAGCGTTGCCGCCACAGGCAATGGCCGAAATACGCGACATCCTCGTGGGCCCGCCTGGTGACACTCCATATACGACAGTCAAACAGGCTCTTCTTCACCGACTCGTTCCGCCTAAGCATCGGCGCATTCAGCAACTTCTGTGCAACGAAGAGCTCGGGGACCGCCGTCCCACACAGTTTCTACGTCACCTGCAGCACCTGCTTGGGGACCAGCCGGACGGCTTAGAAACATCCATACTACGTGAGTTGTTTCTACAGCGTCTTCCACCTACCGTGCGAATGGCTCTTGTCCCAGCTCAGGATAAGACGCTGTCGGAGCTGGCAGAAATGGCCGATGACATGATGGACGTTGCTCCGGCAGTCATAAACGCTGCCCACACCTCTCCGATTTCTGAAGCAGATTCCCTTCGAGAAACGGTAAAAGATCTCGCAGCTGAAGTCGCAACTTGCGTCTGCAATTGCTGAGCATTCAACTTAAATGACCATCCTCGTCCACGACCATCTCTCACGTCGCCTGCTCCGCAACGGCCCCTCCACCAGCCCGAGCACCGCTTTTCACCGCGGAACACATGCTACTATCACCGGCGTTTTCGTGCCGCGGCTCGCAGATGTGTGCCACCCTGCTCATGGCGCATGGGAAACGCTCCGGCCGATCGTCAATAACAGCGGCGGGCGATCAAGGCCAAGCATCAAGCCGCCTCTTCCACATCACCGACAGAACCACAGGTCTCCTCGCTTGCTGGTGGACAACTGGAGCAGAAGTTAGCATAATTCCAGCGTCCAAAATGACCGGCGTCTCCGCGAGAAGTCAACTCCTTTACAAGCGATCAATTCTTCGGTCCTCGCAACTTACGGACAGAAGTCTTCTGACCCCTTGATCTCGGTCTCAAGAGGAAACTGCAGGGTTATTTTTGGATAGCAGACGTACGCTACGCAATCTTAGGCGCCGATTTCTTAAGGCATTTTCATCTGCTCGTAGATATGAACCGCTGTCGCCTGGTGGATAGCTATACCGGCTTATCGGTCAATGGTTTTCTGTCACGCGCTACGGCCCCCTAAACCCCACTTTCGTGAAACCGCTACGTCACCATATACAGCTCTGCTCAACGAGTTTCCGGAGATTACAACGCAGTCTCCAATGGATAAGACCCCCAAGCACACTGTGACCCACTGCATCGTAACCACAGGCCCCACCGGTTCACTGCCGCCCTCGCCGACTTGGCCCTGATAAACTTCGCATTGCTCGCAACGAGTTTGAGCATATGTACAGCTGCAGATCTATTCGTCCGTCATCAAGCTCGTGGTCGTCGGCGCTACACATGGTTCCCAAGAAGAACAATGACTGGCCGGCCCTGTGGTGATTATCGGGCTCTCAATGCAGTCAACCGTTCCAGATCGATACCCGTTACCCAATATTCAGGACTGTACTGCCTTTTTAACCGGCACAACAGTATACTCGAAGATTGATCTCGTGAAAGCTTATCACCAGATCCCCGTTGAGCCTTCTGACATTCCCAAAACTGCAATAATTACCCCATTTGGGCTCTATGAGTATTTACGAATGCCCTTCGGTTTGAGAAACGCAGGTCAGACATTTCAGCGTTTTATAGACGAAGTCACAAGAGGCTTGCCGTTTTGTTTCGCCTATATCGACGATCTTCTCGTTGCCAGCAAGGACGCTGAAAACGCACAAGGCACATCTACGTGAGCTTTTCACTCGACTGCGTGATTACGACCTTGTCATCAATGTAGAAAAGTGTCAGTTTGGAGTCTCGGAGATAGCATTCCTCGGACATCAGATCACTAAAGATGGCATCACTCCTCTACCTGACAAGGTTCAAGCTATCCTCGAGTACCCGCCTCCCACGTCCATACGTAGTCTGCGACGTTTTCTCGGACTCGTCAATTTTTATCGCCGCTTCATCCCTACATGCTCTACACTGCTGCAGCCTCTGGAAGCACTACTCTCGACTTCTCAAGCCGAGTCAGCCGCACTTCCCTGGGACACGGTCGCGGATCAAGCTTTTGCCGCCGTTAAGACCAAACTCGCCCAGGCCCACCCTCCTGCATCACCCTTCACCAACTGCTCCCACTAGCCTCATGGTGGACGCTTCTTCAGAAGCAGTTGGAGCGCTCTTCATCAATGGATCAATGGTGCATGGGCTCCAATTTCCTTCTTCTCCCGCAAGTTACGCGACACTGAGCGCCGATACAGTACTTTCGGACGGGAGCTCCTCGCGGCCTACCTTGCGGTGAAGCATTTCAGGTACTTCCTTGAAGGGCGACAATTTTGCCATTCTTACCGACCACAAGCCACTTGTTTCGGGCTTTACGTTCTGCAGTGCCACGCACACTCCTAGAGAACTTCGGCCACCTTGCTTTCATTGCCGAATTCACCACAGACATACGTTATGTAAAGGCAGTTTAACAGTGCAGCGGACGCTATCAGTCGTATTACCATCCAATGCCACGACAGGCACCACCGACCTTTCATTGTCTTCGCTCGCGGAGGCACAGGCATTAGACGATGAGCTTCCACGACTCCGATACTCTACTTCCCTCCGACTGAACAAGTCAACTTTCCCGACGACGGACGTACGCTCTGGTGCGATGTTTCACACAACTGCACTCGTATCTATGTCCTTCACAGCTGCGTCGTGCTGTTTTTGACACCCTCCACTCCATCTGCCATCCAGGCGTAAGAGCTACGCAACACCTGGTCACTGAACTGCTATGTCTGCCGCGCATACGCGCTAACATTCGTGACTGGGTTCGCACTTGCACAGCGTGTCAGGCGTATCAAGGTACAACGGCACACCAAGCCTCCATGGGGAAAATTCCCTCTCCCTGATGCACGTTTCGACACCATTCATTTGGACATTGTCGGGCCTTTACCTCCATGTCGGGGAATACGTATTTGCTTACGTGTATTGACAGGTACACTAGGTGGCCTGAAGCAGCTCCAATGCTGACATCACGGCCGAAAACAGTTGCTCGTACCTTTCTGCTACCTGGATTAGCCGTTTCGGTGTACCATCAACGGTGACTACCGATCGGAGGCAGACAGTTTGAGTCAGCGCTTTTTCACCTCTGTTCACATCTCTACTGGGTTGTGCGCGTTATTCGCACAACTGCGTATCATCCAGCATCAAATGGCTTAGTGGAGAGACTCCACCGTCATCTAAAAGCAGCACTCGCCTCGCAGCCTCACGCCGAAGATTGGGTATCACACCTCCCTATCGTGCTTCTCGGCCTGCGTTCAACACTTCGGCCAGAACTTGCCTGCTCTGTAGCCGAGATGGTTTATGGCTGCACACTCCGTTTGCCTGGTGACCTCGTCAGCCCCGTTACTACGCAGAGTGTTTCGGATCCATCTTCTTTCGTCCAGCGTCTGCGGGTCTTCATGCAAAACTTGCGCCCATCACCAACTTCAGCTCATACTAAGAACGACGTTTTTCTGCCGGCAAACCTACAGACATCTTCACACGTTTTTGTTCGTGTCGATGCGTCTCGCCGTGCTCTTCAGCCTCGCTATGACGGTCCTTTCCCAGTCATCAAGCGTTCTGAACATCATTTTACAATCCTGCGTAATGGGCATGAAGACACAGTCAGCATTGAAAGGATCAAGCCGGCACCCATTCTGACAAGCTCAGTCTGACCATTTTTTTTTCTTCAAGTGCCCACGGCCACTTGTCTGCAGGGGGGGCCTATCTGTGGCATACTTTTCTTTCTTCTGGCACGACGCACTTGGGACATAAACTAGTAGTGGGTAGTCTGCTGTGGAGAAGAAGAAGTAGTTGGAACAATGGCGGAGATACAATAATAAACCGCGCTGTGTTTTCGGAACCGCGTTTCAGTGTGCTATATTTTAATCCCCAATCCCCGTGAGTGTATCGGTTGAGGGTCCTCACTTGAGAGACAGTTATCGTGCACTCCACACCCAATTTCCATTTTCATTTCCTTCTTCCTTTTAAGAATCACCCCCCCCGGAGCGGGTTTGCGGATAGCGCGTGTATAGTCCCGTAGGGCCGTAAGGGCTGATCGGCGACGGTGCACGCGGCCGGTGGGATGGAGCAAGTCCTGAAGGGTCGCGCACGGCAGTCCGACGAGGCGGTACTTCATGACGAGCCGCTTCCGCGCATTGTTGAGAGAAGGGCAGTCAAACAATAGGTGGCACACAGGGGCGTAGCCAGGAGGGGGGGGGTGCTTATGGGCTTCAGCCCCCCACCCCTGAAATTTTCGTGCTCTCATACACCACCAACCAGGGGTGTCACCCGAGGGGTTGGGATTTATTGGGCTTGAAATTTTTATTTATTGGGCCTCCCTTGAACTTTTTTTCGTTCTATGATCACCGCCGTCCGAAATAACCACCTTCACCGAAAAGCACCCAGGATGTCGTCTAAAATTATTTTTTTTTCGAGCACGACAGTGCCATGGACAGTTGAAAGGTTCCGGAAGGTGGCTTTTCTGCAAGATTTTTTTCACCCATGCAGTTTGTGTAACAGGGCATCACTCTTTTTTTCTTTCTTGAACAATAAAAAGAAAATTGACTCTGGCCAGATTATTCCTATTTTTACTTTACTTTCACGCAGCCGGCGTCTGCCATTGTGTTCTTCCTAACCTAGAAGGTCTACAAGGCGACGCACGTTTAAGTACATTAATTTTTTAAGGACTAACATCCCCGGGTATAACAGTTACTCTCGATGCAGTTACTTACATCTTACAAAACATCAACTGCTAACTTCTCCTTGGATTCCTCCAACCAGGCTACATGTTTAAGTCTATGAACGATTTGAAGCAGAAACAAAGGTTTTCAGGTGGCTTGGCTGGACAGGTACCGATGGCTTAGCTACTCAGGCGCTTCAAGAGGGTGCGTTTTGCCGAATGTGGTGTCCTTTTCAGCAGAAGTGAGGTTGGCAAGGGCCAACATTCGCGCCCTCGTATCCGAGCCATTTCAAAAGTGGAAGCACGCCCTCGAAGTCTTCGGTGCACATGAAGCCCACTAAATATCACACTGACGCTCAGCTGGTAGCCGATAATTTTCTTCAAACCTTCTCAGGATGTCGTGCCCAGTGTTGTTTATCAGCTGGTTGGACCATGGCAGGCAAATTCAAATAATAGAGAACCGAAGGAAGTTACAGCCTATTGTTGAGACAGTTCTCTTTTGCAGGCGGCAAGGTTCAGCTCTCTGTGGCCATAGAGACAGTGGTCCCATGGATTCAAGCACAGCTCCTCTACAAATACAGGCAAATTCAGAGCGCTGCTTCGCATGCGAGCGGATTGTGGCGACACAGATCTAAAAAAAACATTTGGAAAGTTGCCCAAATAATGCCTCGTATTTAAGTCCAGATGTACAAAACCAGATTATAGAAATCTCTGCTGCAATCATCAAGGAAAACCTAGTCGCAAAAGTAAACGCTGCAGGCTGCTTCTCCGTACTTGCTGATGAAACGACGAATATTGCTGATATCGAGCATGTAACTGTTTGTGCAAGGTACCTTAATAAGAATGCGAATGAAATCGAAGAAGTGTTCATAGGCTTTGTGCCAATTCACGACCAAAGTGGCCGGGCCCTCGCCGACACCATCATAAGGTTCCTTATAGACATGGGAATTAACATCCAGCATCTCCGTGGTCAAGGCTACGATGGTGCAAGCTCGATGGCCGGCAGAACGAGTGCTGTTCAAGCTGCTGTTCGTGAGAATATCCAGCCACACTCTACACTCACTGCGCCGGTCACTAGTTCCCTTAATCTAGTTCTGTGTGCGGCATGATCCATAACAGACATCCGAAACTGTTTTGGGACTCTAAAGGCGACGTCACTCTTTTTCCGTAAGTCTTCTAGGTGCTCACACGTTTAGCGAAAATGATAAGTTTGAGCTGCCCGGAGTCTACAAGGCAGCACCTTTTGGGTACTATGCGAAACGCGCTTGGTCGAGAAGCACGATGCAGTGCTTTAATTTGTGAGCTCTTTGAGCCGTTGATCGCAGCACTAGAGGAGATTAAGTTTAACGGAAATGGCGAGAGTCCAGTGCAGGCAACAGTCTAATGTTGGCACTCTTGTCACCAGCGTTCCTTGTAAGCCAGCATGTGACGGAGCACGCGCTATAGCACTGACTTTGCCACTGTCAAAGAAGCATGGAGACTAGGAGTATCGACATGAGCGCTGCCATTGACGACATAGAAGCGGTACAGCAGACAAATGAAAATGACCGCAACAACGCGTCTGCTTCTTCAAAAATATTTGCACAAGTGCAGGCATTGGCAGAAAAACTGATTTGGAGATCACCAGCCGTCGAGCCGGTGTCCGAAAGCAAAACATTGGGAGCAATGCATTCGAAAGCTCGGAAGAATATTTCGCACAACCCTGTTCATTCCGTTCATGGACCACGTACTAGCCCAGTTATGCGCTCGAAAAGCTTAGGGTGTTTCTAAAGGACTTTTCAGTAATTGGACCATACGCAATACCACCAATGCAAGATGATCGGGAGAAAGGAGCAGAAAATCTCCTCACCGTTTTTGCGCATGATGCCAAAATGAGGGCTGCTTTGGGAGAACTGCGACTATGCGGACAAAGTGGGCGAACAAAGCAGCAAACCAGCGCCCCACAACAGGAACCGATGCCCTATCTCATTGCGACAGCAGGTTCTATCTGAATGTGTACAAAGCTACTCCAGATTCTAGTCACCCTTCCAGTGACCACTGCCAGCGCAGAGAGAACGTTTTCAAGCATGAGGTTACTTAATAACTACTTACGCTCCACGATGTCTGAGGAACGCATGGTTGGCCTGGCATTCTGTACACCCACAGACATAGGCGTGCGCCGGGTTCCCCATTAGGGGGGGGGGGGGACAAAGGGTCATCGCAGCGCCCCCCCCCCCCCCCTTCAAAGTCAATGTAAGGGGCAGATTTTGCGCCCCCCCCCCTCTTAGGTGACTAGAAGGGTCAATGTACGGGGCAGATTTTGCGCTCCCCCTCTTAGGTGATTAGGGGTTGTTACAAGAGAGAGTTTATCATCAACAGCCACATCGCAGTGTCATCATCATCATCATCGGCGACGCCCTAGATTCTGTTCAATAAACATGGCGTCCGAGTAGAACGAGTCTCCTCGTCTCCTGTTTGCCGCCCTTGCCAAAGACATTTAAACATGTGTCAGAAGTGGTGACAGGCATCGAGACAAGCAGGACCGCGAGCGATGACCGCGCATGAGCCGCACCTTGACCCTCAACAGCGAGTTCACCGATACGAAGCAACGACAAAGCCGACTGCAACAGCAACAATGGCAACCCACATGGCGATTGAGCCACCGGGGAAAATGTGCCTCACGGGAGATCTGTGCGCGAACTGGAAGTCGTTCAGACAGCGTTTTGACTTGTACCTGACTGCGACAGGCCAAAAAAACAAGTCCGACGAGCAAAGGTGGCAATGCTTCTAATGATTGCGGGACCTGCGGTCATAGATATCTACAACACTCTTGATGTCGGCGAGGCAGCACCCGGCGCGGACCGCTCACGAGTACTGAGTGTTGTTCTGGAGCAGCTGGACAAATACTTCACCCCGAGAAGAAATGAAGTGTACTCAAGGTACTTGTTGCGATGCAGAAAGCAGGAGAAAGATGAGCCCTTCGACTCCTTTCTCACGGACCTAAAAACGAGGGCACAAGACTCTAATTTGGAGGGACAGCGCGACAAGATGATACGCGATCAGGTAGTCTTCGGCATCCACAACGAGGATGTCCGAATGAAGTTGCTTGAGCTCGAAGACCCGACTCTCGAAAGGTCGCAAAAGTTTGCGCAGTGCATGAAAGCTCAGCAAAGCAGCTGAAGGCGTTCAGAGAAGACGCAAGCAATCTGAGCCAAGACGCCGATCCTTTGCACGCTGTGAAAGCAACGAAGCAGAAAAGTGTGACATAGATCCCCTGCGCATCAACGAAAGCGTGCTGGTACTGTGGCACAGTTCACATTTTCAAGAAAATTTATGCCCGGCATGGGGAAAGAGTGCACTAACTGTGGCAAGCGAAACCATTTCGCAAAGCAGTGCAGGACCAGAGGTAGTGTGCGAGCCCTGTATGAAAGTGACTCCAGCTCTGAAGACATCTTGACGGTGCAAAGAAAGAAGAAAGATGGAATCTTTGTGACACTAGAGACAAGAGACAGGAAGGAACACATTCAGGTTCCAAGTCGACAGTGGAGCCTCAGTAATGTTATCCCTGAAAGATATGTCCACGGTCGAGATCTAGAGGAAGCCCCCACACAGCTGAAGATGTACAATGGAACGACTATTACACCAAAAAGCAAGTGCCGGCTTCCCCTGAGAAATCTGAAGACTCAAAAGAAGTATTCAGTCGAGTTTGTTGTGGTAGATGAACACCTGGCACCTCTGTTAGGAAAAAGCACATCAGAAAAGATGGGCCTTATAAACAGTGAATTATGATCTGGTGTCCACAATTGGGCAAGCCCAGACAACGCTGAAGGATGCCATCACTGACAAGTACCCAGAAATATTCAGAGATGAAGCAGGCAGCTTCCCAGGGGCTGTGCATCTGAGCGTCGATGAAACAGTAGCACCGTAGGTATCGGCAACATGCCGGGTACCAGTGAGCATCAAACCGCGGTTACAGCGAACACTGCAAGAGCTCGAACAGCAACAAATCATCACCAGAGTAGATGAGCCAACGCAGAGGGTCAACCGCATGGTTGTAGCACAGAAAAAGTCAGGTGAGCTGCGAATTTGCATCGACCCAAGGACATTAAACCAAGCTCTCAAGCGAGAACGACACCCATTGCCAATACTAGAAGACATACTGCCGGAACTTGCACAAGCCAAAGTGTTCTCAAAACTCGACTTAAAAATGGGTATTGGCATTGTGTCTTAGACAACGAGTCGAGCATGCTGACATTTCAGACACCCTTTGGACGATACAGGTGGTTACGCCTACCATTTGGCTTGGCTGCAAGCAGTGAGATTTTTGAAAAACGACTACAAACGCTCTGGATGGCCTACAAGGCGTAGTGTGTGTCGCTGACGACATACTTGTGTATGGCACGGGCCAAAATAGAGGTGGGGTACAACTCGACCATGACCAGAAGTTGGCAAGACTGCTTGACAGGTGCACAGAGCAAGGGATTCGCCTCAACAAAACAAAACTAGAGCTGAACAAGGAAGAAATGATCTTTCGGGCCACAAACTCACAGACAAGGGACTCGTCATTGACCCCGACAAGGTCAAAGCAATCCGCGCAATGCACCCACCCACTGATGTAAGTGGAGTACTGAGGCTGTGCGGCATGGTAAACTACATTGCCAGATTTCTGCCCGGCGTATCAACAATAATGGAGCCGATTAGAAGACTGACAGCCAAGGATATCAAGTGGACATGGTCAGCAGAACAGGAAGAGGCCTTTCAAAAGGTGAAGCATCTAGTGACCATGCCACCAGTACTGGCCTTCTATGATGAAAAGAAAGCTTGACAATCCAGTGTGATGCCAGTGAAAAGGGGCTAGGAGCTGTACTTCTGCAGGAAGACTCCCCAGTCTCCTACGCTAGCCGAGCGCTCACCCCAACAGAAATACGATATGCATAAATCGAGAAGGAGATGCTGGCAATTGTGTTTGTTCTACAGAAGTTTCACCAATAGCATGGGCCGACACACAAAAGTGATCACAGACCACAAGCCATTGCAGTCCATCGTCAAGAAACCTCTCGATAAGGTTCCGCGACGATGCAGGGCATGATGCTACAAATACAGCGTTACAACATCGAAGTTGAGTATCGTCCAGGCAAGGAACTCGTCATTTCAGACACTATGTCAAGAGCATTCCTTCCAGACGCAGAAAGCAGTCTGGAATACAATGAAGTAAATGTCATCTTGTGCCAATGTGTGAAGAAAGAAACATTGGATGAAATCAAAAGCGCAACAGCGCAGGACAGAACAATGCAGAAACTGATAGGTGTTATCTACAGTGGTTGGCCAGACGAGAAGAAACAAGTCTCAGCTGAAATTACACCATACTTTGCCCACAGAGACGAGCTTACTGCACAAGATGGCCTGGTCTACAAAGGTCAACGGTAGTTATCCCAATGAGCATGAGAGACGACATCAAGAAGAGACTGCACTCCGCACACCTTGGAATGGAAAGTTGTCTTCGTAGGGCTCGAGAATCTGTGTATTGGCCCCAAATGAACGCTGAGATCAAGGACTACATTGGGACATGCGAAACATGCCAGGCACATGGTAACAGACAACAGAATGAGACCCTGATGCCTCACCCAACACCTGATCGACCATGGGAAAGAGTTGGGAGTGACCTAATGGAGCTGCAAGGGAAACATTTCCTCATAACAGTTGACTACTTCAGTGGCTTTTGGGAAATCGATCAACTGCAGTCTACAACAGCTACTGCGGTCATAAAAAAAACTGAAAGCCCACTTCGCTAGGTATGAGATACCGGATGTCGTCATCAGTGACAATGGGCCACAATTTGCATGCGTGGATTTTGCAGACTTTGCAGCAGAATGACAATTCCAGCACTGCACCTCGAGCCCAGGACACCCTCAGGCAAACGGAATGGCAGAATCAGCTGTAAAGACTGCCACGTCACTCTTGAAGAAGGCATTAGGGAGCAACGGTGATCCTATTTAGCCATCCTTGACCACCGCAACACACCACGGCAACAGATGGGGGCCAGCCCAGCTCAGTTACTCATGGCTAGAAGAACTAAAACCACTCTCCCAACAACTAAAGCTCTGCTCAAACCGAAAGTTGTCAACTGCAAACACCAGAGAGCAGCAAATGTCACACGCACCAAGCGGTACTACAACAAACACGCCAAGGACCTGCCCCCGCTACAGAGGGAGACACAGTGTCTGTCCAGCCTTTTAAAGAAAAAGACAAGTGGTGCAGGGGCACAGTGACAAAACGGCTGGACGCAAGATCATATGAAGTGGAAGTTGAAGGAAATCAGCTAAGGCGGAACAGACTTCACCTCAGACATGTTCCGAACTCCAACGGAACATCGCAGCAAACACACTGTGGATCGAATGCAACTTGGGAGCTCCCAACCCTTTAGCGAAGGACACAGCTATACAGCTCGATGAAAACAATACTCCCTCTGAGCAAATAGACGGAGAGCCCGTCACCACAAGTGGAAGGCCGAGCCGAGACAGACACATGCCTAGCCACTTCAAAGACTGCATTCTGTATTAAACTCTCCAGCCAAAAAGGGGAGGATGTTACAGAGAGAGTTTATCATCAACAGCCACATCGCAGTGTCATCATCATCATCATCATCGGCGACGCCCCAGATTCTGTTCAATAAACATGGCGTCCGAGTAGAACGAGTCTCCCTCGTCTCCTGTTTGCCGCCCTTGCCAAAGATATTTAAACAGGGGGGGCGACCACCCCCCTGCCCCTCCTGTGCGCACGCCTATGCCCACAGAAATGTCGGCATCAGCGTGTCGGAAGTCATTGACCGCTTCGCTAAGCTTCCTCGCCGGCTCAACTTTGTCCTTTGATACCGAGCAAGACAAAAATCAGCACGAAAGGAAGGAAAAAGCACTGCTGTTCCTGAGTTCAGATCAATGAGCCCGTAATTCTGATGCAACATTATTGTTCACCACCTTTTTAAAGCCGTGAGGATTTTGTACCTTTAGCAGTTAACATCGTGACATAATATAAACACACGAATACGGGCATCAGGTGGACATTAACAGCCAATCGACAGCTTCACCCTGTTCACTGAGAGGTCGGCATACGCGGCGTTACCAAACAAATTCAGCTATTAGGAAGCCGTACCAGCGGCATTGTTTGTTACTTTCATTTGTCCTTTTTGTTCTTCATTGCTTTTCGAACTAGAAGAGACAACCCTCCTATTATATTGAGTGCACAATAGTGGTTCGCACTTTTAAAACAGCTTTGAAATATTTTCTTTCGTTATTTCTGCGCTCTTCCTATACAGTTCTGTCCACATGGTGCGTCCGAGACAGCAGCTTGGCCCAAGGACATATCAGTTTCAGTGATTGTGCAGCATGTTTTTGCATTATTTTGGGCATTATGCATAGTGATCATTGTTAGTTTCGTATATTGATTGCATATTTAAATGTACATTTGTGATGTTTTGCGTAAGCATACTGCGCACTGTTTCCGGTGACGTGTTTTGCCCGTATTCGAGGTGTACTTCCCCATTCTTGTTTTCCCTGGCCGCATCATTTGTGCAAAAAGATGAACATTTTGCGTAAACATTCTCCAAAAATATTTGATCTCGTCCTGGCTATTTTGTGGACTTCATTTTTTCGTTATCAGGCGATTCTTCGGTTTAAAACTCATGCAGTTCCAAAGTTTACGCGATATTTGCCGTACCTCCTACACAAAGAAATACAAAAATTGAAAAGATTGAAAACAGTTATTCCTGGAAAAATTTTGCGGCATGTCAACAAATATTTTTATGAAAAAACACATGTCTTACTTGTTCTTGACAGAGCGCAGCATTCAAGAACTGATTTGCAGCATCTAATGCAGATTGTCACTGGTAATACATGTTATTCATATATTTCGTTCGAAAAATTCAATGAGGAGGTCGCGCTTCAACTTGAGCCGCCCCCGAACAAAATTCCCGGCTACGCCACTGTGCCACGGGTTTCGATCGCGCCGCAATCGGCGCAGTTCGGTGCAGCGGCGCCGCGAAGACGATGCCTGCGTTCCGCGGGCCACACAGAACCGGTCCTCAGGGCAAGGAGAAGCGCGCGCTCGCGGCGAGTGAAACCAGTGGCTGGGATGGGAGGAGGGGGGTGTCCGGCGGCGACCCGTGCGTCGGGATGCTCGCGCACCAGCCCGGCGAAGGTTGTTGCGTGCCGAGTCGAACGAGCTGGCGTAATCCGTCAGCGAAGTCTCGGCGGAGTGTGCTCGTTTTGCGAGCACACTCCGCCTCGTTGCCCGCGATGCCGACGTGTGAAGGCAGCCACTGAAGGACCACATCACAGCCGCGTTACTGGAGGGCCAGCAGGCTGAGAGCGGCGCGCTGAGCAAGAAGGGGGCCTCGTTCCTCCCTCGCGAGCTGGCGAAGGGCAGGTTTCGAGTCGCAGAAGATTGCTGCGCTAGTGACGGCCGGCGAATTGCGCAGGAGGTCTGCAGCCAGCTGGAGCTCGACTAGCTCAGCTGTTGTTGAGGACGCACAGTATCGCAAGCGGCACTGTCGTTCCGAGCTGAGCTGAGGGGCTATGCAGGCGGCCGCGGCTGAGCGATCCTGCAAGACGGACCCATCGGTGAACACTAGCGTCCTCCCGGCCAGGTCCTCATACATCCACGCCGCGGCCTCCTGAGCAATGGCACGGGGGGGTGTGGCGTTTGGATCGAATGCCCGGCAGGTGCAAGTTCACTCGAAGGGGCACTCGACGGTGAGGGGGTGGCCAGCGCGAAAGGCGTGCGGGATCGTCAGCCACAACACCGTCGTACACGTCGATAAGTTGGCCGACACGTGAGTTTGGCACAGCACGTAACCGCGAGAGAAGGGGACCTGCATCAAGCGCTCGGTGGAGACGCTGCAAGTGGCACAATGCGCGCGGTCCGCCGTGAGCGACGCAGGCCACGCACGAGCCTCCGCGAGGGTCTCGGCCACACGAGAGCCACGATGCATTCCGTACACATGCGGATGACTCGGCGGTGGTCCGATCGATCAGTCGCCACTGATCAGGCCGAGGTAGCGGACATTGCTACTCCAAACTATTGGTGCACCATCCTGCTGAAGGCACGGAAGACGTCGTCGGGCTTCAGCACGAGGGTGGACGACGAGGGCCTCGGTTTTCGGCGCCGAGATCGTGAGGCCGATGTTTCTCACGAAGGCGGCCACATATTGGAGGGCCTCCTGCATGCAAGCGCGCACCACCGAGCACTTTCGTGTCGGTCCACGCACATACAATGCGACGTCATCAACGTACACCACTGCGCGAACAGGGAACACAGCCGTTTTTGGTAGGCACTTGACAAGCGGCGCGAGCACCAGATTAAACAAAAATTAACCATCTCCCGCTAAAGGGGACCATGAGGCGATGCGAAGCCGGAGCACTTGCACGATCGCGTTCCGTTGGCGTTCGTTGGGCATGCTACGACCTCGCGTCGTGGAACGCGAAGAGGGACGCTACGCGCGTCGTATCTTCCATCTAGCTGGCCGTTAATTCTCACAGAGCGAGCGGGGAACGCGGTGGACAGGGCGAGAGGGGGCAGCGTAGGAGAGGAGAGAAGGGGAGGGGACGCGCATGCGCTCGAGCTCATCGCGGCGTTGCGCAGGAGAGAATTTCGGCATGTCTAGCCCGCGTTTCAGAGGAAGAGTGGAAAGGGGAAGGGGAGGGGGAAAGGGGAGAGGGAAAGTGGAGGGGTGAGTGGAGAGGAGGTGTGTGGAGAGGGTATGCGCATGCGCAGTAAGGGTGGTCACGCCGCACACCACCGGATTGAGCTCAGCCTTAAGATACTTCGAATCTAAAAACGGGCTGAGGACGCCTGTGGGACGCCACAGCTGACAGACCGCGGCGCACTTGTGGCCCCGCCCACGCACACAGTAAACGTCCGGTTAGTGAGGAAGGCCTGAACGTAGTTCAAGAGCTTGCCCTCAACACCTAGCGCGCGCACAGCACTGAGGATAGACGAGTGGGGGAGCGAGTCGAACGCGGACTTTATGTCAAGGAGGAGTAGGATGGCCATTTCTCCATCGTGAAGGGCTTGCTCGAGGGTGCTCAAGACTGCAGCAACGCAGTCGATGGTCGCGTGATGTGGCCGGAATCCACACTGCTCTGGTGGGAAAGCGTTTGCGCACCTCCGCGATCCACTGCAGCCGGCAAAGAGCCACCTCCTTCATAGTTTTGCCCGCCACAGAAGTGAGGGAGATGGGCCTCTATGGCGTCACTGAACGCGGCGGTTTGCCTTGTTTGAGGACACGAATCACAGTCGCGGAACGCCATTCTTCCGGGAGGACAGCACTGGAGAAAACTCTGTTGAATGCATCCAATAAGAGTGGGCGTTGGGAGGCATCCAGGTTTCTGAACAGCTGATGTGTGATTTTGGCCGCTCCAGGGCGCTGCGCTTGCGCTTTCTAAGGAGAACCCGTTCCAGTTCGTAGAGGGAGAAATCTTCCTTGCAGAGAGAGCGAATGTCAGCTGAGGTGATGAGATCCACGGGAGGCAGGGGAGGGAGCGGGGGTGCGGCGTTTGTCGTGACACCGCCAGCGCTCCCCGCTCTAGAGGGGAAGGAGGCGCGAAAGAGGCGGAAGCACTCCAGCAAGCTCCGTTTCAGTGATGCCCTGCGCAAGGCTATGGTGAGTACTGGGTAGCGCGACACTTTCGGGTTTATCAGGACGCGCATGATGTGCCAGCCGCGGCGACATCGGCGTGGGTCACTCAGAGAGGAACAGACGCCCGTTCAGCTGCGGTCGCGTAGCCGCTGCGCGTGCCGCCGGCACACAGCGTCGAGTCGATTGTACTCTTCCATGCGCCGGGGACCGAGGAGCGCAGCGCCCGCCGCTGTGCTCGCTGGCGCACTGCGCGGAGGTTGAGCAGCTTGATGTCAGGGCAGGGCGTGCTGGCGGGAACAACACAGCGCGTTGTCGCACGCCCAGCGCAGTCCGCGATGCGCCAAAAGAAATCATCACTGCTCTGCACGCTCGCGCACAGGTCACGGAAAAGTGGCCACCGTACAACACTGTATTCACGAACAACACCGAGCGACGACGCCGCGAGCAGAACCGGCGAGAGAAACCTCGAACATTCCGTAGCCTTGGCTGTACTGCACGCCGAAAAACCCTCCCGACGCTTCTAGAACCCTGGGGAGTGTAGATAAAAGCGTGCCACAGACGACCAGCGAGCAGTCAGTGAGTGTGTGAGACAGTCGGCCCGGATATGGTGGGCTCCGCGTCAGCCAAAGAAGACGTGTTTATGATGTTGTGCGGTCAGTCGATCGTCGGTCTGGAAGAATCGGGTGACGACGCCGTGCGAGCAGTGACAAGTTACGTCGACGGAGGGAACTACGCGATCACCGCTGGAGTTGGCGTGAGTGTTTCCTAGAAGAGAAGCATTCAAGTACCGTCCGAGAATTGTGGACTGGATACGCCGTTGTATATTCAGGACTTTAACTGTTCTGGAATATTTGTAAGGCATGAGATTGCATGTGTAGCGCGTGATCTGTACGTTTAGTTTCCGTTGTGTTAGATTGTGAAGTTGTAACTGGTACCAGCCGAGTGTGCACGTGTTTGTGATGTTGTACTGTCTTAACTGAGAATATATTGTAGCGTTAGCTACACTTGCCCAGCCGGAGCCGATTTCGCGTGGAGTTTCATGAGCTGTGCTGCGCATGCGCGAGGATCATTGATGTCACACACTTGGGCCACCGGAGCTGGCATCTCACGCGTTCTCCGACACCGCCGCTGCTGGTCTGCACGTTCCGGAGGAGTGGCGTCGTAGGCGCGGCAGACACGCTGGCGCCGGCGCGCGCACAGACTCCGCCACCGCCGCGCGCGGCTCGCAGCTGCTGCTCTGCGCCGCATTCGAGAGGAGTGACGTCGTAGCCATAGACACAGTGGCGCCGGCGCGCGCGCAGCTATTCGCCTTCGCTGTGCAGTCGCCGTCTGACACTGCGCTGGGGCCACTTGATAGCGCCTCTGACTGGCGTTTGCAGGTGGGTAACGCCATGGAGAAGGAGAGTGCAAATGCTGCTCGACGGCGCAGAAGAGCCGAAAAGCTTATCTCACCGGATCCCGAAGTAGTTGCCTGGCAATTAGCGGTTCAGCGTACGAAGAATGAACAGAAGAAGGCTAATAATCCTAGACAATCTGGGAAGCTAAGAATAATCAGCTGAACCTTTGCTAACACTACGTATATCCGGGCATAGCCGAGCTAAGCCACTGCAAATTTTTGCGTTTTTGGACCACAACCGGCGTTCGCTGGCGCACTAAAAGGACGAACTCTAAACTGTCCGCGCTTTGGTGGTGCGTTTTCGGAGGGCCGAAACGCCAGCCCTTGGAATCCGCCCGGCGATTGCCATGCCCATTAACGGGATCAGTGACAGAGGGAGCGCGGCAAACGGAACGTGACGCAGTCGACGCGTACAGCCAAGAGCCGGCATCCCAGCCACAAAGTCAATTGCACCTGCACTCGGGCGCTCGAAAGAGTCGTTCCTCCAAGTCCTACAGCCGAGAGAGATACATTTCTTAAAGCTCGATAGTGTTCATCGCTCCCCTTCCAAGGCCGCACTGTGGAAAACATGGCCGTAGCTGACTTCAAATCACCCGACGTTCAACTTCATAACTCAGAACTTTGCGCTCATTCGATTTAAACAATCCAAACAAACGTGCTCTAGCAAAAGCTTACTTATCGAAGAAAAAAGGAACCCCCGTCGAAATTTCGTTTCGTTACAAAAAAGTTGAAAGCGCTGACGGCATAGGCGTGCGCCGGGTTCCCCACCAGGGGGGGGGGGGGGGGGGGGCAAAGGTTCATCGCAGCGCCCCCCCACCCTACTAAGTCAATGTATGGGGTAGATTTTGTGCCCCCCCCCCCTCTTGGCTGACTAGAAGGGTCAATGTAGGGGGCAGACTTTGCGCCCCACCTCTTAGGTGATTAGGAGGGGAGGCCGCCGCACCCCCCCCCCCCCTGCCCCCCTGTGCGCACGCCTATGGCTGACGGTAACGGCGTCCGTTCACTGATCGCTCTTCGATATGAACAGCAGGCCTTTGCAATAAGCAGCACTGGAAAAATGTAAAGAAACGAGCACACAGCAAAAAGAAACACTTTAACCGAAAGAAGTCGAGAGAGATATAAATGAGAAATTCGAATCCACCGCCGGAAGTCACGAGTGTCAGGACTGCAGACCGCATGACCGCGCTCGTGCCCACTGCACAATTGAGTGTCGAACCTAATGAAAAAAACTCGCTGATCATAACAAATATTATAAACATTAAACATAATTTGTTATATAATTTGTTATTTGAAGCCTGGAGCACTTAAAAATATAAGTCACGTGATCTAAGCGTGCGGAATTCGAAGTGACTTGCGTATTTGCAGCGGACGCAGTTTTAACTCTGATAGTGCTAACAACTATTGTCAAACCGACATGTCTTGTGAATTGAAGTGGAGAATGTGAACAGGCAATTTTTTTATGTATGTGCTCGCATTTCAAAACAAATTAATACGAAATATATTGTTCGTATTTTTATAAATAACTGTTATAGCATCAGTTATTAACCGTGCCAATAATAAACATCAAAGTAGTAATAACACAGTGCAATAAAATAATAAACATAGCAATAAAAATATAAAACCAGGACAGCAGTAAATTTCCAGGACTTCGGACAAACGCGAAGTGACGCTTGCGGCGAAGTATATGCGAGTGAGTTTTGAGATGGTCACGTAATTTATAATGCCCGGAATCTTTATACATTTGTTTTCGAAACTGGGGCACTAAACATAAGAATTCTAACACTGTAAGTGCAGTTTCGCTGACTTTATGCATGTTCTCCTGGGTTGATAATAATAATAATAATAATAATAATAATAATAATAATAATAATAATAATAATAATAATAATAATAAAGATTGATATGGTCAGTCGAGGAACAATTAATCAGACTCATGAATATGGAAATTAATATGGTGCACCAAAAATTCTTTCTCGTGATATATATACATTGTTAAGGCGTTTATCTGACGGCACTCGGCGATGATGCGCAATAGATGATGATGATGATGATGATGATTTGATGAAGATTTTGTGGCCAACCCTTCGCAACGGGTGGACGTGGAATCCCTTTTCATAAATACGCCACCTGACGGTGGGCTTTTCGTCAGTTTCGCTTCGCAATGGAGCGTGGGATAGCCAGCGCCATGGTGAGGGCATGGAAAGCGAGCCTTCAAATGCGTGAGTGTTGTGATGTTTGTGTTGGCGGCTAGTTCTCCGTGTCAGCCGCTGAAATCTCACCGTTTACGTGCTTGAACGAGCTCTTAGTACTACTCTCCGTTGGTCTTTCTGAGGTGTTTCCGATGCACAATGAGCAACATTTTGTACCCTTCAACGGGTTGGACGAGCAGTTTGACTCGACTGCCGCGGTTGCGGGACCGTGACCACAGCCAACTCGCGTGCGCGCCCGGACCGGGAAAGAAAGGCTCGCCGAAGCTACAAACTTCTCATCGAAAGCTACAAACTTCTCACGGAAGGAAAGGAAGGACGTCACTGTCGCGGAACTAACCGCAACCGGTGAAAATCCTGTCTGCCGCAAGCCACACCGCGCAACTATTATCCGGACGCCACGCGTTGGGTATATTTGTATGCAGTGGCGTAGCCAAGGGGGGGGGGGGGGGGACACCGGGCCCATGCCCCCCCACCCCCCGAAATTTTTTTTTTGCCATGGTACACAGAGCACAAAATGAACAGTCGACCACATCTGCCTGCCCAGCCCCCACTTCAGATCAAGGTGTTCCCCCCCCCCCCCCCCCCGAAAAATATTTCTGCCTACGCCCCTGTTTGTATCTACTAACAAATGTTGACACGTGGCTTACGATATGCGAGTACTGTCGCTACTAAATGAACGGTACGCAACTTGATTTTTATTTTTCTGGCTGGCCTTACGAACCCTCGCAGTAGTTCTGCACAAACAATCTATCGCAATTCACCGCATGCAGCCACTTAAAAGCAAGGCTACACATGGCGCTGTGAAATGAGCACGTCCGTTTCTGTAGCGCGTTTACAAAACGGCGCCCTTCCGCACGTCCGTTTGACATCACGTACGGAGAGGGAGCACGTGCGTTTGTTCAAGTTTTATCGCGTACCTTATCGCTGTTCTCGTCGCGACATCCTCGATGGTGGCACACGGGAACGCAGCGCGTCTGCACCATTGCAGCACGCCGTCTCTACGAAAAACGTTGATGACAGTTCACGATACGGCGGTGCTGAAATGTCCCGCACTGGCACGCTGCTGAAGCCTGCGTTGTCTGTTGTGGTGCCCTCACAATGGCGGCAGACTGCAGTTTGCGTACGCGGCGCTAGGGGCGCCCTTTTTCGAACAGTCAAGGCAAAACACGGACTCACAGCGCGAGCGGGAGGAGCCAAAGAGGACAAACCCACCACAAGGCGCTAGAGAGCGCAACCCATTACTCATCTCCAAGGTCTTGCTACAATTACCCCGGGTGCGAAAAGGGAGCCGCTCGGCGACCTAACAGCTTGTCATTGTGAGCGTTTCATAGTAGGCCTTGAGGCGCTCCACGTTGACTATCTCGAGATCTCGACGGCGCATGTCCGAAGATGGTTCGATGGGTTCGATCACGTAGTTGACCGGGGATGTGCGCTCGACGACCCGGTAGGGGCCTTCATATTTCGGCAGTAGTTTTATAGAGAGGCCAGTTGTAGTGGTAGGGACCGAGAGCCATACGAGTGCTCCAGGGAGGAACGTGGACTCAGAAGTGGTGGTGCCACCGCCAATGCTCTTCTGCCGCTCTTGTTCCTGCGTTGTAAAAGTCTTGGCAAGCTCGCGACACTCTTCCGCAAGCCTGGCTGTGTCAGAAATAGGCGCACATTCAGATGGATCCGGCTTGTATGGGAGTATCGTGTCGATGGTGTGCGACGGGTTCCTTCCGTACAATAAGAAGACGGGTGAAAAACCAGCTGTGCTTTGAGGGGTGGTATTACAGGCGTTATTTTCACTCTCATGGTTCGGCTCCGCGGTTACTACCTGTCCTAAGTAGACGTACTCCCTTACAACTTCCAGTGTCTCGCCACCTATCGCAAAGGTGTTCGACCAAAGGTGTCTCGCCACCTATCGGTTGGGGCTCATTCGGCAAGCAGTATCAAATCATGAATGGTAATCTACCACTATCCCTCAAGAGGAACGTATATAACAGCTGCATCTTACCGGTACTTACCTACGGAGCAGAAACCTGGAGACTTACAAAGAGGGTTCAACTTAAATTGAGGACGACGCAGCGAGCGATGGAAAGGAAAATGATAGGTGTAACCTTAAGAGACAGGAAGAGAGCAGAGTGGGTCAGGGAACAAACGGGGGTTAAGGACATCATAGTTGAAATCAAGAAGAAGAAATGGATATGGGCCGGGCACGTAGCACGTCGGCAGGATAACCGGTGGTCATTAAGGGTAACTGACTGGATTCCAAGAGATGGCAAACGCGTGAGGGGGAGACAGAAAATTAGGTGGGTAGATGAGATTAAGAAGTTTGCAGGTATTACGTGGCAGCAGAAAGCACAGGACCGGGTTGATTGGCGGAACATGGGAGAGGCCTTTGCCCTGCAGTGGGCGTAGACAGGCTGATGATGATGATTACAGGCGTAGGCGATGAAAGGCAGAATGGCATCCCAATTTGTGTGATCGGCGGCGACGTACATTGAGAGCATGTCGCCGAGCGTGCGGTTAAAGCGTTCGGTTAGGCCACTCGTCTGCACTCTAAGAAAAAAGAGAGTCAAAAGAGGGTCATGGAACCGTGACTCTCTTCGGGTGTCCATCTGACCCCTTTTGGAAGGTAGAGGCAGAGAAAAAGAGTTCGCATTTGGGAAGGAGTCACTGGACCCTCCTGAAGCGCGTTTCGATTGGCTTCGGTATAGACGTCAGACTCTGCCCAGGCGGCGCTGCGAAAAACCGGCCACCAGCGCCCCCATCGCAGCCGCAGCAGTAATTGAGTAGTGCTCCGCAAGCGAAGGCGCATAGGCCACAATGGACCCCCCTCTTTCGGTTGTGCTGAGGCACGGTTTTCTTAAAATCAAAGACCTCGAAAGCTTCTTCCGCCCATCCACGCTTTAGAAAGGGAGGAAGCTCTTCAAAGCGAACTACGTGTATGACGTAAAAGAAGTTTCAGATGTTATTTCGGTGCGTTGCCACTCGCAAGTACAGCGATCGTCGTACGACATCGAGCTCGAGGTAAGCACTCCGAAGTCCGTATTCTAGCGCCTAATTGTGTTAAATTTGTGTGTATACATTATGTCATGAATTACATACACGATCAATATGGCTAGCTACGTAGCTTACGACCAGTGGTGCAAAGCTCGTTTTATCAGCTGGGGGGAATGGCCCCAGTGACCTTCGCTTTTCCTACTGCGTTTTCGCTTCAGCTCTCGCTTCCTGTGCGTTCGACCGTTTGATTGCGCGTCTTCGAATGTTCTCTTGACGGTTGTCATCCATTTGTACTTACTGCAAATGGGTATACGTGCGTGTCCGCTTTCGCGGGGTACAACCGAAAGCAAAGCAAATCTTAAGGTGGTCGCGAACAGTATTTCGCGATTTATTTCTATGGCGCACGTGTTAGCATTTTCTACTCAAAAGTCAGAACGTTGAGCCGTGAAAATGTACGTGCGTGAAGCTGTGTGGTGACGAACAATTCTGATTATGGGAGGTCGCGGTGTGCGCGATGTTTATCGCGCATGTCGAGTCTGCCTCTAGCTGCTTACTCACACGGCGGGCGCCGCGGTCAAAGGCTGCTGACCTTCATAGCCCGTGGGAACGTGTCTCTTGCTAGAAACAGCCGTGAATGAACTAAAGGAGACCCTGTGAAGCGGGGTTCTTGAACTTTCGGGGAATGCCCGAGAGAGACGAATCTCCGATTGCGCAGTGTGTGCATCGCGCAGTAAACGAACTGCATTTACTCCAGGCAGTTTAAACTTTTCTCATCAGCGGATATACAGAAGCAGGAGAAAGCAGCTCGGGAACATCCCTCAAAGCATAATTAATTAATCTGTAGCTGTTCCCCACAGCTTTAAATTTCGTAAATGACGAACTCAGATTTCAAGAAAATTCGACGACGCACACCACCGAGGAAAGTAGGCGAAAGGAAAGAACGTGAACTCGCAACTAATTTTATTCTTGCAAATCCACCGCAATATATACACCATGCCACACATGCGCAATAACACACCATGCGTCCCATCCAACAATCGCCCACTCCCAATGCACGTCCTAGTTTAGAAACCTGTCAAAAAAATCAAATTCAGCTGAACGCAGTACCACCGACGTATCGCTAATACATATATATTTTTTCTGCCAAAAGAATAACCTTTTGGCACATTTGCCTATGCACTGCAGCGCGTGTGGATGTGAGGCATGATTTGCCAATATCACTATTTTAGGTAGAAGCAAGGAGGTGATTGAGCGAGAGATGCTAGAAGCATACCTCATCCGAAAGAAAAAAGATATATGTATTAGCGATACGTCGGTGGTACTGCGTTCAGCTGAATTTGATTTTTTTGACAGGTTTCTAAACTAGGACGTGCATTGGGAGTGGGCGATTGTTGGATGGGACGCATGGTGTGTTATTGCGCATGTGTGGCATGGTGTATATATTGCGGTGGATTTGCAAGAATAAAATTAGTTGCGAGTTGACGCTCTTTCCTTTCGCCTACTTTCCTCGGTGGTGTGCGTCGTCGAATTTTCTTGTAACATGCACCAACTAGCCCAACAACAAGTTTTACTAATGAACTCAGATTTGTGCACTTTCGTATTGATCAATACTTCAAGAAAACACACACACACATTGCCTCAATGCTTGAAAGGGATATGCTTGTATTCTAGGTATATTGTGTGCATGCACGTTACATCCTTTACTGATCTGCGAACACTGCATTGCAGCTCCCCTCTCATCGTTGCATTGCAACTGCAAAGTGCACCTGCAAGGCTGGGTGCCGCGGCACATGCAAACACGCCGCCGCTGTAGCTGTGTGCATAAATGAACTGCAGCTGCCTTCATGCACAGAGCAGCCACAGGCATGGGGCCGTCCGTCAAAGCCAGACATTGATGCCAAGGAGTCTATTGAGGAACTGTTTGGCCGTGAGTTCCTTCTGTAATTTGTTATGTTCAAGAAGACAACTTTTTTTTCTTTCGTTAGGCAGACCCTGCGCACTTTGCTACAGGGAATTTATGGTTGACCTTTTTCGAACCAGGTGACAAGGAGGTGTTCCTACGTGGATCAAGGCCAGCAAGAGTAGCACCTTCATATGCATGGGAGCACTTTCCTGCAATTGTGTCTCCGCACAACCAGATACAAGAACTTGCTGCCCTCAATACGGTTGACAAAGAGGTGAAGTGCGTGCTTGAAAGCTTACTTGATGAGGTGTGCAAGGCAGCAGAACTTTCACGCCTGCAAGAAGTGTGCACTTGGGACAAAAGTATGCCTGTTTATAGTGTAATGACATCTCAGCTTAAGGCACCAACCACAATCAGCTTTGCACGTCGCCAACATGTGGATCATATGTCAGTCGCTGAGAGAGACTTTTTTTTTCTAATGTCATGTGCACTCAGGAAGGTGCTGAAGAGATTGCTATCAGCACGGTGAAACAGGCAGGATCTGGAAGGTATACCTCCTCATGTTCTTCTGTTGGCAAATTGTAGCAAAAATAATTTTTGTGCTCGTTTTTTCAATCAGCAATTACTTGTAATCATCAGCATGCACAAAAGAAAATTTCAGTTTGAAGGCCTCTACTTTTATGTAGGTGGCACAAGGAGAGGAGAGTACGTTTGTCGAGCTCAATTGCCCATAGAGTTGTGGCTCGGAGGCTGCCACTTGAGACTCTTGGACAACAGCTTCTCCGCAGAAAGCCGTTCAGTGGGAAGGCAGTGTTGCACGGTAACACAAATAATCAGCGTGTTCATTATTGTTTGCACAAGCTTACGCTTACAGAGAATTGTTCGTAATATTATTACGGCTCCTGATTGCTTTTCATACTTCAGGGATGAGCACAGAAGCTGAGGCAAGGAAAGCTTTTGAGCAGAAAGCTCATATATCAGTTGTTGAGGTGAGTTATGCATGTGGAGATTTCCTCCTGACAGTAGCTGTCGAAGTATTTGAGAAATATATTGTAGTAAACCAGAAATTAATATAATTTTTTGTAGCCTCAAATGTTTCATAAAACAGAAGTACTCAACGAAGAATGTGCTGCATAAATTAAGTCAGCTGTACTTGAAGTTATGTTTATGAAGAACTGTGTTTCAAGTGACATATAGTAGATGAGTTATTGTCGTGTTACTACACCACACAGTTATTCAGTAGTGGTTACATTAAGAGACACGAGTTCTTGATGACATGTTTACATAAATAGCTGTATCAGTTCATTTTCCCCAGACAAGTGTTGGCTTCAGCAGTAACTGTGTGCTTGCACATATGTACGGCTGGAGACAGCGTGACATCACAATACCTTCTCCTTTCTTTCTGATCTAATTATTCTCTTTCTCTACTATTCAGTGGCGCAGCAGAAGAGAGCACATTGGTTGAAGTCTACTTTTCTAGCTTGCACGCTAATTAATCGAATTCGATCAATTTGGTGCCTCTGGAAAACCGTCCAACTAAAAATGACGTATGTAGATTTCAACATGCTCAAAACATAGATATATATATTTCTAATAAACTGAAATGCCATAAGCTTAAGCCTCAGTAATAGTTCCCCAGCAGTTTTCATCACATGATGATATAAACAAGGACAGAGTTTGCCACCAACAAATCATTACAGAGAGTAGCCTCTCATTTGACAAGGCTCAGTAGTAACAGTAAGTGCAATATTTGTGCACTTGCAGTGAAATGTCAGGAAATGTCGTCACCAGTATTATACTCAAGTTCAAGTCGCAATGTATGTGACAAATACGAGCACATGCTTCTTTTTTGTGTACTCGTCTGTGCAAAGCTCGTGCCTTCAAAAAATATATCATACAATGTTCCTTCATTTTTTTTCTAATTTTATTTTCTAATTGTGACATTGAACTCAAAGTAGCGATAGCTGTGCTACGGCTGTGCATGAATTATTTTGGTCTCATTTGTGCTTATTGCCTTTTCACTGATAATGAAATACGAGTGTATGGAAAGCTGCATTATGGTGTGAGATCTAAATGCAGGTCGGACTAATAGTTAACTTGAAGCAGCCATGGCTGTGTGCCAGCCCTGACGGACTGTTCAAGGATGGCGACGAAACTGTGCTTCTTGAGATAAAGTGCCCTTTCTCGAGAAAAGACAATGTGCTGATCGATGCTGACAATGAAATCAGCTTTGTTAGCTATATCCTTTATAAAGGTGGTGAGCTTAGGTTGAAGAAACGTCACCAGTATTATACTCAAGTTCAAGTCGCAATGTATGTGACAAATACGAGCACATGCTTCTTTTTTGTGTACTCGTCTGTGCAAAGCATTGTCATTGTTGTACAGCGAGATGAAGCATTTTTTGCACAGTCTATACCTGTTCTTGAACGCTTTTATTTCAGCTTTTACATTACGGAACTACTTCATTGTTTACCATGCCACAGTACAGCTGTAGATAAGCCTTGTAAAAATGTTCAGCAAGACAGAACTGAGCAATTATTGCTCCGCTGTTCTGTATGTTCATTTGAGTATCTGCAAATATTTGGTGAGATTTTGAGTATAAAGTGACTGTTTGTGGCTTCCCAATTATACTTTTGATCTGAAGGTGTGGTTTATTATTAAATGCTTCAACATGAATGAAAGGTCGTAGTGATAGATTGCTTTTGTATTGTTTCTACAACATAGGTCTCTACTATGATATTTTTACATTATAGGAGGCATCATTAAAATACAGAGGCACTGCGTAGATCGTTTGTTTTGGATAGTAACTTGCAGATATAAAATTGAAGCTGCCAAATAATACAAGGGGCTGGCGAATTATAATAGGACTTTTTAGCATTTACCTGGCTTTGCTCTTTATACAACTATTGTGGCTCTTAAAAGTGTTTGTTGGTGTGTCCGTGTTCTTTCCTTGATTTTTATTTGTCATGCAATTACTAAGAGTTGCAATGAGTGGATGGTTGTCAATTTTTTTGTAGTGTGTACACAGTGTGACAATGCATGGTGTGTAATTTATCTACGGTTTAAGTTTGTTTGCCTGCCACCTTACCTTCTTCATATCTCCAGAGAGTCTAGTAAAATGTTCACAATTTAAGAACGATTTACCGGCTGCATTTGTGCTGTTATGTGCTTGATAATGAATATTGGACTGGTGCTGTTGTTTTCAAACTTTTATTGTGAATATGTAAATAAATTACTTGTATTTGCAACTTTGCACTAGTTGTCAATGTTTACATAACATACCGATTCACAACATGACTTTTTAGTCTGTTGCGTATATGGTATCAGGCAGCAGGAATACGACCGCAGAACAGAAATAACGCAACACATTTTTGTGTCTTTGCCAAGTTTACCTTGCCTGCCACAATGATTTGGTACAAAGTAACTCAAATTGCATAGTACATATGTTAAGGCAGTTCACATGATAAGTGCACATCGATATGGTGTTAATGAATACTGTGGGGGTATCGTGTCTGCCTATGCCTACTGTACGCTATTGTTGGACTCGTTTTCAGTGGCACTTATTTACTAGGAATGAAATGTTTATTAAGACAAATGCACTTATATAATCAACATTGTTGCAAAATACAGTGGTCTAAAATGATAAAAGACAACAAGTGCAATCAAAATGTAGCACAGCTGTGACATTGATTTCAGCTTAATACTCATGTTATGAACTTATATTTAAAAACAAGTACAGATACTCTCAAATGGGAGGATGTTGGTTATCCTCCTGGCACTGCTACTGCAGTTTATATCAAGTTCTTAAATAATTTAAAGAATACGAAAAATAGCAGTGAAGGAGCAGGATGTAAACAAGCTTCAGAGCAGCTGTATCCATATAAAAGCTTTGCCAAGGACTAAAGCAATGTAACCAAAAGGACAAACAACAAAATATGTACACTGTTTATGTAGCCGTTGCATGGCTTTAATTACAGACTATTCACTGCGACAAAATCAAAGGTGGCTGAAGGTTTGCTAAAATGCAACAAATGTGAAAGATCTCGTCCATAGCAGGAATCAGTGAAACTGGTACTCGGTGATTTAAGATGTTGTAATGCTTAATCCTCTTAATTGCTCTCTCTACGTGTATTCGGACAGATGCAACTGAGTAAGTCTGTTCCATTTCCTCGGGTGTGAAGGGAATATTGCTTCCTGCTGAAAAAGGTGGCATTATGAGGATTACTCCTCTATCAGCAAGGGAAGTTCTGATGCCTGGGAACCCCCTGTCAGCCAAAATTGTGTCTTCGGGTTCAATAATGTTCAGAAACTTAGAATCTAATGTAATATGATTATCCGAACATCTACCACCGTATGGTTTGGACTTGAAGACAACCATTCCATTTGGGATGATAGCAACAAAGAATTTCAATGTGTAAGTTCCTTTGTATGGAGAGTAGAGCATGTGTTGCTGCCTGACCTCGGGTGGGGTGTCAGTTTTCAGTTCTGTGCAGTCGATGATGAGGGTGCACTGTGGGTAATTTGCTTTAAAGCAAGAGGGCTGCGACAACATTATGTCAGTTACTGGGGGCTTGTAGATCCAGTCCCTCGTGATTTCAACGAGTGTGTGAAGCACAGTTTAGAATGCACGAGACGCAGTTTCCTCATGTACTCCAAAAAGAGTAGCAACTGCAGAGAATGATACGCCCAGCTTCATTTTCATTAAAAATATGAGCAGCTTATTTTCAACTGTAACGTCGCTGCTCCTGTCCCTCACACTTGGCAACAAGCCGATCAGTAATGCAAGCACGTTGCCGTCGACCCCACAGAGACTTCTGAGAGAATCTGGGCTTGCAATAATACTGTGATAGCCGGAAAAAAAAACACGTTCTGGTGCTGGGACCAACTGCAACGCTCCTTGCAATGTGTTCTTGAGTGACAACACTTTCACATTCTGTAGGAGCAGCCTCAACACTTTCAGGGTAAAGCCCAGGATCATCATCTTCTTCAATGCTGGGGAGAACATCCATTTCAATGCCCTGAATCTGCGGGTAGGAAACAAAAAATAGAAATTGGAGTTACATGCATTTGAAATCCCAGGAATTGATACCAAGCACATCTGAATTGTGGCAAACTTACATCTTGTATTTCAGCTTCAAGGTTTTCTTGGGCTGCACAAGAGCTTGGTAGAGTGCTGCTTGCACTCTCAGCAGAATTCGAGGGCTGTACTTTGCACAGTTGTAGCTGCTGCATCTGCCTGGTGTCTTTTCTGCCATATGAAAGTAAAAATGGTGAGGCATGCATATGACGCATGTAGATAGTGAACGAGAGTTGCTATAAATTTTCCAGTAATATATCTTTAGCTTACTCAGGCACAAAATTGTTAATCGAGTTCGAGCCCACCTGTCTTTCTTTTAATTTGTTCTACAGGTTTGTTCTTAGGCATATCAGCATAAAAATCTAGGAATTTCAAAGTGGTTCACATTGAAAATGTCCTGAACACCAGACTTAAGTATCTTCTCTATTTTAGGCACATTACCATAAGGTTTAATCCATCAATTATTTACAGAAAGTAAATTGTGCCAGTCTTTTAATTTTGTAGAGCAGGAGAAGTACAATATCTAGCGTGGTACTTTAAAATTCAATAGCTGCTCGAAAAGGCATACTGTGCTTTCTTTTTAAGCTAATCAAGACCATGCTTGTTTAAAGAAATTATGGGGATAACCCAACTGTGTCAGACTTAACAAAACTATACAGAGCGCTTTCAGCTACGTGCTAGTTTTGTTAAAATATAATGAAGGAGTAAAACTTATTTACTGAACACGACTTCATGCACGCGTATTACAAGTCAATGAAAGTCTCCGAAGAAAAGGTGTGTGCACAACTGAACCATTGAATTGACATATTCGGAAAGGATAAACACTACACACCAAACTCGAAGGATAAGCGACCGGCTTGTGTATATGAAACGAATCGCCGTTTTTCCTGACCATATTCTGTTGCGACGCGCTGTTTTTTCGAAGTTCGTCACTTGAACTTCCTATCTGATGCAACACAGCTGCTGCCTTTCCTGCGCGCTAAGTTTTGATATCGCCGGGATCGGGGCCTTGAATTTCGATTATTAATATCTCAAATTACGTGAGTTTTTGGGGTTCTTTAAAAAATGGGTATGCATATAAACACGTCCAGCATCTTTTCCTACAAAACAGCTGCCCTAAAGTTAATAATTAAAAATTAAGGAACTAGCTTTTGTGAATGACATTTTAATGAAACTTTTGCGGCAAAGTTCTTCCGCCTCGGCGTTGAGTTCGTTTGCGAAGACGACAGGGACCTGAGTGTCAAAAAAGTTTTATTTTAAAAAATTGTATTGTCAAGAAAAAGAAACGCCTTGCATATATGAGAGTGTCCATATAATTGCTATCGCAATAAAAATATTTCAAACGTCTTGTGTATACGCGTCTGTAATGGAACGTCCACACGCCGTCCTCAGGCGCCACGGAGCGCAGGTTCACTTCACTGCACGTCTCCTCTCAGCCAAGGCAAATGAGATTTGTGCATCTTAGCAGCGCAGTGGAACGAACACAATAGAAAGGCACACGTAGACAGGACGGGCGCTAGACAGTACGGGGACTAGCGCCCGTCCTGTCTACGTGTGCCTTTCTATTGTGTTCGTTCCACTGCGCTGCTAAGATGCACAAGTTCCACACCCACCAACTAGCCCAAATTTCCGCGTTGCAAATGAGATATGGCGCGATGAGGTCCGGTCGCGCGTATCTCGAGATGAAAGCATGTGATATATTCTGTTACAGCATCAGAAAAAATCACAGCATATCCACGGAGTGAATGATGATGAGTGGGCGAAGCTGCGGAGGTTCATCGGCAAACCGTGAATCTTCCGTGAATTCTGCCCAGTACATCATCACCGACGTGAGATCGGGCGCGTTTATACTAAAGGTTCCATGAGAGTTATGACGACTTGCCGCTCACTTTAATTTTACATGTACGCTGTGAATTTTCATTGTTTAGAAAACCATTGCTTTAGAAAACATCTGGCGTCTTTCCTTAAGCAGCTGGCGTCTTTTCGTTTTGCTTTAGAAACATCTGGCGTTCTTTCGTTTTGCCTTTAGAAAACATCTGGCGTCTTTTGTTGGTTTATTTAATCAATCAACGGCGTTTTGAACAAAATTTTTATTGTTTAATCACGCACAGGAGAAATCTCACCAGGCACTACCTTGGAGGTAAACAATGGCTGCTAATGGGAATGAGAGACAGAAGAAGTCGGCTTTTAGCTAACACTTACACTTCTACTTCTACTAACGTTTCCTACTGGAACATGCCAATGGCTGCTAATGGAGAATGAGAGACAGAAGAATTCGGCTTTTAGTTAACGCGCACGCTGCGAATTTTTTATTGTTCAACAACGCACAGGAAAAATCTCCCACCGGCACCACCTTGGAGGTCAAGATCTGGTACTATCGTTACGACTGGTTACGCACTACGACTACGACAACTACGAGGGACGAACGGGTGCCGCCTTAAGGAGCTTCGCCCCTAAAACAGGAAATAGCGAGTATTCGGGGAAGTCTTCCAGACTCGAAAAGCGGCATGTAAGAGGAGACTACTTCAGGTGCATGCACGCGGTGCGAGAAAAATCTAGCTTCGGTGCTCACTCTTTTCTGCTGCAAGCGATATGTTATCAGCTCAGTAAGTTGCGCGGCAGCTTTTTGTCGTCTCCACTAATCTTCACGCGGGCGTTTAGACCCATCTTTCGTTCGCTGCACGGCAGTAAATCAACGAGTGTGTGTCCTATTAGTCTCGGTGGAGAACGCACTGGCGTACGTGATACCTTCGTGTGTCTGCGGCACCACCAGCCACATATCGACAGGTGTTTTGGCGCCTCTTGGTCGGCAAGTGACGGTGTCCTTCAACCACGTTTTTAGAGGCAGCAAACAGCGTGCGAACATAAACGAAAAATAAGTGACGTGCAGTATACCCGCGCGCCGCATCTTTCTGTATCGCAGGAGATATACGTAGAGCACCGCTCAGTACCTTTGAATTTTTCGCAGACGCTTCAAACGCATTCACACCCACGCACGCGCGCACATACACAGAAATAACTAAATAAACACGTAATTTTTAGACACGTGCGCGTTACCTACTACTCATCCAGTTCTCCAACAGCAACATTAATGCTCACATTTAAAAAACCACAGTCGAAAGGGACTGCAATGCATTGCGAAACATGCTCAAGAACAAAATTTGGAATTCGTAAAGGAACAAAATGGTTGGCTAAACTGACCTGCCAAATCTTTCCGTTCCACTTGTTGAGTCAAGCGAAGGCGGACGTCTGTAAAGAGGTGGGAAGATTGCTGGCACATAGGCAGGATGGTTCGCCACGTTATTTTTCTGTTTGCCAACGAAGTGGCGGCTGCATATTCTTGCATTCTCGGTTGGTTGCCACGGTTCTCCGTCAGGACTACGCAAAACAATAACAGCAGAACAGCATTATCACACTTATCCATGCGAGCGGCTGTGCTGTGGAGATGCAAGTAATTCGCTTACCCAACACGTTGAATGGCCCTTATCCAGCGCTGTCGCCTTTCCGCTTCATACGACCGCGATGGGAAGCGGTAAAAGTGAACGTCGTTGTCGAGTCCTTCACGTTCGTGGCAATTGACAACACAACAGTACCGTCGATTGCGGCGCTTCTTCGGAGCGCGCGGAGCTGTCGCGTCTGGTTTCGTTTTCGCCATCGTCTGCGACCGGCGATAGTGAGCCAACAGTCACTTTATGGCGGTTCGGTGGCGCGTCGAACTAGCGGAGAGAAATTCACAGCTCTCCTTCTGAGCGTTAAATGCACAAAACACGCAATATTAAGCAAAATAGTTGTTTCGCACGCGCTTGTTGCATCTGGTTCCATAGCAGACTGTGCAAAGGAGTCGGACTTTGCACTACCCAAAACTGCCTCCGACAGGTGGCGCCACGCGTCTGCGAAACTCCAGAGTCTGACGTCTATACGGAAGAGCCGCCGTATAGGGAACCCAAGCTCAAGTTTTGTCGCGCGACGACAGCGCCGCACCAGCCGCGCTGCGGCTCTGTCGGAAAGCTCTGAACCTTCTGCGCGGCCGACTCAGCCCCTTTCAGGGTAGCGGTAGCGCACGTGCGCACGCGTTCTTCTCTCGGTGCGGGTAACCTGGGGGGCCGTCAGCTGGGTACGTTGAACCGAGAGGCTTGCTGTGCGAAGCTGCGCATTTCCGCGATGGCAGAAGCGACCCCGCGGAAAGCGCAAGCGTGGTCCGAAGTATTGCGGTTTAGTGGCCAGCCACAACAGTGCAGACAACACCAAGGCACGCGATTCACGTGTTAAACTGTATCGGTTCCCGGGCGTGTCGTACGAGAAATAAAGGCGGTAAGCGTGGATAGCTGACAGCGCTGTCTCGCCTTCTATTTTGGCTGTCTGAGTTCATCGCTTTCGTTCGTTCCGACTACCTGAATCGGTAAGTAACGCGCCGCATGCACGCAGCGACTACATTAATGATTACTCGCTGTCTTCTCGTATTGTTAAAGTCCAGTTACGGTTGTAAGTGAAGGAACTTTGTGTTTTGATTCCCCGTGTTCGTGAGACCTACCCGTCGTTGTTGAACGTTCACATTCGCGTTATACCGTTAGCATTGCGCGGTTGGTTGAATTCAACTGAACTCGGCACATTGTCAGAAGTTCGGCGCCTGCATTTCACGCGTCGGAAGGCTGCTTTATCACGCCGGAACGGACGTCTGTGCATTTTCAGCAAGCTTTGACATCGTTCTGCAGGTTTGCTTTGTTTTTGTCACTTTATTAGGGTGATATATATTTAAGCACTAAATTAACTGGCACTTAATACATGCTTTGCAATTGCAACCTTGAAGTAACCACCTCCTGACTTTGTGCGATTTTCTAGCCGCGTTCACGCAGCAGGTTCTATACGCCTGTCAAGTCGATATCATAAAAAGAGACTGCAAGCACGACGCGAGAGCCGAAAAAACGAGGCGAGCAGTTCATCTTGCTTCACAGTGGTTTAAAGCTCAGCTAGCTGCCTCGCGTCCTTAATCGGCGTGGGATTTCCTCAGCGGCACGGAGGACTTGACTCTAACCTTCTCAGGAAGCAGTGCCATGGCCGTATAATCTTTTTTTCGCACGCCGCAAACGTTGTTCACGAAAGTACACGGCTGCTACGGTAAGCATGCCATATGAAACAACAATCATATGATTCGTAGTCCACGCCGCAGAACATCCGATAGAGTGGTCAGGCTATCATTCGGAGTGCATGTGGACCATTATTCATCTTTAACATGACAGAATGAAGAATTTTACCTCAAGGTATACGTCCTCCACGGTGTAATCGCGACTTGGTAAATGCATTTCACTTTGAGTTGGGCGTCGTTGTTGTCCGATCGTCTGCTCTTCACCGGTGACGTGATTGACGAGCCTTTCTCATTTATCAGTTCGCTTTTCGGAAGTGCCAGTCAAGCTTGAAAATCCTTTTGAAGCCGCACTGCAGCGTGTACCATTTTGAGGCGGCGCGAGAGCTCTGCACGTGCAATAGCGAGCGGTAACGCGGTGAGAGAAGGGAAAACGCGCTCTGCTAACCACGGGCCGGGCTAGACCGCTTAAAGGAGCGCGCGTGCGGTCTAGCCCGGCCGTGGTGCTAACACCCCAGTTTTCTTTTTCTGCCAGAGTTGGCGCTGCCTGTCAAGAGCAGCAGCACCGCTAAGCGTTGCTTGGGAAGCCTATACGCAATACACATCGCGCGCTTGCCCTTTGGCGCCGTTGTGGCGCCTTGCTCGGCGACGCAGACGGGGTTGGCGCTGTGGTGGCGCGCCGCTCTCTCTCAGTCGTCTCAGTCTCCTGGTCTATTGGAATGCGTGCGTGGTTGCGTTGGTTGCGTGTCTTCGGTGGTGTTGACGCCGGCTCCGTGCACGAAGTGACGCTTGGAGGGCGGAATATTCATGGAGCTGCGGACACCGACAACGGGCGCCAGTTAACGGTGAGTGTACTGCTTTCGTAGGTACTAATTAGAGAGCTTTAGCTGGGTATCTGCAGCAGCTCTGCGGAATCTGCCAGCCATTTGCAACAGTAGCCTGTGTCCGCGGGGCTATTGCGGATGCCCAGCTAAAGCTGTCAGTTAACGAATTGCCACCGTTATGCGCGTTGCTGTACAAGCTCCCATAAAGTGAGCGATGCAAACAATTATCGAGGGTCATTTCTTGCTGATCGCACGTCGTGTCTGCACTACTGAAGGTGCAAAATGTCGTTTTGAGATGCACTTTAGTCTACTTCATAATAGCATTTCCATCGACCTTGAGTGTACAGCGTGCTTCCACGCGTGGGAACGTGAACAAAAAAAGCCTGTGTACAGAACGCTCAGACGCCTATATGTAATGTTTTTTGTTGGCTTAAACACGATAGTTTGAGGTGCAGATATAGTGCAGTGGCTTCCAGAACGTACGCGGTAGTCATTCAAGTTGGACACGCCTCGCCGGTAAAGTGAAAATGCTCTAGACTTTCGACGGCGCGCGCTGTTGCGGCCGCCGGCGTGCACTCTTTTCCCTCGTTTCTGTTTGCTGTTTTCTTGCTTTGCATACACTGCGATGACGTTGGGCGCTATAACAGAATCGAGTGAGTGTACGTGATTGTGGGAGTTATGTGCGCTAATTCTAGCGTATGACATGTCTGATCTCGACGTAGACGGCGTACGCACGCGCTGGGTGTCGTTCGGGCCCTAGTACTCGCATCTGTTTATCTGAGTATTTAAGGATGGGTTATGTTTGTAAAACGTGCAGTCAATAACCGCTCACGGCATGCCCTGGCTGCCGGAGGATGTGCTTTGTTGTTTTGTTGTTAGCCTTTATTATGTCTGTGTGAACCACTTATTGTGTAGGTTTTGCAAACCTTTACTGCAATTTCATTTTATCATCATAATATCACGTTCTTATTTTCAGATACCGTTTTTCATGGTGCTCACGCTGAACAGGAGTGACAACCTAGCAAGCCACAAGTCTGATGTCTCAGCCGTCACCACTTCTTGATTTATTCTTAATCATAAGAATAAATATAGAAATATGATACCAATTTCTGCTGTTTATTTAGCACCATATGACACTGTGCACATCACAGTCACACATTTTAGTTGGCTATACTCATAGAAGCATGTAAATGAGGAATACCCAAACTTCTTAATTGGAAATCACAGACCACCTTTTCGCGCTTTCTATATAACTTTGCTGGAAAATATGTGTTGTTTTGACGAGTTTTATCAAAATAATGCTAAAACTGAACTATTCTTTTTTTACAGTGGCTGGGCAGAACGGCAAGTGTTATTGGACTTGCTTAAAATGAATACTCCACTATTTTCAACAGTCGTCGCGCAAAAGTAGAGCAAGGATCAAATGAGTAGCTTAAAATACTTGTGGAGTCGCTTGATGCTTCGGTGGGTCACTTGACCCCCGTAGGAGCGTTACCGGCAAGAGTCGTCTGACTCGCTGTAAGTGGTAACGTGATTCTCCGGATGAGAGTCTTTCCACTCTTCCTAGAGGGTCAGGGGACTCTCCTAGAGCGAGCCGACCCTGACCCACCAAGAGAGTCACCGTGACTATTTAAGGAGAGTCCTATACGTGGCAAGTCAGAACTCTCCGAAAAGAGTCACGCATATTCTTTTTTTTCTTAGAGTGTGCGGGTGGGAAGCAGTAGTTTTGCGGGGAACAGCATGGCACTCTTTGAGAATGGCTTCGACGACTTCCGAAAAGAAGACACGACCTCGATCGCTGAGAAGCTCCTGGGGGGATGGACCCTGACGCAGCATGGATCGGTGTAGCAGGAAGGAGGCAACATCGCGCGCTGTAGCCGCTGGGAGGGCGGCGGTTTCGGCGTATCGCATTAGGTGGTCAACAGCGACGATGGCCCAGCGCTTACCAGCCGACGTCAGAGGAAGTGGCCCATACAAATCGATGCCCACGCGCCCAAACGGCAGGTCAGGGCAAGGTAAAGGTTGCAGACCTACTAGTGACACGTGCGTTGAAGGTTTTCGGCGTTTTGACAATCGAGGCAGGAGCGAACGAGCTGCTGCACGTAGCGGTACATCTCTCGCCAGAAGTATCGTTGTCGAATGCGGTGGCAAGTTTTGGATACCCTAGAGTGCGCGCATTGCGGATGAGAGTGGATCAAGGACTGCATTTGTCAGAACGCAGACTGCGGAGTATCAGAAGTAGCCACTGGCGGCCGTCGGCGTTGTAATTGCGTCGGTGCAGCAGATCGTCACGAATGGCGATACGGTGGGCTTGACGACCAGTGGCGTAATCATGGGGGGGGGGGGGGGTTGATCGAGGGCTCCCGACCCTCCCTGTGTTCAGGCTGGGGGGACACCCCTTGCAAGTGCCCCTCCCCCCCCCCCCTTTAAAAAGCTCCTCCAAAGGCAGCGAAGAAACGAAGTACAAAAGTTAAAGCAGCTACTTTTCGTGTCGAAAGGCACTGTTAGAACACGAGCTTTCTTGAATGTCAGGGGTTGCTTCTGACGTGCTGCAAATGTCCATGCTTGGCTTTAAAATGCAAGGTTAATAAAGAATCCCTATCGTTTTTATTGATGTCGACGGTTTGGTGGAACCTGACAATGAAGTATGAATCCGACTGGGGACTATGATCATACTGTTTTGTTTTTGATTTTTAAATCACTGGGTCGAATACAAACATGCGTTACAAGTGTTTCCATAGGTAAATTGTGAGAGGCTACTGCTCAGTAAACACGGTGTTGAAAGATGAAGTTACGAAAAGCTGTACCTTTATGCGTAATTAAAAAAGAAAGGCTACTACTTTCAGTTGCTTTTTAACTGAAGTACATTAACTAGAAATATGCTAGAGCCTTTAAAGGTTAGGGTCATGAAACACCCCTCGGCTTGTTGAAAGAAGACATCCTGCGGAAAGCTGACACGGCTATGAACTGCTCTGCCACATATTACAGCCTGCGCCACCGCTAAGGCCACAAGCGGAGCGCGAAGTTGCCGTTACCACCATCAGGCGCCCTCTTTTCACACGAGTCGGTTCTCCTCTCGTAGGTGGGCGGGCGTCTGCACGTTGACGTCGCGGGTCTTCCTGTTTTACGTCGCAAGAGACATAGCATGCTTATGGCCAATAGCCGACATAAATCAAGAGCGGTGTTTGGATCAGATGCGCTTTTTTCCCCTTTGACACTGTGTACAATACTTGTTGTAGTTAAATAAACAGGCTGAAATATGGAAAACTTCGTTGCGAGTTTTCAAAGAGATGACCCACTTCCGATAGAGGCCAACTGTCGTCTGCTGAACTCAGCGCGCCCGCCCACCTTCGAGCGTACATAAATTTGGCCACACTGCCTTTTCGGTATCGCAGCTCTTGTGCACCGCTTATTTCGGTTAGTTTTGAATACCATAACTGGCCTCAAATCTTACAAAACTTGTGTGGCGTTGCCACAGATCTCGTGCTGACTTATCAGTGCGTGCACAGATCGAGTTGCAAGCAAGTTCTTAATTAACAGGCCGAGCGGTCTCTCTTGAACCCTGAGGGTTGGATTATAGCTGAGGCAGGGGCGGATCCAGGCGCTTGCTTTGGGGGGGGGGGGGGCGGTTGGTTGTTGTGGGGGGGAGGGGGGGAGGGGGCGTTGCCCAACTTTAAACTTCATGTTAGTAACCAAATGCTCATTATTTTTGTTCTCAGTTGCATTGCTCAGTGCCATTTCATTATCTAAATTTCGCATATTTCCGCTAAACATTGGGGAACACGTATCAGTGTTTTGGTAAGAGGAGGGTGAAAGAGGGAAGGGCAGGCCACCTGCTCGATAAATGAGTATTCCCAACGGCGAGCTCTAGTATTCCTTGAACGTAGTTTCGGAGTAAGCCTCCCTTTTTTACCCCGCCCCCTCCTCCCCATTGCCTTTTTTTCTGGCCGGTCGTGTTGCCAGAAAATGCCCTTTCTATCTCCGCAGCCTAAGGACGGTCAAACGGAGCTTTCGGAGTCGCGCTCGATTATACCCGCGCACGTGCTCTCGGAGGCTTGCTCGGTACTTCGGCGAATATAATTCACAGCACCACTGCCTGCCTTCCTTCTTTTTTTTTTTTTTTTGGACCAGCCGCTGAAGGTTGACTAAAAGGTAACTTGTTCTGCACGCTTTGTGGGACCACGGCCGGGCTAGACTGCACGTGCGCGCTCAAGCGCGCACGTGCAGTCTAGCCCGGCCGTGGTGGGACGAAAGATGCCAGTTTGAATGACACAGAACAGACTCCTGTCTCTGAGAAAAAGATGGAGAATTTTAAGACCCCTCGCTTGCTGAAGAGCTGATGGCCCTGGGAGTGGGGAGGAAACTTTAGCTCGCTTCCATAAAGGCAGCAGTTGCTTTAGCAAAATGGTTGAGGCTTGTGCTCGTCGGTGCCTATTTGAAAGATGCAGGACGCAGAAGAAATCTTTTCTAGAAAGCCTGTTTCGCTCTTAACAAAAGCGCTGGGCTGTGTGAGGGGTGCTTCCCTAGTCTCGGATTGGGATGGACACAGCGACCACCTGAAATATTCTACGTTCTGAAAAATGGCCTTCGGTGAGGTGAAAAGCGGGGGGGGGGGTTGGGTTGGCTTATAGCTTTGGGGGGGGGGCGATCGCCCAATCGCCCCCCCCCCCCCTGGATCCGCCACTGAGCTGAGGGTTTTAACACTATTATTCTTTTGACAGAGCATGCGCACGATCATTTAACCTTTGGATCAAAGATTTAACCTTCACGTCAAAGATATCCCAAAGATGGATTCAGCGGTAAGGTCGAAATAATACAACCTGAATTCCACTGTCAACTCACTGAGAGTACTTTTGCTTCCAGTCATCTTCAAAGAACAACCGTCGGCCTGTGTTTAAGCTAGATAATTTGTGGGGTGTCATGCAGGCTGAAGTGAACACCTTCGGCTCCGAATTCTGCGGTTCGTCGTGTCGTGCCGTTATAAAATGATAAACGTGCGCCCTCTTGAGTGCTTCTCTATACATCGACAACGCTTCGCTCGCCCAAAATTCGTGGATACCAGCGTGACAAAGGTATCTTCAGTTGGCCGAACGTATGTGCATTCCATGGGCGTATGCTGCGGGGCAATTTTAGTCATTGCTGCCGCGAGCTGCACGCGTCCAGTGGCAGCAGCGTGTTGTGAGCTGTTCTAAGACCGCCTGTGTTAGCATTGCAGGGGTCTGGGCCAGCCGCCGCGCAGAACCCCTCAGACGAGGACGAGACGCTGAGCACGGCCGCTCGATCTCCCCGTGCACTGAGCAACGCGTCTTCATCATTCCAAGACTCGGCCGCGACTCACTGTCAACGGCCACTGCAGAGCGCGAGCGGCGAGCGTGCCCGTGCCCATCGTTCTCTTCTACTGTCGGCGCGCTCGCGGCTGCCGCTCCCATAGCGTATAAAAGTTACACACGCAGACTCCACAGTTACAAGGATATTGTAACGCGCCTACATTAGGTGCATTTACTTGAGCTGTACGCAGGGCAACAGCGCCTTCTCAGCAGCTGAACAATAATCTATTTCCACAATTAGCACTTATTTCAATTCGCGCTTTAGCGTGGCATACAGTGGTTCTCTATAACTGATATTTTGTATTTAGTTGCTTTCATACTCGTAGACTACCTACTATCGTACTAATTAACCGTTGTTATTAAGCATCACACCACCGCGTTAAAGGGGTACTGACACGAATATTTTCAGTTGTCGTTTTTTTGCGTCAAATGAAAGGTCAAGCCTCCAAGAGCCTAGAAAAGGTAGTGCTAAGCGCGACTGCGCCCTGGAAAAGTAATTACAGTATGTTTTTAAAAGCTAGTTTTGGTTCCTACTGTACCCTGACGTCACAACACGATATGGGCTTCTCGTCACGTGCTCGCACAATATATAGTGACGTTTCCACGGCCGCTCCGCGCCCGGGCTCCGTTGGTGACGTACAAGCGGTCATTTTGGAAGTTTTGATGACGCACAGCGGCCATCTTGGAAGTTTGGTACATGACGTCACCACAACTAGCCAGACTGCTGCATGGAGTCACCGGGAATTAGTACTGTAGCCTGACGTCAAGCTAGTGTCGATGTTCAGCAGGTGCGCCATGGAAAAATGGACTTTATATGCAAATTAAATATCTTATCAGCATTTGCTGAGCTTCACACTTGCTCAGAGCCGTCTCTGCATGCAGGAGGTTGGTATGGCAGAGTAACTCGCCTTCAAAAAAAGGTGTCAGTACCCCTTTAAAGCGAATGCCAAAAGCGTGCCCCGATTTCAAGCTCTAGTAACGTTGGTCAAGCACATCCACAAATTACCAGTGACATGTCTCCTGCCAAATAAAAAAGTTAATGCACTTGCACTTGACGCTTGTGAACGTCCATGTGTACATGGCACCCCTTTGCACAGATGACGCAGTATGAATTAAAAAAATATGTATTACAGCCCTCGTCAATGAAACAGCGTTCTCCAGAAAATAATGGTTCCATTGAATTGCTAGTATAATATATCAAAAGCAGTAGACAGTTGACTTGTTCACAATTCAAAATGTTCCGTACAGAACACAGCACACGAGGACTTATAGCAAATAGGTACAAAAGTGGAAAAATTCGGTCATATGTGCACTCCCTCGTCCACCTGCACGTTATGTTGAAGTTCACTTATAGAACAGGCACCTTCAATTATGACTACGATTAATGAAATATCACCCAACCTAGTTAGAACACAGTGATGACTTGTTGCCCAAGTGCCTGCACCTATTTCACAATGTGTCTAATGTGTAATCATCTGTTCTACTTGTTTTGTAATAAAACACAGGCCGTTACATTGAGCGAGCAGTGTTTCACCAATTTGTATTGCATGCAGAAGTTCATTTCTTCCATTTGCATGCACGGCAATAGTCATACTTCAACTGATACAAGAAACAGTGTTAGCATCATTTTATTGTAATCAAAACAGTAGCAGTTCTCATGTCAGTGTAAGATATGCATATTTCCATTTTTGTGCACAGAAACTGCACCCAATACTGAACACATGGAACAACATATACAGTACAGCCCAAGCACTATATACAATTCACAGCAGTAAAGCAAGATGAAAGTAGTGTAAAAGCTCCTCATAATGCCTATTGATATGTGCACTTCACAGTGCCAGTATCTAAGCACAATCCAAGGAAATGGGATGCACAAGGAACTTGGTGTCAGCCTACATATGAAGGCAACTAAATTAGTACAATAAAGCTAGTTTTACTTTTGAGAAATATGCAACCATGCAGATGGGCATGTTCTAGTATTTTTATTGCATTAGTTTGCACTATGGCATGAAAACATGTCGCACATGACCATGCAGTTGAGTTTCCTGCAGAAAAGTCTCGAAATGATTGTAGATCACTTGCCACAATTTATAAAACATTCAGCAATGCCCACAAAATGACAACGCTGCCTTCATATATTGCTGCACATATCTGCTCACAGATATCTGAAAACTAACGTGAATTTCTGAAATTTGCTTGGAACTTGTCGGCGTTATCACATGACTACAGTGTACCAGTACTTCTTTTATGCATAATTAGTACATCTATGTTTACAATATATCCATGCTGGCTAGTGCCATCTGCAACTTAAAGTTCTTCATATCTAATTCCTCACTTCATGGCGTATGCATAATTACCACATTGAAAATTAAGCCCAGCGTTATGGCTTCAAGATCAACTTGAAATTCGGCAATCATGTGCCCAAATTAAAAATTTCCTATTAATAGTGGCTGATGGCTTGGCACATGGGATCCTAGGACTTGATATGCCATGAGGTTGAATAAAATTTGACCACGCACTTATAGAGGCTGTAAAGCATCAGGACTTAAGTTCACAGTAAAAGAAAGCGGGAAAACAAAACCACAACACACGTAGAAATGAAGGGGACAGGACGACGCAGTACTAGCAACTGAAGTTTAACACGTGCTTGCCTTTTTTGGACATGTTTGTACTCTTTCTGCGACTGCGTGATTCTTTAAATTTGCAGTTTTTCATACTGTGTGTGTACATCTTTCTGTGGTTTGCATTAAACTTCAGTTGCTAGTAGCGCATCGTCCTGTGCCTTTCATTCGCATTTCTCTGTGCTGTGGGGGTTTTTTCCGCACTTTCTTTAACAATGAATACACATCAACTCGCCCAACTGTCCTTTAGGATAAGTTTGCTGAATAAAGCAGTTCCACTAAGTGCCATTTGAACAATGCGAAATTTCAAATGCACATGACTGGAAAGTTGCACCAGTAGTATCATGAAACTCTCTGCATAAATCCCAGTATTTTCTCAAATACTGTAAGATGTAAGAAATGTTCGAGATAGTGTACAGTGAGGCGCAGTGGAGTGTTCCCACAATACGTTTCGTAACAGCGGGGCGAGCAACTCTTGCTGCTTTGCAGAAATGTCTTCCCTGAAAATGATACAAAAAAGAAGTTCTTAAGCTTTCGGTGTCCATTAAAAATGATTTTCTCGCTAAGGACTCGCCTTCACTATACTTATTGCAGACCTTTTCACAAAACATGAAAGAAATAGAAAATTGGAGGCTGCTAAGTAGTTCCTTGTCAACTTTTCAGTACACAGGGCCAAAATACATCAAGGTAAAGAAATGTGAAACAACCCAGAAGTTACTGTTGTCTGTCTGTACCACCATTCGGGTAGATTTCGATGTCAGTCAAGTTAGCATATAGTAGAAAGGGGTGTAAATTTTAGTTAGGTTCACTTTGTATTTAAACATGTTGGACACTAGATTCTTGATCAACCACAGCTGCTCTGTTTAGGACTGAATATTGGGCAACTTGGTTGATTCTGGCAAAATTAACAGCATTACATTTAATAAAGACAAAAGAAGTCCTGGAACAATACCAAACGTTTTCACCTTGTCAGAAATTTTGTCAACAGTGAGAATACTGTGTACAGATCATAAACACTATAGCAAATAATTCAAAACAAAAACGAGAGGGAAGAAACAAGGTGATTACAAGGTGCTTCAGCAGGTTCAACTGACTTATATCGAGTGAAAAAATGGCCTTGCATAAATAATACACTCCTAAAGGCTATAAATATGCGTATGTAACCGTGGCAGTTCTAGTGCTGATACGTGACTAATGAAGTGACAATACCATAAAATGCATGTTCTTCACAACACACACTGCACTCAGCGGATGTCTGTTACATCTATGGCCATACTTATGTTTCATCATACGGTCATAATTATGTGACGATTATGCCACAAATCAACGCGCACAAATTGACATCGAGACGGAGGATGAAGACAAGCAAATAAAGCATGAAAACAGCATGAAGAGGAAACAATTTGGCCTCAATGCACTATTCATTACGTAACAGCGTCATAACAGCGGCTTTTTTTTTTTGCTTTAATGTATACTGCTTGAAAGCACTCTGTCATTTACGCTTTATTGCAAGGAAGTAAATTATGTTGCACACATCTTTTTTCAAGGCGCACTCGCGCATCGATTGGCTGGCCGTGCGAAGCATGTGCTATATTCACAGGAGTAAACACGCATTACAAATCGTCGCATGTGAGCTAATGACTTTCTTTCTTTTTTCGATTTTGCATTGCACTTTTCACGCGACGCATGTGCAGAACACACCTATAACAGCTGCCCGAGCGACGATAAAGACGCACGAACAAAGGAAACATAAGTATTACTTACCATCAGGGGCGTAGCCAAGGGGGGGGGGTTGGGGGGTTCAAACCCCCCCCCCGAAATTTTTCAATTTTGCTTGCGTATATATACTCGCACATACAAACGCACGAACGAGCATACATAAAGTATGGTTGAACCCCCCGAAAAAAATTTCTGGCTACGCCTGCTTACCATGTGTTCCCAATGGTACCGCGAACGCAGCGTGCCCATCATCTGGCTAATATACACAGCGGCAGGCTCGCTTGAGTCGCCGGGACATTATTGTCACACCATATCCCAGCCGCAGTAAGACCCGCAGTAAGGTATATTGTTCTGTCGTCAAACCACGCATTTCACGTGCAGCGGCAAAGAGCAGGCACAACACGCGCACCACACGGCCGACACAGCTGGGCAGTTCAGAAGCGGCGTTCACAAGGCCAAGGTAATCCCATGACGGCTTTGCTTGGGCATCCCGCACGCTGCTGGGCCAGCCTAAAACGACTCTCTCGCGCGTTTCATTTTTGCTTTTTCCCCCCTTCGCGCGCACATACGTCGCGACGCTTTCTCAACCTGGCTTGTATTCCGACCACGGTGTAAGAATATTCAGGTGTTGACACTGCGCGCGCCTAAGCGGCCAGAAAATGTTCGGTCGTCGGTCCGTTGAGCGGTGCGCCACCTAATGGCTTGAGGCGGAGAGCGCCCGCGAGTAGCCGAATCACGGTGGTGCTGCGTCATCGCCGACGCTCTCGCCGTTCCCTCTCCTGTGTCTCTCTCGATTTCGCCCCTCGACGCCGCTTGGCGGATGCACATTATCCAGCAAAAGGCACAAAAAAATGCACGTTATCAGCAGCATGCGCGTTGCTATGGAGACGACTGCCCCGCTTTTCGTAGCGCCCTCTGCAAGTCATGATAAGAACCCGAACATTATCTGGGGTGCTATTCTGGACTTCCGCCATTTCTGTCAAATTTGACGTAGGCGTGACGTACACAATGATGACGCAAACGCATGAAATGCTTGCGAAACGTGACGTGAAGGGGACATAAGATGCAAAGAAACGTGCAATTAAATAGTATTTTGTATCTGAAATTGTTAATGCAACAACAAAAAAAAAATAAAGAAAGTGAAGCGTTTAGTTTTAAAGTTGTGAAGCAGACGATATCGTCTGCAATTTAGCGCCATATTTGAAGATGAGCGACAGGCCATAGTAACATTTTAGCCAATAAGCGAGCCAGCCAAGCCAGCGTCGACATTGCAGACATCGTTATTTCGCTGGTTGTTCTGTGGTTACTGTGGTTATGTCGGCAGATCGCCGAACAGTGGGCCGCGACGTTACATTTTTTTACCGATCGTCCCCGTATGGTGGTTTGCGACTTACTACCGGAGGTACGACGGGAGCCGTGACCGTCGAGAGCGCCTTTACCGCCTGGGCCCCAGCAGCAGGCCGCCGCCGGAGTGGCGGTGGCTATGGCGAACTAAAGTGGCGGCAGCTCGAGCTCGAGGCGCGAATGACAGTGCAGTCAGGTAAGCTTGCGTTTCACTCGGGTGGGTTGACGTTTCAGCTATGCACATGCTTATTGCAGGAGAACAGGCGGAGGGCCGTTCGATTCGGCGACGTACGTTTCGGTGGACGACGCCCGCATCGTTACAAGTATGCGCGTCGACCCCGTCTTGGGCTGCGGTGGCCCTTCGTTCCCAGGGCCCGCGGCGTCCAGAAGCGCTGCTGATAGTATAGCGATAAGGAGCTGCACAGCATTGCAAGTATTGATAATGCCCCTTCTGTTCCTTCTGTCTTTTTTTTTTTGCGGTGGCTGTTCCGCGTCTAGTTTATCTTAAGTAATGTGCCAACTAGCACAACAGCCAGCTGAGTTATTTATAACGTCTCCGATGCGCGAAGTATCTTCCTGAACTGTCGTGATCATTAAGATGGTGCTATATGTTTTGCTGAGGATGTGTAAGGACTACTGTAAGTAAAGTTACAATCATGTTTACAATCTTGTAAATATACATAAGCAGAAGCAATAAGAGTAAAGTTTGAGGACCTCACGTTACGCGCGATCAGTTGAATCTGAAAGATAAAGTCTAGTCGAATCTCAATCCACAGAAGTGATGCATCTCCGAAGATGTTAACTGGAAGGTACTTCCACGTTGCTTACAACATACGGATAAGAAGTGCATATGGCCACAGATAAGAAGAGGAATTGTAGTATTTCACGCAGTTCATGACATTGGACTGGCAGCACTAAGAAGTGCACAAACTGCATTCAAAGAGATGTCTTTTATGCAGATTTGCTTGTTTCAAAACCGGCTGGTACATAGAAGCATCCTTTGTAGTTGTTGGCAGCAGTGAATGATAAGACAATGATGTAAGCAATGAAACAACTTGACTGCTTTTATTATTGCAAGGATGATGAATTGACGAAGAAGATCAATTGACTCACGATACATTCTGATATCACGTATTACTCTTGCATGTAAACTTTTATAGTCCACCAGAGAAACCAGGACAGAAAGTAGCTACACAGTGCTGTGCCCACGTTTGCCCCTTTCGGTACTGGTTCGTTTTGTGCCTATAAGCGTTTACATAGATTACCAACCACAGCAAGCTTGTGCTCTTGCATGTACGAGTGGCTACTACATGAATAGAGCTTTTGTACACACCTGCCAGACTCGTACAGCCATCACACGGGGTTCGCATTGTGAATAAAGTGCTGAAAACAATGCTCTGGAATGGCATTCATGTTGCATGCACTGCGCAAAATACCACAGGCTGTTTACAGAGTCACTATGGTCTCAACAAACTATTCCTGCTATGATTTGCGGCCAGAAGCTGAGCATGCTTTTGCCTAACTGCTGTACAATTAGCATGCTCTCAATGAACGACACAATGAAGCTTTGTCAGAATACAATTCCTGCAAGAACCACAAGTACAGGGGATAGGTATAGGATCGAACACAATGCAAGTGGCTACTTTGTCATGAGAAAAAAGCAAGAACTTCTTGTGTTTCACGTTTCTGTGCACATCTCGCAGGAATGTAAAACCCCATTACATCGAGTCGTGCCCAGCTGTGAACCACTACAGAGCGTGATCCTGCCTTTGCCTACCCGCCTGGTACATGTCTACCGCAGCCGTATCGTCGCTATTGTTGTTGTAAAGGTCCGCATCTTCTCATTCGAGTTCTTCAGTGCAAGGGATGTCGTCTGGCTCGGGCAGCTGCTGCCAACACCGAGGTTGTGAAGCACGACACAAACTGCGATGATCTTCGACGTGAAGAGTGGGCCATAGTACGTGTTCTGTACCTCTGCAAGCACCGAAAGTGGGCTTGAGGACTCCAGTGCACAGTTATACGACGCACCGCAGTGAAGAGTGGGTGCGGTGGAATCGGGCAGCAGAGGATCCTGCAGGATGTGCTCCAGGGATAGGGTTAAGTAGCCAAGGTTGAAGCGAGTATGCACTATCACCTGTGGAGGACAGTGTTCCAATTAGCATAATATGAATGTACACATGAATATGTACTATTCCTTTCTCACTTCTTTTAACTTATTCGAAGACATCGTGTCACTGATATGCACTGCTTCCTTTTTTTTTACAGCTAGACATATTGACAGAATTGCTTGTCTGGTTAGGTTACATAATTACGGCTTTGAAATGCTCCAACGAAAAAATGGCTTTATTTCCACGTGGTTGGAATCAACTCAATTCCTTCGTCAGGAGGAATGACGACGAGCTACTTGAACTGCAATCTTTAACTTCTTTCATAGAAAAGAAGGGCAGTGACAGAAGGCGCATCTTCTTTGGTGCTAAGGGTGTTGTGCTTTCTTTTGATTGCATGGGAATAATGCGCGGCTGCAGACGGTCAGCACACTCAAGGCTTGGTTTCGCCTTAGTTTTTTTTGTGCTTAGGCCGTCAATGAAAAGTGACAGCAAGTGTCTTTTGCAACCGTTTGAGTTGTTTTCTAGTGCTTTTTATGAACCATGACTGAAATACCTTTGAGTTGTCAGTGACTTATTGCTATATAGCACATGGCTGTGCTTGCTTATTTGAATTTTTAATACAAGTTGTCCTTTTCACACATAATTGTATTTATCAATGTACAACAACTATGGCAGTGTATTGATGTATTCTTTTTTTAACATAGCCTCAGAGTGTAGCATTTTGTGTATCATCGCATGCTTACTATTTATTATTTCACCACTTTATAATAAAGGATCATCCAATGTCTTCATGAAAGTTTATTTCATGCTTGACCTTTCTATTGCACTAGTAGTCTTTCCCATGACCATAGAAACACAAGTTGCCAATTATACACTGAGAGCAAGTCGGATTATGGTGTGCCGCCTCGGGTCTCAGTATGACTTTTCCTCAAATGTGTGCATGAGAGAATTTTCATTCCAAGGGAACACGAGTGCCACTAAAGTAGATAGTGTTCGACCAAGGTAGCTGCCAGTAATAACATACGGGGCAGAAATTTTGGACAAAGAGACTTAAGTCGTTAAGAAGCATGCAGCGTGTAATAAAATTACCATGAATAATGTTTTTGCTACACTAAGACACCACACAAGCATTCTCACGCTGCATACCAAGCAGCTATTCACCAACCTGGCCACGGCGTCCACTGTCCAGTCCTGGCTCACGGTGGATGTCTTCCACATAAAGGCGTCGTGCACGGGCCCCGAGTGCGAGGGCAGTCATCGGCAGGGTTGCAGAGTGTTGTTTGCATTGGAAGGAAGTTGGCAACAGCAATACAACCAGCATAACAACTGTAACTGTGTGTTCCAACGCCATTATTTCTCTCGAGTTGCTTTCTGAGCGCAGCTTCGACAGCTGTATCTTTCATTTCATATGTGGCAGTTACTGCATGTCTGCATATCACTGTTTATGAAATCAGAGCGCAATCAGCACGTTTGCTTTCCTTTCATGCATTATTTTTCTTACAAGCTGCCACGATCAAATATGAAGCTCGATGAACTTTTTATGGTGTCAAGTCACCCCTGCTAAAACTAAATAGTGACGGAAACTCCGTTTACCGCGACTACTGCGTTCTTTTCTATCACTGCAGTTGGAGCCACGGCAAATGTCGTTAAAATACTGGAGAGTGGCGAAAAGCTGTCTTTCACGTTCCTCCTTTGCATCTACTAACGGCATGCGCGATATTGAATAAGACGAAATTTGTTCTCGCCACCATGACGCTGAGGGCGTAAAAGTTCTTGCGGCAAAAGTAAGCAGCCTTGTTGCCATCGTCCTTTTCATACGGCGCACTTATGCACACGAACGTGTCGTAGACCACCTCAACGCAGCCTTCAAATCTTGCATCAATGTGGACAAAGCCTCCTTTTGGCAGGGAGGGCGATCCACTCATGCCGAGGCGCTCGACGATCGCTTCCATGACAGCATGAATCGTGAGACCACACTGGACTAGCTCGTCGCCACGTCCTCGTTGTTCGCGATCGCGTCGTGGTAACTGCCGGTGGCGAACGAGCGAAGGGCGCAAAGCTCAACAAAAACAACAACAACGGTCGGGGCTGTTCTCGTGTCCGTACGCCGCCTCTCCAGGTCCTGGCGAAGCTCCCCGGACAGGCCATCGCACAATGTCCTCGTCAGCCGGCACCACAGTGAAACAATTGATCGGTCATCACAAAAACATCGCGGTACAAGCGGAATTCTCTTTCTTCCTGCAGCTCCAGCCACTACACGACAAAGGGCAGCGCCATTTTGCTTCGCTAATCTAGCGTTCTCTTGCGGCGATAACCGCAACTTCGAACAGGCCAAATTAAACAATAACCCTTTTATTTTTACAAGCAAGCTTCATGTACAACACTTTATATTATTATTAATCGAAAACATGCTTGTAAAGTAACTACGGAATGATATGTGCACACACGTATGTGAGGCTGCACATGGAACAAGCAACTGAATTTACACACAATATGGCGGCCAATTTTGGGACTTCATCGTTCTCTACATTTTAAGCTGCAAATTTGGCAGGATGCAACGTCACGAAACGTCATATTGACGTTACAAAGAGTGAGGTCCTGTGACGTAATGGGCGCCATAAGTGCAATGTCCAATCGTGTTGCAGACATGGTGGCCTTCGTTTAGGCGAGCAGTAGTTTCGATAAACCGTAAGTAGACCGTAGGCACAGCTTAGTACCATATTTCGGTTTCGTTGTTCAACCCAACCTTTATTTCTGCACGGCAGGGTACGGCGAAGTGTACTTCGGAAAAAATTAACTATTTTTTGTCACGTTACGTCATCGCGGATTCCTGTGTCGTAACGCCATTGCAGCGCCACCAATTCGAACGACCTCGCGTGACCAATCAAATCAGCAACATGGCGGAATTTGACAACATGGCGGAATTTGAAATGTCCAGAATAGCACCCCTGGACCGCGCGTGGGTTGCGGTTTCCCTGCGCTGGGGGAAGATTGTCATCACCTGAGTATATTCTCACACCGTGATTCCGACGCGTCTGATTGATTTCCTCGCTCTCGCCCACAAGCAGGCGGGCTGCAGCCGTCGAGGTCGAAGGGAATTTATCTCGTTTCCTCCCGTCCACAGCAGCGGCTTGAAAAGAATCGAGTTTTCTGTTTTCTTTTTTTTTTTGCGTCACGTTTTCTCCGCACGGGATTTATTCCGCCTTGAAGCAGGCCGCCTTGGCCAGTTCGTTATCTAAAAGCGTATACTGAGTGTACTACATGACGTGCCAATCGGCTGCATCGGGGCTTGCCGGCGAGAAGCAGCTGACCGGAACTATTAGTTTCCAGCAGCAGCCGTCAACACCGCCAAGTTACGCGGAAAGGAAACCACACAGCATTGAAGCGAGGTGACGTAAGGCACTGGGCGGGCACCTCGAACGGCGCTCCCTCTCTCCTCCGGAATGAAGCGAGTTGAGAGGGTAAATATTGCGATCGCTATATCGCCGGTCCTTCTTTAGCTTTTAGAAAAATTCTTTCGCCTATATATTCCTGGAAATGGTCCGACTCATTCCAGGGTGTTTTCACGCCAAGCCCGAGAAGTGGTTCATGACCACTTTTAAAGTTGCACTTAGAAGATAACTTCACCAACGTATATTTCTGCTCAGTGCTGTTATAAGTTGAAACCCGCAATAACGAAATCGGCGGGGAAAGCACAAAGTTTCGCTCTTGCGGGAATTTCGTTGGCGCGAGAATGAGGCAGAAAAGACATGAAATTTACAAAAAAAACACATTTCATTTCCAAAAGTCAGTAAGTGTGCTTTGGCGGGCCTTACCACGCAACCATTTCATGCCTCTCGATAGGGAATCTCGTTTGCTACGGCACAAATTTTGCCCCATGCACTGGTCAGTGACCGGCGGCACTTCGCTGTCACCAGTACCGTCATCAAGTGCGCCTACAGGCGAACCTTCTTCCGGCTCCGCTGGATCAGCGCGGATCAGCGCAGAATCGTGACAGCGAGCTGCACGCAACATCGAATTCTTCGGCGATGTCCATTTTTTTCCTGCCCTTTTCCACCTCACTGATGATTGCAGCCTTATCTTCCAGCATGATGAACTTCCGCTTTTTCGTTGGAGGCGGCATCTTCGCAGGCAGCGAAATCGGACGAAGCAATCGGAACTCACAGTTCACGTTGCACCAAGCGACTAAGCCAACGCTCCACAAATGGCTCCACGCACGCGCCCAAGTGCGCGCAAAGCCGACAAAGCTAAGCACAGAGTCAAGCTAACCAACGAAACTCCATGAGGAATGTGGATTTGGCTACGTAGTCCGCCATAACGAGCAGGTGTTTCGGCAAGCCATCGTCATCATCATTGTCGCCAGCTTTTTTTTTTGTAAACAATGATGTCGGCTGCTTCTCAAATGCGCTGTAGCGATAGTTTTGTACAATTTAAGTCTAGCATGAATGCATTTCAGCAGTTTTCGAATGTAGTTAATGTTGCGAGGGCTGATTATTTGCGTACTGGTTCTTCAAAAATTTCGTTAATGAGGGACTGCAGTATGAATATCTTTCGTAGTCTCGAGTCACGACATGCATTGACTCCTATGGGCGTTCGCCGGTGCTTCGAAAATATTTCGTTGCGGTGAGAATTTCGTTCCCTCGGGATTTCGTTATCGCGGGTTTCGACTGTATTAAACTCTCTGATTCAGCGCCGAGGCCAATGCTTGTTTTTGTTTAAATTTTGTTTGAAATCGCGATTTTAATTTTTATATAATTAAAATTCTCGGAGAGCACGCCCCTCGTGCTCTCCGAGAAGAGGCGAAGAGGGCGACCCACTAGAAGGCGCTCGAGAGGACGCCCAATACAGCGTTCCAGTGCTTCTCTACAACTCATTTTTATAAAACCAAGATCGCCACCATGGCAAGATGTGTGTCCCCTCTTGTGATTCTCCTGGATTTACGCCACTGTTGACGACGCAACGCGCGAATTGTTGGTGTTGCCGATGGATCAGTAAGCAAGTCCGTCAGCGAGGCGATCCATTTATCTTTGCGCTGTTCGGTAGCGATGGTGTGAACCTCGATGGAAGAAACAGCAATGTTAGATACTGAGCAGGGAGCATTGTCGTCAGGCAAAGGTGAGCGTGAGGGGGTGTCGGCGTCACCATGCTGGCGTCCGTTGCGGTACAGCACGCGGATGTCGTAGTCTTGCAGGCGAAGTGCCCAGAGGGCGAGACGGCTCGAGGCATCCTTCAATGACGACAGCCAGCATAGTGCATGATGGTCGGTGACGACATCAAATGGGCGACCATACAAATAAGGTCGGAATTTTTTAAGGACCCAGATGATCGCTGGGCACTCTTTCTCCGTGACGGTGCAATTGGTCTCGGCTCTAGTAAGCGCAAGACTTGCGTATGCGACGACATATTCGGGGAACCCTGTTTTGCGCTGCGCAAGAAGAGCGCCGAGGCCTACACCGCTGGCGTCCGTGTGTACCTCCGTTGGGGCCGTAGAGTCGTAGTGGTGTAAAATAGGAGGAGACGTCAACAAACGACGGAGCTTTGCGAACGCGTCGTCGCACTAGGACGACCACGCATTTAGGGGCCCGTTACTTCCAAGGAGCTTCGTCAGCGGCGATATGACAGTCGCGAAGTTTCGGATGAAGCGCCGAAAGTAGGAGCATAGTCCTACGAAACTGCGCAGTTCTTTGACGGACGTAGGTCTGGGGAATTAGGCCACGGCCCGAAGCTTGGCCGGATCGGGAAGGATTCCGTCCTTGGACACGACGTAGCCTAGGGTTGCCAGCTGCTGTGCTGCAAGTCGGCACTTCTTCAGATTCAGTTGGAGGCCGGCGTTGCTCAAACGCGTCAAAACATGCAGCAGACCTTGAAGATACGTGGAGTAGTCCGGGGCGAAAACGACGATGTCGTCGAGGTAGCACAAGCACGTGTGCCATTTCAAGTTTCGCAGAACGGTGTTCATCATGCGCTCGAAGATCGCGGGTGCAATACACAGACCAAACGGCATGACCTTGAACTCGTACAAGCCGTCGGGCGTGACCAAGCCTGTCTTCGGTCGAGCGTCATCAGCCATGGGTACTTGCGAGTAGCCCGAGCGCAAATCGAGAGATGAAAAGTATTTTGCTCCTTGGAGGCTGTCAAACGCGTTGTCGATTCGCGGCAGCGGATAAACATCCTTCCGAGTGATCTTGTTGAGCCGTCCGCATTCCACACAGAACCGCACAGAACCGTCCTTCTTGGCAACGAGAACAACAGGAGAGGCCCTAGGCTGTCCGAGGGTCAATAACGTCGCGTCGAAGCATATCGTCGACTTGCTCATTAATTACCCGACGTCCTGTGGGAGACACGCAATATGGACGTTGCCGCAGTGGTGGTTGGGCGCCAGTGTCGATGCGATGCGTAACAGTGGACGTGCGGTCGAGAGAAGTTTGGCCAACATCGAAAGAAGAACGAAATTCTTCCAACAGGCACAGAAGCTGGGAACGCTCGACCGACGTAGGGTTGTCCACAATTGAGGGACCAAATACATCAGCGGGTCGTGAATCAGACGTGGAAACAGCACTGATGGTACGGGAACTGGTACAGTGTGAGTCGTCGGGTGCGTCCAGAACTTCTGCGTCTTCGAGGAGCTCCATTCTGCCGAGACATTCCCCTCGCACCAACGTAACATAGTGTGGGGATGCGTTGGTAACAAAAATAGCGGTGCTACCCTGAGTGACATGCACGGTCGTGAAAGGTACCAGCAACCCTTTCCTAGTGCAAACGCGGTCAGGTGGCGAAAGGAGTGCAATGGTGTCGCAGAGACCGGCGCAGTAAACTGGCACGGCCGTTGACGAGTTTGGAGGCACTTTGGTATTGTCCTTGACGAGGATCTTGGTCAATGCCGGTGGAGTGTCTGCCGGTGTCAAATGTGAGAACGGCGAGAGTTCGATTGCGGCTGGTGCGCAATGAATTACGGCGTCGTGGCGGGAGAGAAAATCCAATCCCAGGATGACGTCGTGGGAGCATGCAGCAATTATGATGAACTAGACGTCGTACAGAACGTCCTGAATGACGACGCGAGCAGTGCGCGCTGCTGAAGGCCTAATACTCTTGGGGCTGGCGGTACGGAGGGACATCCTAGAAAGTGGCGTCGTCACTTTTCGCAGTAAGCGACTACGTTTTGCGTCCATAACGGATACGGCGGCTCCAGAGTCGATAAGGGCGGATGCGCGAACACCGTCCACAAACACGTTTGTGAGATTCGATGGACTTCGCTGAGGGCTTTTACAGTTCGATAGCGTCGCAGCCCTTGCCTCGTGTACTGCGACGACTAGTTTTCCAGCTCTCGCGCGACAGAACGTGGCCGCATAGTAACAGCGAGTGACGTCGTGGAGACGGAGATGGAGCTGGGCATGACGTCGGTGACATAGGCGGAGGTGGGTCGTAGAATGCACGGCTGGACTGGCTGGTGAAGGGTGACGGGACTCGAGGCGGCTGCACGCGATGGCAGTAACGTGCCACGTGACCGGCATAACCACATGCGAAGCAGATGGGCTGGTTGCCGGGTGTGCGCCGTCGGTTCGCCGGTGCAGTTCCCACCCATGTCGCAGGATGCGATTGTCGGGGCGGCTGCTGAAATGACTGCATGGTGGGCTGCAGTAGGGGCCTAGGGATGACGACAGCATACGTAGCCGGCACGCCCGCTTCGAAGGACAGAGGTCTATGGGAGGCTTCGGCGTAACTCAGTGGGGCAGCCGCAGGGATTGCTTGGGACGTCCTGGCGACAACTTGAGCGTAACTCTGTGGCGTGGGAGCCGGAGGTTGCTGGTGGTACCCAGGCATCACCTCCGCAATTTCCTGCTCAGTCGCTTGGCGGAGGGGAGGAAGAAGGGTCGTCGACGACTGTTGAGCGTGCGGCTGGTGAGCAAAGGCCAGAAGAGAGAACTGGCGTGCAATTTCCTCGCGCACGAATGACTTCACTTCTGCCAGCAACGCCGCCTGGTCAGGTATGGCCGTCAAGCCAGCAAGACTTTCGTCGCATGATGGAGAGCGACGGGTCATCGAACGCTGTCGGCGGAGCTCCTCATAGCTCTGGCACAGCGTTATGACCTCGGCCACTGTGGAAGGGTTTTTGGCGAGCAATATGGTGAAGGCATCGTCGTCAATACCCTTCATAATGTTCCGGATCTTGTCAGACTCAGACATGGTGCCGTTGGCTTTCTTGCACAAGTCGAGGACGTCTTCGATATTACTTGTGAAAAATTCACCGGCCCGCTGAGCTCGTTCGCGTGAGCGCTATTCTGCTTGCAGCTTACGGACTGCAGGGCGGCCAAAAACTTTGATGACGGCGGTCTTGAAATTGGACTAAGTCGCAAAATCGGACGCGTGGTTGTTGTACCACAAGCTTGCTACTCCAGCGAGGTAGAATACCAAGTTGGTCAACTTGCCTGCTTCGTCCCATTTGTTGGGTACGTTCACGCGCTCGTAAATTGCGAGCCAGTCCTCCGCGCCTGTGCCATCGGCGCCAGTGAAGATAGGTGGATCGCGGATGCGAGGGACACCAGGACATGTGGTCGGTGTGGGAGGAGGCGTTTGCTGAGCGGCGTCTTGAGGCATGGTAGTTGGTAGGGTACGGGATCGAAGCTCCAGGGGCATCGAATGGGAGCACAGCACTCTCCACCAATTTGTTGAATGAATGAATAAATGAATGAATAAACTTTATTAAAAGTCCGGGCGAGGCGGGGGGAAGAGGGGATGAACCCCTGTCCCGTCGCACTCTCCGTCGATGATGGCGTCAGGTGATGGCTTGAAGCCCTTGGACCCGGGCGGCACCTTCGGCTTGCCGGACGGCCCAAGCATGGTCGGTCAGCTTGTCGCTGGTGAGTGCCGCCTCCCAACGGCAGCGACGCCGACGCAGCCGATCCGCAGCAGTGACCACAGCCGCGGCGGCGGTTAGTCCCTGCCCTCGCGCGGTGGTAGCAGTTAGTCCCTGCCTAACATGCGTCGCGAAGTGAGCGGCGGCAGTGACATTAGCTTGTGGCGATGGGCGACCTCAAAGACCGGCGAAGTCTCAGCCTTACCAGAGAGAGCGAGCCGGACACGACCGCCTTGCTCAGAAGTATTTTAATCTCTATTTCTTTCGAACGCAAGCGTGCGCAGGCCCGTGGCAGCGGCACCTGCCTCGTGCAAGAGCGAGCGTCTCCGTCCTCTTCTTTGCGACGCCGATGTTGCTGCCGCTACAGAGGGCTCCCCCCCTAGAGAGGAGGAAAGTCCGACGAACGATCATAACTCCAGGTGACACGGGATGTCTTAGGTGTCGCATGAGAAGGCAGTGATCCGGGACGTAGTAGCGTTGCGCCGCACGATGGTGGGGCCGATGGCAACGTTGCTTCGATATAGGCAGGCTTGATACGTTCGAGAGCGATTGTGTCGGGCCGGCCGTTGACGTTGACGACGAACGTCGACGGACGACGCCCCAGAACTCGATACGGCCCGGAGTAGTGCGGCTGCAAAGGCTTCCACACAGCACAGTTGCGCACAAAAACGTGTGTAGCAGAGGTGAGCTGCGGAGACACGTAAGGAGCTCTCGATTCGTGCGGGCGTGTAGGCACGGGGCGTAACTGCTGGAAGATGTTTTGCAGGTCGGAAACGTAGTCTCCGGCTAATGGCACAGGTGTTTTGGCGGGGGCTTCGAAGAAGTCGCATGGCAGACGTAGCGAACTGCCGTAGACCAACTCGGCGCAGGAACAGCCCAGATCGCTTTTGATGGCAGTTCTAATGCCAAGCAAAACGAGTGGCAGTTGAACGACCCACTTCTCTAGTGATCCTTGTGCCATGAGGGAGGACTTTAGATGCCTGTGGAAACGTTCGACCAGCCCATTTGTTTGTGGGTGGTAAGAGGTCGTGCGGAGGCGTGTCGTTCCGAGAAGCTTGAGGAGTTCGTTGAAGAGCGCCGAATCAAACTGCCGACCGCGATCGGTGACTATGGTAGACGGGCAGCCGAACCTCGCAATCCATGTCGACACGAAGGCTGCTGCAACTGTGGGCGCTGATATGTCGGCGATGGGTGTAGCTTCTGGCCACCGTGTGTAGCGGCCGATGCATATCAGTATGTAGCTGTAGCCCTTGGAAGGTGGGAGAGGGCCGACCAGGTCCAAGTGTACGGTGTCAAAACGCGCGTCCGGTGGAAGGAAGAACTTCGCAGGCGGAATGTGATGGCGCTGGATCTTGGAGCGTTGACAAGGCAAACAACAGCGCACCCAGTCACGAACTTGGGCGTTTAGCTGAGGCCAAACGTAGCGACTGGAAATGAGCTTCTGTGTAGCGCGAATTCCTTGATGCGACAGACTGTGTACAGCATCGAAAAGGCGTCTGCGAAGCGGTTCCGGGATGAAAGGTCGGGGTGTGCCGGTAGAAGTATCACACACTACCGATGTACCATCTGAAGTCAAAACGACGTCCTCCAGCTTCAGGGACGTTGACGAATTTCGGAGGGTACGTAGCTCGGTGTCGTCACGCTGGTGAGTAGCGAGTAGGCCGACGTCGATAATGGAAGGCTCTGCAGTTGCTGTGGAGACTGCATCGACGCGGCTCAGAACATCGGCAGGAATGTTGTCGGTGCCTTTGACATGACGGAACGTTGTTGTAAACTCCGAGATGTAGGAGAGATGTCGACTCCCGCGAGGCGAGTAGTAGGACACAGATCGGTTCATCGCGTGCACAAGGGGCTTATGGTCGGTCAGGACACTGAACTGACGACCTTCTAGGAAGTGGCTGAAGTGTCGGACAGCCAAGTACACGGCGAGTAGCTCGCGGCCGAAAACGCTGTAGCGGCTCTGTGCAGGCTTCAGCTTCTTTGAAAAGAAAGCGAGTGGATGCCATGTACCATTGATGAATTGTTGCAAAACGGCGCCGACAGCGTTGTTCGAGGCGTCTGTCATGATAGCAGTCGGTGCATCTGGTTTCGGATGTTTCAGGAGTGTTGCACTGGCGAGGGCACTCTTGACTCTTGTGAACGCGTGGGCGGCCTCTTCAGTCCACTGAAGCGCTTGGTTCCTTTTGGAGTTTAGAAGACCGTCTAGAGGGGCGACAAGTCGTGCACAATCGGGTATAAACCGTCGATAGAAATTGACGAACCCGAGAAATTGTCGAAGTTTGGTCATCGTTGTTGGTTGTGGAAAATCTTCGACGACGCGAATGTTGGACGGCAGTGGTCGAATGCCGTTCGCGTCGACTACGTGTACAAGGAACTCGAGTTCCTGTCAACCAAATTCACTTTTGGCGGAGTTGGTGACGATTCCGCGGCTGGCGAGGTGGGAGAATAACAACCGCAGGTGTTGAACACGTTCTTCAGCGGAAGGACTTGCGACAAGGAGATCGTCGATATAGGCAAAGACGAATGGCAAGCCTCGGGTGACGGAGTCGATGAAACGCTGGAACGATTGGCCAGCGTTCCGTAGGCCGAAGGGCATGCGGAGGAATTCAAAAAGACCGAAAGGTGTGGTGATGGCGGTCTTCGGGATGTCTTCTTCGGCGACTGGCAGTTGATGATAGGCGCGAACAAGATCGATCTTAGAAAAGATCGTCGCACCGTGCAGTGCTACGGTGAAGTCCTGGATATTCGGAAGCGGGTAGCGATCAGGAACCGTGATGTTGTTGAGCGCCCGGTAATCGCCACATGGACGCCAATCCCCAGACTTCTTTGGTACCATATGAAGAGAAGACGCCCAGTTGCTAGAAGAAGGTCGCATGATCCCGAGTGCGAGCATGTGCTCGAACTCCGCGCGGGTAACCTTGAGTTTCTCAGGAGACAAACGCCGATGTCGAAAATAAACCGGAGGGCCGGAAGTGACGATGTGATGAGAAACGTCGTGTTGCACCGGTTGCGTCCAGTCCGGCTGGCGCGTCAAAGTGGAAAACTCACGAAGGAGCTCGGCGAAAAGTTCTTCCAGCATAGAAGATACGGGCGCAATCGGCGATGTGGTTGTTGCAAGGGCACCTGTAACAGTCAGGTGGGTAAGAGAGTCGATAAGACGACGGTGTTTCACATCGACAAGGAGTCCATAGTGGTGCAGCAAATCAGCTCCGATGAAGGCGCGTCGGACATCTGCAACCAGGAAAATCCAGCGAAACGCTCGTCGGAGGCCAAGATTGAGCATGGCGGAGCGTGATGCGTAGACTGGAATCCTGGTACCGTTGATGGCTTGCAAAAACGACACAGGCGTCGTTTTTCGGTCGGAGCGTTGAGCAGGAATAATGCTTACGGCTTCTTCCAATCCAATCCAATCCACCAGTGTCGACAAGGAAACGTTGTCCTGTGGCTTTGTCCGTGAGGTAGAAGAGGCGACTTGTGTGCTGGGCCAGACCGGTGGTCGCCGTCAGAGGTCGGCCGGCTTGTTTCCCTGCCACGCACACGGACGGCGGCAGTGACGAGCGTCGTCTCCAAAACGGCGATGGTAGTAGCAGATGCCAGGCGTTGGTGACGCGTCACGGCTAGTGGGTGTGCGTCTCGGCTTGCTGGAACTTCGGTGGCGTGAACGGTGAGGTGACGCGCGGCGATGTTCTGCTGCAGAGACCAAGCGTTCGAGACGCTCACACAGGGCGTCGAGCGGTGACTGGGCTGTCGAAGAAGACGGCAGAGTTCGCAGCGTGGTGGTACTCTCACCAGTCGACGGTGTCGTGGCTGCGATGGCTGGCGTGGCTACTTCCATCACCTTGTCGGCCAACACGGCAAGTCCGGTGAGGTCCATGGTAGAAGCTGTTGCCAGAACCATCTGCACTTTAGCCGGCAGTCGTTGTAGAAACAGCTCGCGTAACAGCGCGTCGTCGACGGATCTCGCATTGTCTCCGAGCAGCTGCTTCATTCGGCGAAGGCTGGGGCGTCGGTCGCCGAGTTCTTCAGCGGACAGAAGCTGCTGTATGCGAGCACGCTGTGAAACTGCCGTGCGCTGTAGCAGGGTCGTCTTGAGATCGTCGTAGGCGTTCGCAGACAGCGGGTTGCTCAACAGATCCGCTACTTCGTCAATGGCGGTGGGCGAGAGTGCCGCAACGGCGTAGAGGAACTTCGTAGCTTGGGAGCGGATACCAGCAACTTGAAATTGTGATTCCGCCTGAAGAAACCACGCCGAAGGATGCTGGTCCCAGTACTGCGGAAGGCGGACAGCGATGGCTGAGCAGGAAGGCTCATCGCGTCGCTCGGAAAGGTTCTGGTCTCGAGAACTGTACCGTCAGTCTGTTCCATGGTCGCTTCTACCACGGAAACGTATGACCACGATCACGTCCGGATCACCAAACTGTGGCGATGGGCGACCTCACAGACCGGCGAAGTCTCAGCCTTACCAGAGAGAGTGAGCCGGACACGACCGCCTTGATCAGAAGTATTTTAATCTCTATTTCTTTCGAACGCAAGCGCGCGCAGGCCCGTGGCAGCGGCACCTGCCTCGTGCAAGAGCGAGCGTCTCCGTCCTCTTCTTTGCGAGGCCGATGTTGCTGCCGCTACAAGCTCTCCCGGCACATTCCCAGAGCATCCTAAGGCACGTTGCCGGGCTAGTTGGTGTTAGGAATGAGGTATCGTCCCTCGGGTGCGTGGCGTAGGATCCGAGGTCGTTGCATCCCACCGCTGCCACCACTGTTAGGAATGGGGTAGCGTGGCCCATCGCTATCGTGCTTGGAGTCGTCAGTAATGGCAAGGTGAAGAAGGAAAAGATTTTATGTACAACTATTTACATATTTTTGCTACCAGGCAACATGACTGCCAGCCCGACCACGTCGGCTGGTTCGACTCCGTTCGAGTCGTTCTCCTTCTCCGATCTCCGATCTCCGATCTCCGATCTCCCTCTCGATCTCCCCGGTCCACGGACCGGCACGGCCTTAAATCGTCTAGCCGTCCATTGTCCTGCTGACTGTCCGCCGGTCGCAGGTGTTGGCTCCTATTTCCTTCTTCAAATTGCGGCGCGCTGCTAGAAGTCTCAATTGCGACGCGCTGCCAGAAGCCGCACGCAGGTGTTGGCTCCTATTAACTTGACGATCCGCCGGCCGCAGGTGTTGGCTCCTATTAACTTGACGATCCGCCGGCCGCAGGTGTTGGCTCCTATTAACTTGACGATCCGCCGGCCGCAGGTGTTGGCTCCTATTTCCTTCTTCAAATTGCGGCGCGCTGCTAGAAGTTTCAATTGCGACGCGCTGCCAGAAGCCGCACGCAGGTGTTGGCTCCTATTAACTTGACGATCCGCCGGCCGCAGGTGTTGAACCTCCTTTACACCGCAGGAGTTGAGCAGCCTTTCCATAGCTGGGCAGCTTTGAAGAACGACTGGCGTCAGTTGACGGGGCCGGCCGGGTGAAGACGCCGTTTTCCCCGGATTGCCGACAAAGCAAGCAGGGGTTGATCCCTGCTTCGACGTTCGGTCACCTGCTCTGGCACAACAGCACCCCCGCCGCCAAACAATGCATCAGGAGGACGAGCTGATCCACGTAGCTCGGCTGAATTGATGCGGCCGGACACCAGGCTCATCCACGGCTCGAGGCGAAGCTCCCAAGATCACCGCTCTCGTGACATTCCACACGAACACTCGGCTGGCACGGACTCGATGCTCCTGTGGATAAGACGAACTCGACAGGGCAACCATTATCAAACTACACCCAACGCTGCAAGTGCCCTCCGCACTCCCTCGAATTGCCAGACATGAATGAAACAAATCTTACTGACAACTAACGTTCCTGCTTTAAATAAAACGAGGAGAAGTGCGTATCGCATGACGACGAGCTCAACCACAGACCTCCATTTCAGGTGTTGTTAAAGAAACAACTCCGAGGAAATACAAGAACTGTAATTGTACTAAAGCTGCTTAGGCATAGAAGGTAAACAACCAAGGAAGCCAACGGAAGCTCAAAGGCTTCGCTAAATTCTCACTAAACGCTCTCGGCGTAAGCGTAACACAATAAGAACACAACATGGTTCTATTAACTATGAACTGAAATTGAAAATAAAGCTTGCACCATTCACAAAAACAATGTTGAACTACCTTTCGCCCCAAATGCTCATGCTAACTAGTACAAAAACAAAACAAGACTCAACCTACATCTAGCTCCGTTGAAACATTTTTCAGCCACAACGCTAGAAGATTAACCTCCAAAATACAGACACTACATAGGTCAAAATTTACTGCCTCTACAGTAAACACAAACAAGTAAAATTCGGTTACGCTCGACAAACACCACTCTTTCACAATTAGCGGTCGTACAAATCTTTACTCACGGCTAACGTGTATTATTCTACGCCGTCAGCTCACTCCCATGCGGGTTACTGCTTCCGCATGTTATTCTTAATATTGCGCCACTAAAGCTAGACATGTTCCCGTGAGCACTCTGTCACGCTGCACCCACATCAGGAACTGAATCCGCAAGCGACATCCGTAATTGCACGTACTAGTGCCACTGCGAGCTTCTACTCCGCGGATGTACGACTAACCTAGCTCTACTTTTGCGGTCACAATTTTTACAAACAACCGAGCGACTCGTTATAACCTTTCCTCATTCGCTCCTACACAGAACGCACGCCAAAAGAACAAAAAAACAAACAAAATAAATTTTTGCGTGGCTCTACCAAAACTCGCACAAAGCCTAGCCTTGCCTATCCTTCTCGCAAGCTCTCAGCTTAACGCCTAAGGTTCCGCTAACCACTCGTGGGACACCTTGACTTACTAGGGAGCTCCCGAACGGCGCACACAAAGCCCTGCGCCGGCCTTTCGTGTAACTGCGCACGTGTCATACGCCAACCGCTTGCGGGCTCCCGCCAAGTGACGGAAACAGCAGGCCTCAAACGCCAACGCTAACTCAGCGCACGCCACCCGAAAACTGCCCAATTTTCCTTGCGTCCACGCATGACACGCAACGCCACAAACTCTTTTCATAGTAAGCTGACGTAACCCTATTCAAGGCGCTCGTCTCTTAAAGCCCTCGACTCGCTCTGATGCGTGTCACTAACCTTCCGATAGCTAACTACACAACGCATATCGGCTAACAAACAAAACCACAGAGCGCTTAAAGAAAACAAAGTTCAATAACAGTTAACTAAGCTATCAACACTCGCGGAAATAACAAGGAATACTAATTACTAACTAAAATCAACAGTCAAAATTCCTTCCAACAAATCCGGAGTCGATATTCCAGGAAAAGCTAACAGCTGTCCTCAACAACTTTTCAGGCGCACTCGCGGTGGTCGCGCCCAGAAGGCTTTTCTCGTCAAGCGGGGTGTACGATACGCATGAAAGTTAATCACCCCCTCGTCGAGCCTCACTACTTTCCCTGTAGCGGACTTTTCTTTGTCGCCTCCTGCCACTTCGCGAAGGTCACCGGCCTCGCGGTGTCGCACCTGTTTCAACGTTCCTCGAAAGGAACAACGGGGAGTTCTTTTACCCACTGACCCTTTCCGCGAATCCTGCGCTTCTCTTTTCTTTTTCTTTCGGCTGCTTGGACGCCTGCGATCTCGCACCTGATCCGACGCTCTTCGAAAAGAACAACGGGAAGTTCCTTTGCCCGCCGACTCTTTCCGCGAATCATGCGCTTCTCTTTTCTTTTTCTTTCGGCGGTACGGGCGCATGCGGTAGAAACCTGTCCCTGACGGCAATCGCACTTGTCTTGCAATTTCGCGCCGACTCTTGAACTTCTTTCTCAACCACGTCGCGACCTTTGTCGCATTTCTATCTTTCGGACGCTTTCTCCCTTTCGCACGCTTCTTGGCGCAGACTTTGGAGCATTCCGTCCGCCTCCGATGCTCATCAACATGCTCCTCAGCTGTCTCGCGCTTACTGTCTTGATGATTGCGCATCAATTCATCCTCTGACCGATTCCGCGAACCATGCGCTACTCTCCTCCTGTTCTCTTGGTGGTTCAGACGCATGCTGTAGAAACCGGTCAATAATGACAATCGCGCCCCTCTCGCAATTTCGCGCCGACGTCCGAACTTCTTCCTCAAACGCGTCGCGACCTTTGCCGCATTTCTGTCTTGCGGACGCTTTCTTTTTGCACGACTCTTTGTGCATACTTTGGGGCCTTTGTCATGATACCTATGTGCGCGACACCTCGTTGCGCTCCTGCCTCTACACGGCAGTGAAAAAGATGAGAACAGACGGAAACCTCGGCGCCTGAATCTCATCGACATTCGCTTCCTCGCGATGCGCTTGGCGCACAATCTAGATCCCCGCGGGACTCTCAACTTGGGACGTTTCCTAGCGCGCCTTTTTGGGATTTCAGGCCAAGCCTTCAACTTGGCGTCTCGAGAGATGCGGACTTCGCGTTCTGCTAGCGCTTTAGCACACTTACCGCTACTGGTCTCTCTTTCGTTCCCCTTTTTCTTTCGCCGGCGCCTTTTCCTCACTGAACGGCTCGGAATGCTGGCAGCTTCGACGCACGCGCGCGCAAGTACGCTGCCTTCGATATTCATCGCCAAAATCTCAGGCGGCTCAACTAGCCTATCCTCGGTGTCGTCGCTAGGTGTCCTTACTTCTGACATAGCGACAGTCTCGACACTCTCTAACTCAGTTAGCTCGCCCTGAGATGTCTCTCTAGCTTCGGGTGATCTATCACTATCCTGGATAGCCCCTTTTCTCAGGCCTTCGAAGGCAACCTCTGCGTCCTGCGCTTCGCGACGTATCTCGACCTCTTGGTCTCTGCGGCGCGCCTCATCCTTTTGCGCCTCGGAGCGGCTCACAATACTAGGCGCCTCGTCCCTCGTACTCGCATGTACGGAACTCTGTGGAGTCAAAGCTCCAAACGGCTGAACTGAGCTACCCTCGCGGTCTTCGTCAGTTATGTCCTGTGACTGAACGACAGCCGCGACGCTCTCTAAGCTAGTCAGCTTGCTCTGAGGAGTCTCTTCCATTACTGGGGCTTTATCACTGCCCTGCAAAGACCTCTCGCTTGGGCCTTTGCATTCGGCCGAACCTACATTACCCCACTGGCTGAACAACGTATCCTTAACCTCAGTTACTTCCTGCAGGCCGTCTGACACTAAGGCTAAAATTGAGCCTTTCCCATGTCCGAGGCACTCTGCGTGCCGGTTGGCCATCTTTCCCCTTCCCCCATGCGTGCCCTCGTCCGATGTCCCAGCTTTGCGCGCATGACTCAAACGCTGTCGGAATCCTTTTGCTGACAAGCGACAATTGCGCAACAGCGCCTCTTTGACCTTGTCATACGATACAGCGTCCTTCCTATTGAGTCTAGCTATAACATCGGCGGCCTCGCACGGAAGAAGAGTTAGCAACTCTTGCGGCCAACTTTCTAGGGGGAATCCTGCCTTCTCGCACGTTCGCTCAAAATTAACAAGAAAGAGCGCGATGTCCTGGCCAATTTCGAACGGCTGCAAAAGGTCTTCCATCCTTACCGCCTCCCTCACTATGGGAACCTGTCTTGCGGCGGATATACGAAGTTCCAGCTCCCTTAGGTTCAACTCATGTTCCTGCTCGGCAGCTTTCTCTTTATCCCTTTCCTCCTTTCTAGCTCGAATCTCCTCATGAGCTTCCTGGGCCTCCTCGACAGTCACCTTCTCTGCCTCCATAATCGGGAGGATCTGTCGTTTCCGCTTGGCCGAGCCAACGGAAATGCCCAACTCCTTGCAAATTTCAAGGAGGTCATATACACTGAACTTGTCCATACTGACTCTACACTCTGCCTCGTTTACCCTCTACAAAACAAAGTGGTCAGACCATCCAATTCTTGGCTGACCAAACAAAGTTTTAAGCCAACAACAAAAGTCAAAACCTGCTAACAATGACTTAGGCTAGCTAGGTCTGGCAATAAGAGGTAAACTTCAGGCACTCACCACACCAGGGTAGCTGACGCTGGCCGATCCCACCACTGCCACCACTGTTAGGAATGAGGTATCGTCCCTCGGGTGCGTGGCGTAGGATCCGAGGTCGTTGCATCCCACCGCTGCCACCACTGTTAGGAATGGGGTAGCGTGGCCCATCGCTATCGTGCTTGGAGTCGTCAGTAATGGCAAGGTGAAGAAGGAAAAGATTTTATGTACAACTATTTACATATTTTTGCTACCAGGCAACATGACTGCCAGCCCGACCACGTCGGCTGGTTCGACTCCGTTCGAGTCGTTCTCCTTCTCCGATCTCCGATCTCCGATCTCCGATCTCCCTCTCGATCTCCCCGGTCCACGGACCGGCACGGCCTTTAGTCGTCTAGCCGTCCATTGTCCTGCTGACTGTCCGCCGGTCGCAGGTGTTGGCTCCTATTTCCTTCTTCAAATTGCGGCGCGCTGCTAGAAGTCTCAATTGCGACGCGCTGCCAGAAGCCGCACGCAGGTGTTGGCTCCTATTAACTTGACGATCCGCCGGCCGCAGGTGTTGGCTCCTATTAACTTGACGATCCGCCGGCCGCAGGTGTTGGCTCCTATTAACTTGACGATCCGCCGGCCGCAGGTGTTGGCTCCTATTTCCTTCTTCAAATTGCGGCGCGCTGCTAGAAGTTTCAATTGCGACGCGCTGCCAGAAGCCGCACGCAGGTGTTGGCTCCTATTAACTTGACGATCCGCCGGCCGCAGGTGTTGAACCTCCTTTACACCGCAGGAGTTGAGCAGCCTTTCCATAGCTGGGCAGCTTTGAAGAACGACTGGCGTCAGTTGACGGGGCCGGCCGGGTGAAGACGCCGTTTTCCCCGGATTGCCGACAAAGCAAGCAGGGGTTGATCCCTGCTTCGACGTTCGGTCACCTGCTCTGGCACAACATTGGTTAGGATTCATAATTCGTACGACGTAGCGCACCATGACAAGGACAGAGAAGAGGGACGCGCTGTGTCTGTGCGTCCCTCTTCTCTGTCCTTGTCGTGGAGCGCTACGTCGTACGAATTATGAATCCCAGAGCATGTGCCGCAGTGTGGTTCTTTCCCCGCACGCTTTACATGCGTCTGTCGGGTATATGCTCGGATAACAGATGCGTAGGATCGCCGGGCCGGAGTAAGTGTCTGTTTGTAGTAATCTCCAAGTTACGGCCTGTGTTTTGTTTAACTTGTCGCGTGGTGGAGGGTATTTGTGTCTGTTTAGTCTGTAATGTTTTGTGATGTCGCTAAATGTGGTCAGGCGATCGCCCCACGACCATTCCGCTTGCTGTTGTTGTGTTCTTACGCCGCCTCCACCTCAACCAATTTGTTAAGGTGTTCATTTGACGGCACTCGGCGATGATTCGCAATGGCGACAGTGAAGGAAAAACACGGACTCACAGCACGAGCGGGCGGAGCCAAATATGACAAACCAGTAGAAGGCGCTAGAGAGTGCAACCCACTACTCATCTCCACAGCATCGCTACTATATATATATATATATATATATATATATATATATATATATATATATATATATATATATATATATATATATACCGGGTGTCCCAGCTATCTTTAGCCAAGGGTTTAAAAATACAATATTAGAGGCAGGTGAGTGAAATCACTTCCAAATTACTAACAGCCACCTTGCGCACTACCGACAATTTTTTGTTTGGTAATTAACTAATTTGTTATTTAGGATTATTTAATTAAATTGGTAAATATTGACTGTAGGCAAGAAATACGGCTTGCAAAGTTCGAGAGCGTGTTCAGAAACCCCAATTCCATTATTTGCGACAAAGAAAGTCTCACGTATACCATTTTTTCGAAGCTGCAAAGAAAGCCCGCGAAATACAAAAAGAACCACGTGACTAGCGCATTCGCCCGCCGCGAGAATGCTGCCCTCAGCCGTGGTTTGAGAGAACGAAATCAGCTGCGGCCACGACTCGCCGACTCCGTTGCAGCGGTAGGCCGATAAGTCGACGGTGGTTTTTTTGGCCCGCGCCAGCCAGTTGGCGCGCGTGACGGTGCAAGTTGAAGCGAGCGCGGGCCAAGAAACCACCGTCGAGTTATCAGCCTACCGCTGCAACGGAGCCGCCGAGTCGCGGCCGCAGCTGATTTCGTTCTCTCAAACCACGGCTGAGGGCAGCATTCTCGCGGCGGGCGAATGTGCTAGTCACGTGGTTCTTTTTGTATTTCGCGGGCTTTCTTTGCAGCTTCGAAAAAATGGTATACGTGAGACTTTCTTTGTCGCAAATAATGGAATTGGGGTTTCTGAACACGCTCTCGAACTTTGCAAGCCGTATTTCTTGCCTACAGTCAATATTTACCAATTTAATTAAATAATCCTAAATAACAAATTAGTTAATTACCAAACAAAAAATTGTCGGTAGTGCGCAAGGTGGCTGTTAGTAATTTGGAAGTGATTTCACTCACCTGCCTCTAATATTGTATTTTTAAACCCTTGGCTAAAGATAGCTGGGACACCCGGTATATATATATATATATATATATATATATATATATATATATATATATATATATATATATATATATATATATATATATATATATATATATATATATTACCTAACCCCGTAATGCGTGTTCGAAAATATTAATTAGTTGTGGTTCTGGAACCTAACACAGCGCTAATTAACTAATCTTTGTAAGTAACAGAGGTAATGGGAAGGGAGCGCAAGATGCGCAACATCGGCCCGGAGGCGAGACGCGCACTCGGTTATCATGGCTCTGGTAGAGACGAATTCCGATTCAGTGCGCGTCTCGTTCGAAAAGTGAGTGAATCCAGTAAACCTGCAATGCAGGCGCAACCAGGTTCGATTCCCAGTGGCGCCTGGCATCCCCTCAGATTTTCTGAAGGGGGGAGAGGCACTACGGGCTGGCGCTCAGCGGCGTGGGCACCGATTTCGAGAAAGTGGCCTGTCCCTTCCGCTCTCTTCTCGTTCACTCCCCTTTCCCCCATCTCCCACGACATACTCCCCGAAATTTGTATTGGGTTTGGGGCCTTTATCCCCTGTGTTTTTCTCTCCTCCGACGCCCATGTCTTCAGTGCTACTTGCCTTTATTGAACTGCAGTACTCGCCTGTACTGGGAGAAGCTAACACGACCTTTGTCGCTTTTACGCGGCTGCAAGAATCTTAATTCTGGCCCTCCTCCTTATTCGTCGCATCCTGAAACTCGCCTCTGTCCGAGATGAGGTCATCCTCCATTCCACCGAACTTGTTTGATATTCCTATGAACTTGAAGCTTTTCCCCGCCACCTTGAAGGAAACCCACCCCACACTTCGAAGTGGTACACGTCCACAAGTGATGCCCTCTTCAGCCGTCCAGTCGGTGTTGTTTGGTGGAAGGCAGCGCCTCGGAGGCAGCAGCTATTTCTCTGAGGCTGTGCTTTTGCTACCTGGAGGCGTTGAAAACTCGGCACGGCTGCCATGTTTGCCCCCGAAAAAAAAGAGACAAGCTTCAGAATTTTCGCGCAGCTCAACGGGTAACATTGCTAACCTCGAAAACTAAAGGTGCAGCTAATACACTGGTAATTTTTAAATGTATTTTTGGGATATTTTGTAACAAAGTTCTGGGCGCAGTTGTCACATGGGTGCGGCCATTACATGAGTACATGCGGTACTAGCAGTGTACTTACAAGAGCATCGCAGCCAGAGGTCAAGATGAACCCAGACAGGGATGCCCTTCTTCACACTCCTTTGCACGGGCCTCTTCTTGGCCAGCGTGTGGAATTTGTTTTATATCATAACACCGTCCCTGGTGGTAAAAGCATATTCCACAGGTGGCGCTATATCATAGGAGGCTGCAGTGATGTTCCAAGTGCCGTAACAAGTTTCTCACAAAGACCAGCTCAACAGGAAAAGAGACAAAAGCAGTGAAAGGGCACCCAGAAAATGAACACGTCGTGGTGACTGAGGGTGTAGTGGCACCTCTGGTCTAGTTGTACTGTGAGGCTGACAGATGAGTGTGTGATCGGCACGTGCAGGGGACTTGTCGAGTTGTGATCAAAGTGTGATGCACCAGAACGACGTGTGCCATTGCAAATGTTGTAGTGCAGTAACACAATCAGAAAACCAATAAATGCAGAAAGATTTTGCTGCTTGCCAGGATCCAAAGCTTGAGCATTTATTTTTATGATGGCAATATCTTCAATAATAAATGCAGTAGCAAAATAAATGTCGTGACATTTCCTTGTTGTTTTTCAAGGCAAAGCCAGAAAAGTATTATTTCAATGTCATACTACACTAAAAACAATTTCAGTAATGTGTGGAAGTACACATGTACTAAAACAAATATTCCCAAAAGCAAATGTTGAAATCCATGTAACAGAAAGTTTTTGTACCATATATGCTGCATTGCTTAAGCAGATGCTAAAATATACAAATGTGTAATGAGCAAAGTGCAGATTAATTAAAAACGTAAAGAGCAGATTAAGTGCAGATTGGATAGTTTAAGCTGGCACAGAAGACCACAGAACATGTTTCAGGGTCTGTGCTGTATTTTCGATGTTAAATACATTTACTTTATGTTTGACATCACAGCAATGTAGATGAATAGTGTCCTAAAAATTGAAAATAATGGGAAGTCTAGTAACCAGTGCCGTGCCTTCTTTAAAAGGCACGCACCCTATTAGGTACATTACAGCATGCCTCTGTAACAAGTACATGTAAAACATGGTGATGTTGGTCTAGTTGGTTTAGCATAGTCTGACAAAAATGAGAGCACACACAACATGGACAAAGTGACAACAAACTCACAATGTTTTTCTTTTTTTTATTGAAATGATGATATAGGAGAGGTTTGTGCTATTATAGTGGCACCGGCTACTCCTTCTCGCTTAGAAGACAAGATATGTAATAACAAAAATAATAAGGGCACAAAATGCAATACAGTAGAACACACAGGAAAATACGCATAGCCGAACATCACATGGCAGTTCATACACGTTTAATAGGTTCATATGTACGCAAGTGTTGTATGACAAGTTCAAATGGGAAAAGTCAGTTCACATGTATACGTTCAAACTCAAATATTCTGTATTGCTTGACATACAAAGGAAAACACACTGACACAAATGATTACACATAAAATGAAACGCACATCACAAACAACGCACAGTTCCTTCAGTATGAAGGGGAAGTCGACATCGTGTGCAGTAGGTCAAGATTTCCATAAAATATTAGATTCTCCAAGAGACTTCTTGAAGGCGATAAGCGCTCGTTTCTGAAGACTTGCCGTTGGCCATGGACCTAGTATTCAATGTGAAAGGCCTTCTATCTAAAAGTGGTAGACTTGCTCGTAATACTTTTCCTTGTGAATCATATTTTTTGCACTCGATAAGTAGATGATGTACATCTTCATCAGGGTGGCCGCAGGAACATTCTGTACTAGACGCACGTTTTATCCTGTGTAGGAAGTGTCGCGTAAATGCTGTGCCAAGCCGTAGGCGGTGGATGCACCGTGGCCATATGCAGAAACACGAAGAGCCTGCTCCACATGTGCGAGTGAAATCTTAAAGAAAACAATGAAACATTAGAATGGTATGCATCTTGGCTAGTTGGTCATCCTGCATGTTGGGTGGCTGCAGCAAACATCACATGCACGGAAAGAAAGAATCTCAAGACAGGCTCATTAAGTGCCTCTTAAAGGGACACTAAAGGCAAATAACAATTTATGTCATAGTGAAAGCTCAATGTATGACAACGTCTAAAATGGCAATATTATCAACAGCAGTGCCCTACTTACCGAGAAATTAAGCTAAATGTATCACACGATGAGCGCCACGAGCGGGACATTTTTGAAATGATCCCGATGACGTGAGAGTCCGACTACAATTAATCACTCGTAATCAAACTAGCTGCAATAAAAAAAAGGACCTTCCGTGTATCAAGAGACGTATTAAAATGCTGCTTGTTCGTTTCTGCTTGATTCATGGAAAAAAGAACCTCTTTGGTGTTGCCATGGGGAACGGCGCGCGTGGTTGAAAGATTCCGTTTTCGCCAAACTGCGCTTCGCCCGGCGCCCTGCTTCGTTCACGCGGTCGCGTCTCAGTGGTAGTTTCGGTATTGCGTACTGCCGCGTGTGTTTTGCGCGCTCGTGAAAGTCGCTCTGACAGAAAGTTCGACAAAATGCCGCATGCATGTGATGTTGCCGGATGCCCGAATGGTGCACGCCGCCAGTGCACGCCGCCGCGCAGTAAAGGCGGGCAACGTTGGGCACAGCAACAGTGACGTGAGAAAGACCGCTTTCAGGCGGGTGAATTGAAGTGCGTTAACGCGATGCGCACCACTAAAACGTGATTTTATTTCAAAATAAGGACTTCGTTAGCACAAAAGTAGCACTGCGAGGTTTCTGGACCGCTATTTTAACAGTCAACGTCGACTTAATATTTGCCTTTAGTGTCCCTTAACAAGATGTCCAGAGATACAGACGCTATGCTGACACATGAAGTAACCTTTTACAGCGAAAGCTGTTATGAGATCATTTCAACGGCCGTTTTTGGCGCCGTAGTTGTCCGCCGCCGCCGCCGCTGTCCGTAACCACTATCGCACGAAATAAGAAAAAAAGGAAATAGGATGGAACGAGGTTCGAACCTGGGCCCTCTGCGTGGGAGCCCAGTGTTTTACCTCATGGCCATGCCGGTGCTTGAAACTGCGTTGCAAAAAGGCCCTATACAGGCTTCATGTCTGGAAGGAACCACATTAACATATGTAATGTAGTGTGGTAGAAGAGTAAAATAACAACCAGGCGTCACATAAACGCGAATTCTGTAAGCGGGCGTCACACAATGCAAAATGCGCAACGAGTGGGTTGTTGAGTGCTTCCCACCCATTACAAAGGCCTCTACGATAATTCTTCATCGTCATCAGCCACAGCACCAACTGATTGTCGTACGAGTGTGGTTTATAAGGTCCCTTTCAGCTGCGGTCGCTTCTACGTAGGACAAACGGGCCGATGCATTAACCAGAGATTGTTGGAACATAACAGATCGCTAACAGGAGGCTCACCTTCTAATCTATCTTTACATTGTCGAGATTGCAAGTGCACGCCAAAATTCGATGAATGCGCAGTGTTGTACCGTCATAGAAATGAAGAAACGCGCCTGATGATTGAAGCATGGCATATCGAGAATAGTGGTAGCGCATGCGTGAGCCAACCGTCGATTAACTTGCATAAAGATGAAATCAAATGCCTTAACAGTTATCTTCAACGTAGACCGCCACGGGTGCCGGATTGATAGGTTCGCCTGTTGCATGGGCATGCGCAGATAAGTTTTCGTGCCTTCTTTCCTTTTCAGCCGTTGTGCGTCTCTTCTGTTGTTAGTCGGCGTTTGTGGTGTCCTCACTTCTTTCTTGTGTCCTTGTTTGCACGCCCTGTCTTTTTAGAATGAATACTTACCAACTAGCTCAGCTCTCTGTTATTCTAAGCATCAACAAAGTGCACATAATGCCTTACAGGTGTTTGCGAGTACCGCGGTTCTCCGCAGAATGACGAAAAATTACATAGTGGCGCTCTTTCTGTCTACTCTGTCCTTTTTCCTATGTTCGCGCGCTTCAAAACCCTGCATAGTGGCTGCTTCCCTACTTCACAAAAATTATGATGATTTATAGCGTAGTGGGTTCCTGCAAGGGCACTTCTATTGGTTGCCAACATAGAGTTTTCAAAAACTAACTAGAGGGAACTCTGGCGCTGCGATCGTTCAGCTACCATGGGAATGATGGGTAGTACACAAATTTGCCTAGTGTTCGTGCACGCTTGCGGCTTCAAACGTACTTGTGGCTTTGTTTATTGCTGTGTTTTGGCGTTCGTTTCAGATAAAAGAATAAACCGTTGTGAACTTCGTGACCAGATTTGCATTGGTGAGCCTAAAAAAGTTAAAGTGGTGAAGTGGAACTGCTGACTTTTGCTCAACTTTGTTTTGCGACAAAGCGGATGCAGGCGACGCGCAGCCAAACGGAGCCGAAAGAACGAAGTTTAGACAAGTTTGTGTACTACCCATCATTCCCATGCTGGCTGAAGCGCCATGCGTTGGAGCAGCTCCCATAGACACTAGCGCCAGAGTTCCCTCTAGTAAGTATTGTAGGAAACTCTATGGTTGCCAAGGAAGCCCATAAGCCTCCCATGATCCATTTCCTCAGGCTCTCAATAAAGTTCATTCCTTCTCTCTCTCGCTCTCCGTTTCTCCGGTTAACGTGTGTTATAAAGCGTGCTGCGACAGTTAAATAACGACCCGGCGTCACACAATATGAATTACGTAACTAGTGGGTCGTTTAAAGCTTCCAACCCATTACAAAGAGCTCATCCATAATTCTTCATCGTCGTCAACCACCGTAATAACAAAGTGCACATAATGCCTCAAAGATGGCACCTAGCTTCTTCGCAGAATAAAGAATAATGTCGTGGTGGGTATAAAGAACAGATACCGACGGCATGGCTGCCTTCTTCTTCCCCCCTTTATTCCACACTAATCCTAATGATGATTGCAGGCGCGCGGTGCGCGACCGTCATCGTCTTCCAATTTCAACATCTTCCCACCCGCGACTAAGAAGTGAAAAGGAAAGGATGGCACACAAGCGAAATAAAAAGGATGGCACAATACAACAAAACACTGCCGAGCGACCGCACTGGCTTGGCGGTAGTTCGAAGTCACGTCACTTGTAACATGCTGCGCCATATTTTCGTTCGCTGGCTGCAGATAGGTCGATGCGCGATTCACTCAACGTGCATCGCTCACTAAACACCACTTCACGTTCGCAGATTCGTCTCGCACGCACTTTGACGATCCTTTAGTTCGGCGAAGTCAATCAAGCGCAGTTCGCAATCGTCCTAGTCGAGTCCGTGGTCGCGCAGTCAAGTCGGAGCTCTCTGGATGTTAACGAGAACCTTTCTTTTCCATCGATGTTTGAAGCGTTTGCAGTGATCTCGAATTACAGTCGTTCTTCCTGCATGAAATGGCTGCTTGCATGTGGTTAGGTCAGTCGGTGCCTCGCGCGTTCTTAGTATGAAGTGGCGTCTCTCGAAGCCTCTGCGTGCTCTTACTCTCTTTGGTTTCAGGCATTCTTTGGCGCTCACGTGTGAAGACCGTCTTTTCTTTCTTCTCCTTAGTTCCTTTCCTTTCGATGCCGTTATTCTGTCGTTCCGAGCTGCCAGGTGGTTTCGCTTGGTTCATGTGTCCTGTACGCCTTGAACATGATGGTTGCGTCTCTTCAGTCGCATACCATGGAAGTACACTCTCTCCTTCAGGCTTGCCGTCTTGATAGCCGAGATCGTGATTCGTGTGGCTTGTACCGATTTCCATGTGTCATCTTTAAAAGTATTTACGTTTTTGCTTGCTCGTGAACTTGGATCTTTCCTTCGCTTGGTCCTTCGGTCTTCGTGACACACGTTTGACGCTTTTGTCGCAGTGGAGTCGAATCTGTCGTAACTGGAAATGTCTTCAGAACTCCCACAACCGACAGACAGCAGTGCCCCAGATTCCACAACTGTACTTCCAGCAGAATTTCTGGGAATAGTTTCAATCGTTTTGTGCTCAGACGCAGCTGGTGTCATTGCTTCATCCTTGGAACCCGCCACTATTACAGTTTCGTAGCTTAGGCCATTTTGCGTATTGGTACCAGAATTTCTTAAACGGACAGTCTCTGAAGTTGAGGCTTTGACGGAAACCCGTCTGGTCGGGAAGTAACATGATAGAATAAAAGCAGGACACCGACCATGAAAAGGTCGGTGTCCTGCTTTTATTCTATCATGGCAGTCTCTTCTCCAGTGTCGTTGACGGTCATTGTCTCACCCTGCGAGTAAGACAAGCTCGGCTTAGACCTTGTCATTGAACTTTGTACTTGTTGTGCGAGTGCGCACAGCGGTCTATTCTCAAATTCCGCTAATAGAAGTTCAAGGTATGATGCCAGCCTTAAGATCTGAAAATAAAAGCAGAGCGCAAAAAAAGACGGGACACAAAAGACAAGAAGACGGGACGGGCGCTCACTACCAACTGATTTTATTACGAAAGAATTGGGGGGAAGTATAGACAGCGTACGTCACAAGCGCGCCTGCGCACACATCGCAAAGCTAATCATAAGAAAATCTACTGCACACTGCGGCAAAGCAATTCCCGCTCCCGCAAGCACACTGACGTCTGGCTGACGCAATCTGCGCCCTTCTTTTTCATGTAGAACGCCTCCAACAGTTCACGAGCAACCGTTTCTCTGCTTCGTCCCAGTACCTTCAAACGAGCAAACAAAGGCACACGCTGCACAGTGCGCAGGAAGGTGCGCGCCCTTATCATTTGTGAGTGTCAACTCATGCTCACGGGCCCGCTGGTTGACACACCTGCCCGTTTGGCCGATGTAAGATTTGCCACAGCTCAGAGACAATTCATATACCACCCCTACCGTCTTCTTGTCTTTTGTGTCCCGTCTTTTTTTACGCTCTGCTTTTATTTTCAGACAATGCACCAACTCGCCCAGCAACGCGTTCTATTAAGCCTTAAGATGTCGCCGTCAAAATTTTCACAACATTCGACGTCGCTTTCTAGGTCTTCAAGAGGTATAGTGTCATGAATCTGGCGGTCTATTTTCTTCAAGTCCTGTCTCGTTAATTCGAGGTTTAAGTGCAATTATTTGAGCTCCCAAATTCTCGGTGATCTAGACGAAAGTACCACGTCACTCTTTTCCATTACTTCTTCGATGTCTGTTCGCAATGATTTCCGAATATCTTGAGTCGCTTCATCTTCTCGTCAATCGTTGTGTCTGTCTCCTTCGCGCTCGTGATTCCACAGTTCTTACGCGTCAATATCAACGATGATGGCGTGGCGCTAGCCACTCCAAGGGTAGGGCCTTCGCATCTACTCTCACTAAAAGGCTTCAGCATTCCGACTTCGGAACCCTTGAAATGACTATCGTCATATGAGCACTGTGGATTGACTACGGAACATTCGGTAGCTTCGAGGGCTAGGCCTGCAGAACGGGCGTCATTGCAGCGAAAGTTTATCGTCCTGGCCTCGCAAGCCTCGTAGTTTTCGCCGAAGCAAAAATCTAATAGATGGCCAGACATACCGTTAGCTGCTCCGAGGGCCGGGCTGACAGGATGTAACTTTTCTTTCTTCATGCACATCCTAGCCTTGCGAACCTCGGGCCGTCGTCTTGAAGGGCAACGACAGACCAGAGCCGAAGTCATCGTAACGGGCTCCCGCCTCGCAAACCTCCAGGCGACGGACGCTGTCTCATCAATACATGAGTCCCCGTGTCGGTCTCACTTCAAGCCGGAGTCGCAGTCCCGGGTCCAGGACCTCCCCCGTGAAGAGACGCCGGAGAGAGTGCATTTTGATGGAAGGCAATCGAAGAGACAAGTATAAACAACAGAGACCGACGGCATGGCTCCCTCCTTCTTCCCACACTAATTGTACTGATGATTGTAGCCGCGTGGTGTGAGACCGTCATCGTCTTCCATTTTCAACAGTGGGTGCTTCCCAACTTCCCAAAAATTATGATTTGTGGCGTAGTGGGTACGTTCCTAATGTACTTGTAAGTAGCCATAAGAGAGTTTATAACGGCCGGGTTCTAGAAATGCCGCTCTTTCAGCTTTCGCTGTGACTGTGCTGCGCTTTCCGCGCAGGCCTGGCGTTTTTTGTGAATCGCACGTATTTTCTGGTCAATTGGGAATTGACTGGAAACTTACATAGGCTAGACCATTCGATGCTTCAACACAGAACAATCTTCGCTGAAAGCAGGGGAGTAATTCTGCTCTTCATTATCGAAACCGCAGCTGCTCACCAGACTTTCGCGCATGTAGGATTTTGGGTAGACACCACTAAGTTAATGTGCAGTTGATAGTGGAAGTACATGCAATTCATAGAAAGTGCCCCTCATGCGTCAGCGTGGCTCGATATCTCAAGGAAAAGAGATAGAGATAATAATCTTTAATGAAAACCCCGGAGAGGTTAGCCTGGTTTGTCGCCTGGCTTGCTACTCCGGGTGTCGGGTGATGACTATGGTATATACAATGAATCACATACACACACACGGTACGTACAGTCACATACGCATAAAGTCACATACACAAAAGAGTCATTCACAAACTTTGGTTTAGTCCAGTGTTCCTCAAGGACACCAACAGCGCTTTGGTGTTGCGCATCGCGCGACCGCTGTCTTGCCACGGGCCGAGAAGGTGCCACAGTTCCAAGCTCGAGCCGCGTTGCAAATTAAGTTCTGCCTGCAGAATCTCTCTTTCGGCGTCGTAACGGGAACAGTCGCAGAGTACGTGCTTTAAGTCTTCCCGAGTGTTACATGTCGTGCACGTGGGTGAGTCGGACTGCCTGATCTTGTGCTTGAAGTATTTCGTATAGGCAACGTCGAGTCTCAGCCGGTGAATGTACGTTTCATCTTGTCTGGTTAGCCCCTGTGGCGTATAAAAGCTACACGTCGGGTATATTCTGTGCAGCGGTCCGTACTGGTTATTTGCATCGCACCATATTGTTCGTTGTAGATTCCGCGCGAACGCAGATACCAAAGTCGCTGCATCTTTCCTTGAAAAAGGAATGTCGATTTTCTCAGTGTCCGTGTCATGTGCAGCGGTGTCAGCACGAACATTCCCTTCTATGTCGCAGTGAGCTGGTAGGCACTGCAGTACTACATCGTGGTGTAGCTCATGAGCATTATTGCCTAGGCGCCCGATGCCCAGGACTAGTTGATCTTGCGTACGTGGTGACTTTAGCGACTGCAGTGCGGCTCGTGAATCGGAGAATATCACCCAAGAGTCGGGTCTCTGACCTTTGATATTTGCAAGCGCCCTCCGCAGTGCAGCCAGCTCAATGGCGGCGGCGGAAGTACGGTGACTGAGAATCGCTGCGATGGTGACATTCGCCGACGGTATCCACACACCTACAGCGGATGATCCATCTGTGACAGGCCCATCTGCGTAAACGTGACGGTGGTTTCTATAGTTGGTGTTAATGTGTTCGAGAGCAAAGTATGTCACCGCTGGCCCAGGCGAGTTTCTCTTGCTCTTGAACCCCGGCACTGTCGTGACTATCGTCCAGGAAGGAAGCTGCCATGGGGGCCTCGTCAATATCGACGGCTTTTCATAGGTCAGGGGCAGTAAAATCCGCACCTCAGAAGTGCTGATTGAAGCAAGTGGATGATCTTGTACCCTGGCCGCAAAACGCAGACAGACTCGGAGGAATTCTTGCTTTATTAGCAGAGCAGCCGAAAGACGTTTGCTTTCTGTCAAGGTGCCTATTGTAAGGCAAAGGGAACATATTGTTCTTAGAAGGCGCTTCTTAGGCCTGCAGTGAGTTCAGAAAAGTTTTTCATCGCGAGTAAAAAAAACCGGCAGCTCCCACGCACTGTGGGAATCGATGTAATGCGAAGCAGTCAGCAAGAAGCAAATAATGCTGTATATAATATGCATGTCATTATTCACATGTTAAGACCTGTCATTTGTGTTCATCATACAGTCACGTCGTGCAGTACGAATTTTGGTGTATATCAAGCTAGCGAACTGCACGCAAGCGCACCATGAAAGTGGCATGTAAATGGCATTGTAGATAACATGCATGCCAAGATTTTCATGTTACCACCTGCTTTTTATGTTCGCCTAATTTGTTACCTCGAATCGCAGCGAGACGCCAGACCAATCTGCCTCCGTTTCGCATGCGTTCGTATTGTCGCGCTTTGCGCATCGTGCAGGCGCCATCCGCGTTCCAGAGTTGAAATTGACGGACACTTTGTCAATTCCAAAGTGTGTTCGTCGAACGCTTGTGCCCACTGAGACGGGGTCGGTAAGAATGGAACGTGATGCGCGCGTCTCCCTTCTTGCATGATTAGAGACGCCGGACAAAGCGACGCTACGCAAGCAAAGCGCGAGCGCTGTAGAGTCCAACGCGACCGGCGTCCGTTTGCGCGCCCCGGAGCCCACCTGGCACCGTACCAAGGCACAGCTGGAGGGACGGACGGACGGATGGACGGACATGAGCATGAGACATTAAAGGCTTTCGCCTTAAACATTTGGTGTATATCAAGCTAGCGAAATGGCCACGAGAGTGTCATGAGCGTGGCATGCAAGTCAAGTTGCACATGACATGTCATGATTTCCATATGATCACTTGGCATTTATGTTCGTCATACAGCCACGTCACGCAATACCAAATTTGGTGTATATCAAGCTAGCGAAACGGCCGTCGGCACGCCATGAGCGTGGCGTGTAAATGATGTTCTACATGACATGCAGGTTATGATTTTAATATTACCACTTGTCATGTGTGTTGGTCATACAGAAATGTCTCATCGTAGCAATTTTTGAATATATCAAGATAAGAAAACGGCCTCAGGAGCACTATGGCCATGGCGTGTAAATCATGGTTTTCATGACAAGTTGGTCATGATTTTCATGATATGACCAGTCATTCATGTTTGTCATACAGTCATGTTATGCCATACCAATTTTGGTATAAAACCCATTAACGATACGGCCAGGAGAGCGCAAAGTCGTAGGCGGCTAGATAGATAGATAGATAGATAGATAGATAGATAGATAGATAGATAGATAGATAGATAGATAGATAGATAGATAGATAGATAGATAGATAGATAGATAGATAGATAGATAGATACGCTGAAAGTCGCCGAAGTTCGCTAAGAAATGCTTCGCATTTAAAAGATGCCTTCATAATCTTAATGTTGTTATGATTTGACTGTGTGGTCTCGCATATGCAGGGCAGGCTGTTCTTGTTTCTGTATATTATCACGGTACAATAATAAAAGGAGAACGTTGTGAGTCAGCGCTCATGGTGTCGTTCGGAAGCAGTGGTGAAACGGTTGGGCGTCGGCTTCCAATGCAGGAGGTACCGCGCGTTCGATCGCTAGTGCCGGCGGTGCACCCACCGGTTTATCCCAAAGGGCACAAGCGGGTTTCGGGGTGGCGCTACGGCTGAGGAAGCTTAGATCGCTCGGAGAACTCCCAAACTGCTCACAGGGGAATAACGGTCACCCACTTCACACTCGTGTTTGCACTGCAAGATGACCGATTCGCTTCACCGCAGTGCAGCAGTGTTACGCGGCACAATTTAACACAACGTATTTACGCACAGTGTATTTATACACAACGTTTGTTGCGCAGCGAACCCCACCAGCAGCGGGCACTAAGCATGGTTCGTAATTGTGCGTTCCGTCATTACAAAACAAGCGCATGTACCATCTCCAGTCACAGTACCTGCCCCGAGATGTCTAATTAGCAACCCTATTCAGATCAAACTATTTCTCACATTGCTCCGCGTATCAAATTTCGAAGTTAAATAACCGTTCATAAACGCGCTAGCAGCTTAGCATCAGTCCATTGCACAGGTCGCTTTATTTCTTCGACTGCTACGTTTCAGGTAAAAAAGAAAGCGCATACAATGGACTATCCAGCACTAACGACAGTTAACCGCTAATGGGCAACACCATTAATCCAAATCCGTGACCGTAGAAGGTAGGCTGCTGGTCCATCAACACTCGTGAGGTAACGCAACACACACACACACAATAAACACAGCAGATGCTATCCACAGTGTCTGAGCGGCCGCATAATGAACCGCTGTTCCGTGTTCCGTATTCCGTTTTAGCCGCCATTAGCGCCCCGTGATTGGTCGTTTTACCTGTCACTCAAGTGACGTGTCGGAAGCCCAAATTTTGGTGACGTCAAAATGACGAGTACGCGCTCATTATGCTAAAATATACGGAATCGGTTCCGTTGAAGCGCGGAACAGCCAGCGAGTGGCCCCGTTTCGACGGAATAGCAAACATGGCGGCACCGGCGAGCTTTTTCGTGTTGTTGGCGGCGGTCGCTCGGCGGCTCGGCAGCACCGTGGGTGCCGTGGGCGCCCGACGACGCGCTCGACATGCCAGTCGATGAAAGAGTTCGGCGTCACTTTCGCCCGAAGAAAGGAAGGTGCGGCGGTTGTGCGACGAAGTGGCCAAGGAAGGTGCGCGACGGCGCGACCGACTGCGCTGCGGCCGTCGGTTTTTCGCGAGTGGCAGCATTCAAGCCTCGTTTGAAAGCGAGGATACTATTGTCATCATGCAAGCTGCGGTGAGCGGACTGTGTGCGATGTTGTGGCGGAGGTAATCGTGCACGCCGGGATCCGTAACAAGTGGGTTCACTTCCCGTGGACGCCGGATGAAAAGGGGGCCTTGAATGTTTCCTACGGCTGCCGGCGTCATCGGATGCGTGGACGGCAGCGTTGCCGTCATCATTGCACCGAAGGACGACCATCACAAGGCGGAATTCTATCCCCGCAAGGGACATTATGCCCACATTGTCATGCTAATAAGTATCGGTCTTCCCATCCTTTCTAGCGCATGTCCGCGTAGCGAAATGTGGCTCACAGTGCTTCACGCTTTCGTCAGATCTGCGACGCAGGCATCGGAATCCTGCCGTGAACCACTGCGTCTGGGGTCAGACTACGACGCCCACGTCTGGCGGACAACGCGGCTGCGTGAGCGCATCGAAGGGGGCCGGATTGCCGCGGCCGTACCTTCTGGCCTCTAGGTGAGCAGAACAAAAAGTTGGGATATTCACAGTTTGAGCTAATGGAATATTTGCTCGCGCTATGGTTAATGCCCTGTTTGATTAGCTACAGGTACTTGGTAATTGTGACAACTGACGGGATATCGCTCGCTGCATGTGTGTCATATCGGTCATCTGCTCCATAATATCGACAAATTACTCACATTATCCTGACAACACATTTGTAGTAGTCATGCTTCGCACAGTACGGGTAAGTCAGACTGATGAGGTGTATAGCATTAGATCATGTAGATCATTCTATCATTGCTATCTTTGTGTGGCTCAGCCTTGTGGATCCCTTACATTGAAGTAGTATTTACAACACACCACTTGTATTTGTGCAGGTGACAGAGTCACAGAGGCTACAAACCAGGACCATGGCTCCTGACACCTCTCCAAGGCTGTCCTCTCAGAAACAGTGTTAAATAGGTAAGTGCTACACCACATATGCTGCAGTGCAGTCTGTAATGAAGCTTTGTATTGGGCTAATGAAGAGCTGCTTTCGCTGCGTTCAGCAGCGCTGTACCCTCCATTAAGAATCAGAATGTGCATCTCACATTGCTGCAGCATGTGTAGTGTTGCACTTGCCTTTGCATTGCAGAAGGTGACAAAAGTGTTCATGATTTCAGCGATGACTACAATAGTGAGCATGGCAGTGTTGACCCCCAACCACTGCTTAGACAAGGAAGGTCATCACACTCCACATGTATTCCTGGACAAGCTGTCCGCAATGGTAATCCACTATTTGGCTAACTGCACCACTGACAACAGCACTAGGCAAGTGTCATTTCAGTGAGAAACATGTGCCTAAGAGACGTAACAATAATATATGGGGTTTTCCGTGCCAAAACCATGGTACAATTATGAGCCACACTGCAATGGAGGACTGAATTTATCTTGACCACCTGTGGCTCTTTAACGTGAATCTCAGTGTAATTACAGCAGTGATTCTGCATATTACCCTCATGGAGATGTGTTCGCTGTCAGCAGGAACCGACCCATGTGCTGAAGTTCAGCAGCGCGACTTCTTACCTGCTAAGATGTTACCTAACAAGTAGAAGAAAACGTTTGGAAGTTAAATTTCCTGGTAATAATAAATCGCTGCTGGGTTTCATCACATGCTGTATGACCAGGTCTTTCGCAGAGCCTGACTACACGTGACTGGGTCATTTTTATATGGCGGTAGATAGGAACTTTTCATTTAGCAACTGTCAATATAACGCACTGTACTCGGCAGCTGAGTGCTATAGCCAATTCACTGGAAAGCAAGGGTTTGGTATTGTTTTAAATGCGAAGCATTTCTTAGCGAACTTCTGCGACTTTGAGCGTATCTATCTATCTATCTATCTATCTAGCCGCCTACGACTTTGTGCTCTCCTGGTCGCTTGGTTCATCGAATGTGCACCAAAATTGGCATGGCGTAACATGACTGTATGACGAACATAAATGACAAGTCATAACATGAAAATCATGACACGCATGTCATGTACAGCATGATTTACATGCTACGCTCATGGTGCGCTGGCGGCCGTTTCGCTAGTTTGACATACACCAAAATTGGTATCTTGCGACGTGACTGTGTGACGAACATAAATAACACGAGTTAACATGAAAATCATGACACGCATGTCATGCACAGCATGACTTACGTGTCACGCTCATGGTGCGCTGGCGGCCGTTTCGCTAGCTTTATATACACCAAAATTGGTATCTTGCGACGTGACCGTGTAACGAACATAAATAACACGAGATAACACGAAAAAAACCCGCATTTCCCCGAAGGGGAGTATGAGGAAGTGCGAAGCACGGGGTGATGCTATGAGGGGGCGCGCGTGACTAAACTGCAGAGCCGAGCGAAGGAGACGGCAGCGAGAGAGCACGCGCCAGCCGACCCACGGAGGTCTGGCCGTTTTTAAGTGCAAAGCACTTTTACTGATGATGATGATCTGTCTTCCGAACTCGTTCCAAAGAACCCGCAACGCGTTCAACTTGTTGGCGGCGTTGCGCACGCCCGAGATGGGGCTCAGGTTGTCGAACCACAGTCGATCGCACACCGCGCAGCTATATCCGAAGCTGCGGTCCAGAAAGTCTCGCTTGAAGCGCGCGTCCGGCCGATCGAATTCGAGGGCCCGCGCTCGCTCACGCATCGCGCGTCCCCGCGCCAGATCGGCTTCGGGGTGCTCGGCTCGCTTCGCACGCTTTCGTTCGGCGTCTCGCCGCCGGCCTTCATCACCACAGGCAATGCGCGGGGCGCGCGCAGCCACGGAGCGGAGGGCGGAGCGCGCGCAGTCACGTGGGGCGTGACGTCGCTGCGCCGTTGCTACAGACGCTCCTCTCCGCTTCTCGCGCCGTTGCTATGGGACGGCGGATTCAGGGTCGCTTATAAAGTGCATTCGCACTTAAAATCATGACACGCATGTCATGTACAGCATGACTTACGTGGCACGCTCATGGGGCGCTGGCGGCAGTTTCGCTAGCTTGATCTACCCCGAAATTGGTATTGCGCGACGTGACTGTATGACGAACATAAAAACTCGAGTTAACATGAAAATCATGACACGCATGTCATGTACAGCATGACTTACGTGCCACGCTCATGGAGCGCTGGCGGCAGTTTCGCTAGCTTGATCTACCCCGAAATTTGTATTCCGCGACGTGACTGTGTGACGAACATAAAAACTCGAGTTAACATGAAAATCATGACACGCATGTCATGTACAGCATGACTTCCGTGCCACGCTCATGGGGTGCTGGCGGCCGTTACGCTAGCTTGATATACACCAAAATTGGTATCTTGCGACGTGGCCGTGTGAGGAACATAAATAACACGAGTTAACATGAAAGTCATGACACGTATGTTATATACAGCATGACTTGCGTGCCACGCTCATGGGGCGCTGGAGGCGGTTTCGCTAGCTTGACCTACCCCGAAATTGGTATAGCGTGACGTGACTGTGTAACGAACACAAATAACACGAGTTAACATGAAAATCATGACACGCATGTCATGTACAGCATGACTTACGTGCCACGCTCATGGGGCGCTGGCGGCGGTTTCGCTAGATTTATATACACCAAAATTGGTATCTTGTGACGTGACTGTGTGACGAACATAAAAACACGAGTTACCATGACAATCATGACTCGCATGTCATGCACAGCATGACTTACGTGGCACGCTCATGGGGCGCTGGCGGCGGCTTCGCTAGCTTGATCTACCCCGAAATTGGTATTGCGCGACGTGACTGTGTAACGAACATAAATAACACGAGTTAACATGAAAATCATGACACGCATGTCACGTACAGCATGACTTACGTGCAACGCTCATGGGGCGCTGGCAGCCGTTTCGCTAGCTTGATCTACCCCGAAATTGGTATTGCGCGACGTCACTATGTGACGAACATAATAACATGAGTTAACATGAAAATAATGACACGCATGTCATGTACAGCATGACTTACGTGCCACGCTCATGGGGTGCTGGCGGCCGTTCCGCTAGCTTGATATACACCAAAATTGGTATCTTGCGACGTGACCGTGTGAGGAACATAAACAACACGAGTTAACATGAAAGTCATGACACGTATGTCATGTACAGCATGACTTGCTGCCACGCTCATGGGGCGCTGGCGGCCGTTTCTCTAGCTTGATCGACACCGAAGTTGGTATTGCGCGACGTTACTGTGTGACGAACATAAATAATAGGAGTTCACATGAAAACCATGACACGCATTTTCCTCAATGACATACAAGACGATGTATGCAGCTCTTTGCTGGCTGCTTCGCATTACATCGATTCCCACAATGCGTGGGATCTGCCGGCTTTTTTTTTTTTGTTACTGCTGATCGTCCTCGAATCACGAACATTCTGTCCGTTATCTGCTCTATGACTGGAAGTGCACACCAAGTCTTGGTCTCCTCACTTCCTGTATAACAACACACGGCTCGCCTTTTGCTTCACGCACAACTTGTGGGCACTGTGCTGTTTTGTTGCACATCCACCACACTGTCCCTTTTGAAAGGGCCAACTGATGCTGAAACAGATAGTCTGGCATTTAAAGTACCTTTTTCTCATTCAGAAGTGTGCTCATTTGTAATGCAGAAGTAATGTGAAAGAATATGCACGCAGTTTCTTCAAGACAGAACCTTGTAAAAAAAATTCGGCAGATCCCACGTACCGTGGGAGTCGATGTTATGCGAAGCATGCGGCGGGTAGGTGACTGTGGCGTAACTTTTTTTACTGAGCGACGCGTTACAAAATGACGCTAAAGATTTGTATATATTTTATACGCACACATATATATATGTTGAAGAGCTGCATATGTGTTATATAAGCAGTTGTTTACGGTTGGGTAACGCTGCCAATGACAACGTGGGTATTACCAACACCAGAAGCGGTAAGCTGATATGTAGTGTTTATACGTGTCCCGAGAACGCACGTGCGTTTCACGAACCCGTGTGCATGTGTGCAAGAAGTTTTTTACAGTTCTTGAACAAGGGCATCATCACCGTGATCAGTGAGCACCAGCAGCTGGTCATGACTTGTTATAGGATCCGGTCGTGATCGTGGTGAAGAGGGGTCCATGTGTATTGAAGTACGTGGTATAGTAGAGCTGTTGGAATTCGTGGATGCCTCGGTCATTTCGTCGACAAATTGTCTGTCGACAGAGCCGGCGACATGTCAGAACCTGAAGCCACCTTTCGCGTTGGTGAGGCATAGGCCGTCGAGGCTGGTAGGCCTGGATAGTGCTACGTAGACCAACATCAGTGGATGGTGTTTGTCCTATTCGTAGACTACCTGGGCGTATGTGGCCTACGTAGCCTACTATACAAATGGCTGTCAATCAATCTGACCTCATCTTCGGTCAGCATGAGGCCATCGCCCAGCCTCTTAAGAAATGAAGAGGACACTTCATCGTTCTGGTGGACGAAGTGCACTTTACGATGCGGTGATGTGGATAACATATGTAACTTTCGTTAATGTATTCCTCAGGGGTCGAGCAATTCTTCAATATAGCTTGCTGAATCATAGGAATACAAACGTAACGTTTATTAGACTGCTATAAAATAGTAGCCAACACTGGAACTACAGACGTCAATCTGATATGACGCCCGTATCGTAGGGGTACACATCGTAGGAGTATCATGTAGTGTTTATTGCTTTCTTGTATAATTAGATAGCCAGCACCACAACCACAATTGACGTTGCACCGATATTGCGCCTGCGTAGGTTCTTTATCCAAACCAATTTATAGACCTGTCGTGGCTCAGTCGTAGAATACCTGATTGCCACGCAGAATGCTTGGGTTCGATTCCTGCTGGGATCCTAATTTTCATTATTTCCATTCGTTGAGTCAACGCTGCCGATGTTGGTTTTACTTAACTCTCTAGCATTTAAGTTACCAGTGTCTGTTCTAGCCGTTCCTGGGTAGACATAAACTGTCAATCACCTGTGGCGCATACCCGTACACCTAGGCCCGTGGTAAACGGGTATGGGCCACACGTGTCTAGTGGAAAGGGTTTGACGACGTACGCGACAGGATTTTAACGTTATTTATGTCATGACCCGGCAGTCATATTCGTCAAATCCTCTTACCCTCCCATGCAAATTTTGGTCTACACCAAGTTAAGGAGGCGATCATGAGAGCACCCAGACGTAGGCGGCTAGATAGATAGATAGATACGTAGATAGAAACGCTCAAAGTGGCAGAGGTTCGCTAAGAAATGCTTCGCATTTAAAAAATTTATTCGTGTTCACACCAATGCAAAGACAGCATATACTTTCTGTAAATAAACGTACATTGTGAAACTGTTGTGTCATGTTTTTAAAGCATTACTGACATTTATTAAATGCACAAGCTACAAGAAACATCATGCTGAAGGAAGCACAGTGTGACATCATACTGCATGGGTAATTAATGACTACTACAATGGAAATATAGATGACATCAGCATGCAACATAAAAGCATTATACGCGTTTCAAGGAGCACCTTTGTGGTCACGTGTGGCAGGGACAAATACTGTAAACAATATCTGCGCACCTCAAATTTTGGTTTAAGTTCGGCACATGTTGTCTCTGTTTATTGCTGTGTCCCATCCTACAGCATGAAAAAAAAGGGACACATGAAATGTGCACAGTATACGAATCACAAGGTACATGGGCAATTGTGTGCACAGCTATGCATTTCAGATATATTACAGGGTAGTATAGTACCCCTAACAAGATGGCCGTTTGTCAATGTTTATAAGAAAGGACAGTTGCATAAGAATGGTAGTACATGAAGCAGCAAGACAAACCAATATATACAGTGTCCAAAACACACCTGTGCAATTGATGGGATGCTTTCCTGAATAGCAATAGGAAAGTTTTTCCTTACAGATATAGCATCAACATTACATAAATGTAAAATGCATGTTGCAGTGTAACTGGCCTAATTTGTTTACCAAAAAAAGTATATGTTTGGTTTTCGAGGACATAACTTTGAAAAAGGATTGATAGCTGTGACCCACGCAAAAGTCAACTGCAGTTACAAAAAGGACACAGACAGTAGACTGTGTTGTTATTTTGCTTAGTGTAAAAGCACCTTCTGTGAGTGGCAAACAGACATATCATCCTTTAGTGCAACTTGTAAAAACACTTGTGTCATATACATTCCTACTTCAAGTGACAACTACAGTCTTTTGGCGTACAGTCAAGCATGGTCTGCATATCATTTCAGATAGCTGACTAGCACATGTAAAAAAACTTATGAAGAGCAAGCACTGCCATGAAATCTTGCAGTGTCAGTTTCACTGGAGAGAAAGGCTATGCTCAGAGGCTTGCCGCATGAAATGACGCCGCATGATATGTGTTGTGTGCATCATTTCAGAAGGCTGACGACCACATGTCAAAGCAACTTCTGAAGACGTGCTCACACTACTACAAGAAAGTGGAGTATCTATTTAAAAACACTAATGCACTACGCTTGTCACACCAAGAAGATGACATGCAATAAAGAGACGTGAAACAAAGAACAGAAAAATGAAGACAAGTTAAAACGGAAATAAAGTCTTAATGTTCATGGCCGACGAGGTGGCTACAGCAGTAGTGAAGACTGGGGAACTCCAGGCCCAATGGCAGCCAGGAGATGTTAGAGGGTGCCTGCGATGCATTAGGTAGCCGAATGCATGCCCCTCACTCCATCGACAAGCTCCGGATGCTGCAGCTAGAGAAATTCACAATGTATTACAGGCCAATTAATGCAAGAACACACAGGAAACCAAACTAACGCTCCATCGGTTTGATTCGGATAGGCGGCGATGACAAGGCATTTGTCATTGAGCTGGAGAAAAAATGCAACCGTTTTTTGTTATTTATACGTTTAAACCAGGGCCCAACCACAAGAACTCAAATAGATTTGAAGTGTTGGTTTCACTTATTTTTGTTCCACGAAAATGTGACCCTGAATTGACTCCGCTCCTTCTCAACCTCGGTACAAGCACTTCAAAGTAGCATCGTTAAGTCTTCACACTTGAGCCTCCTTTACGTGGCAAAAAAACCTCGGAACTTGGCGAAACACTCGTAGCACTTCTAGCCACACACACACCAAAAACAGGCCCTCCGCTGCTGGAACAGCCTGATAGGTGGCTCCGTAAATTTTCCCATCTTTTTTTTTTTTTCAGAGTTCTCGCCGCAACGCGGTAAACCAATGCAGCATATATCATACAGTTCTTTGCAGGCTACAACAATTATACTTATCAAATCTATTCGTTATATCATCACAAATGAAACACCGTGGTGTGCATGTTAACACAAATGTTTTACGCAACAAGTTTCTTCTGTGCAAGTTCGATTCATTAGAAGTGTACGTAAAATGCACAGGGGAAACAACTGAATGTGCACGTCCATGTACGCTGTAACTACGCTCGCTCACGCACTATCGTTCAGGAAATCAAAAGGTGAAGCTTACTAGATATCAGACGATAGAAGTACAGGCTTCCCCAGTTCATAACGATTTTTTTTTCGCTACCTGTAAGAACCAAAGCAAAGTAAACATAACGCGGTAACGGCATTTTTTACTCACCTTGCGGCTAGAATTCCATGTTTTCCTTGCTCTTCGCAGCTTCCGATATTCCTCTGCGACGAAAATACTCCCCGGTAGTCGCGATCACATTCTTTTCGCAGCATTATAGGTGACAGAACAGAAAACACGGCTCGCAGAGACGATCAGCTGTTTTTCTCGCAAACGGCCGCCATAAGCGACTTGGATTGGATGCAAAAGCGACACCCATGTGGCTACGACTCTCAAAATACGTTTGTTTTGCGTTTACTTCGCAATACGCTTCATTAACCTTAGCACCAGAAGCTCATAAAACAAATTTGTTTTCATTTGCGTACAATTGTTCTTTTGTCACACGCTCGCGGACGAAATAAAAGAGTTATACGGCCCCTTTGCGGCCCTCAGCCAAAAAGTCACTAAAGCCCCTAGATTTTCCCCCCAAAAATACCTACACATTACTAAAGATTTCCCCAGAATTCCTACGTAAAAAACGCCAATTGCCGCACTTGTCTTGCTCAACAAGCTATGGGCGGCTGCGAGCGCTTTTTATTGGCCAAATTCGAAAAACGTCGCGGCTTCCACCGTGGGCGGTGCCTCAAGCGTGACGTAACAGGGAAAACGGAATACGGAACACGGAATAAAAGTACATTATACGTATAGTGCCTAGAATATACTGGCTAGTGTGCTGAGCGCGCGCTTTGGCGTGGCCACCGCGCTGATGCCTTCCCATAGTCACCGCATGGCGGCGCTGCGACTCGCTAAGGTCCGTGATGATTGAGCAGAAGCTTCCAGGATTATTTCATGCTGACGATATTGTCTTATTTGCTGACAGTCGAGAGGATATACAGCAGCTGGCGGATATATGCGGAAGGGAAGGGGAAGCTCTAGGACTAGGATTTAGTGTAACAAAATGTGGATTGATGGTATTCAATGACCCTTGTGATCAGGCGGTGTCAAGACAGGGCCAAGAAATACCGAGGGTGAGCGAATACAAGTACCTCGGAGTATGGACAAATGAGGGTGACAGGTACATGGAAGTACAGGAAAAAGCCTCAGCAGCAAAAGGAAAGAGGAATGCTGCAATAATGAAGCACAGAGCATTGTGCGGATACAATAGGTACGAGGTGCTTCGAGGTCTGTGGAAAGGTGTAATGGTTCCGGGGCTTACTTTTGGGAACTCAGTGGTGTGCATGAGGGCAGAGGTGCAATCGGGAATGGATATAAATCAAAGGACTGTGGGACGCCTCGCGTTGGGTGCTCACGGGAAGACGACAAATGAGGCTGTAAAGGGCGATATGGGATGGGCAGGTTTTGAGGCGAGGGAGGCTCAGAGCAAAATAAGGTTCGAAGAAAGGCTAAGGAATATGAAGGAGAGTAGATGGGCAGAGAAGGTGTTCCGTTACTTGTATAGGAAGAGCGTGGACACAGAGTGGAGAAAAAGAACTAGGATACTCACTAGTAAATATACGGCTGGTAGTGTAAGCAGTATGTCAACAAAGAGCGTTAAGCGAAAAGTCAGAGAGGCGGAGAGGATTTACTGGATGGCAGCTGAAAAAAACCGGCTTTGAGTAACTACCGAAAGGGCAAAAATGAAATAAGGAGGGAGGCATTTTACGACAATTCAATGGGAAGCGCTTTACTGTTTGAAGCGAGATCGGGTTGCCTTAGAACGGGTAGTTATAAAGCGAGATTCAGTAAAGAAGAAGAACAATGCACGTGCTGCGGGGAAGATCAGGAAACGGCGGAGCATGTTCTGATTGAATGTGGAGACATCCATCCAGGTGTACGTTTAGGCACGAGCCTACATGACGCCTTGGGTTTTAGAGACAATGGAAAGCTGAACACACCCGCGATTGAAATAAGTAAGAGACGGTTAGAGTATTGGTGGCAGAAAACTAGAGAGAAAGGACAAAAATAAATAATGGGGAAAAAAATAAGGACATTCTGCCGTAAAGGGCGCAGAATGGAGCTGAAAACTTAAGGTTTTTTTTTTCTTCTGTAGTAAAATAGTTTTAATTGAAGTAAAGACACTAGGCCAACGCTACAAAAAAAAAAAAGGGTAAAGGTTTTTTTTTTTTCGTTTCGAGCCTGGTGGCACACTTGTCACCGCCCCGTTATAAAGGGTACGCTCATAGCATCCATCCATCCACCCATCCACCGCGCGTCGGCGGCTCCTGCGCTTGCAGCTGCGTAGCACGGCGCTTTCTGCCGCAAGTACAGTGTTCTTCGTCTCCTTTAACACAGTCGTCAAAACGCTCGATCGGAAGAAGGAAATTTTATTGCCAAATTATTGCCCGCAGAGAATCCTCAACTGGTTGGGCACTAGAAAGCGACGAAGCGTTTCACACGTACCTCACGTCGTCTGCTAGTTTTCGCGACTCTTTGCTTCACCACCAAAGCGAAGTAGAAAAGTCGCAATTAATATACTACGACACACCCAACTTGCCAGTCGAAAACAGTCAGCTAAGGTTGACACGTTAGACGCAAAAAATCGTGAAATCTTGTCGTAAGGATGGCTCACGGCAATTTCGATCGCGATCAAGCCCGACTCGGACTGTTCGCTGTTCGCAGTTGGTACATGTTATTCCGTTGAAAACCGCGCGAAGACGGGACGAAGGCTAAGGAACAGCGCTTGTGTTCCTTAGCCTTCATCCCGTGTTCGCGCTGTTTTCAACGCAGCGATTCTACTCGAAGTCGATCAAGTCAACTGCAATTCGCGCCTCAGTCGCGGTCATATTTTTATATTAGCGGTGCATCACACTCGGTATGATGCACCATCATGGACTTATCATGCGCCGTCAGATCGGTGGCTACGATAATTCTCGCGAGCAGATATTTGATCCGGAGCGGGTCGACAGTAATCTCAAATTCCCGTGTAACGCTGGTATTACACAAATACAAATATTACACACGCTGTTTTTACACAAATATTTCTTGCAGACATTATGACACCAGCTTTTGCACTTTGTTGGCTTCCGCAAACAGGATGCATTTTGCTCATCCAATGCTACAGATAAGCATATGCCCCATACTTTCGGATCGGTTGTTTCGATGTTTCTGCAGTTCAGCTGTGCCTACTGCATTGTTGTAGTACGTGAGTAAGTTCGTAGAGCATCGTTTATACGCAAATGTAGGTTGGGGTCACTTTCACTGTTCTGCGTTTTCCAGCATGGCATCCGCATTTTCTAGACCACATGCGGTGAACACAAGCCAGTCTGAATAGGATTCACTACTCATGCATTTTATTTGAACGGCACTGCTCACTTCACAAAAAAACATCACGAATGTGTCTGGAGCTTCAATTTCATTTTAACGGAAGGAAAGGTAAGTTCAAAGAAACCGAACAGGGGTCATTGTAGTCAAGATCGACAACTCAATTAGATAATTTCATTAGTGTAGCATTGTGATTGGCTGAAATATTGCCTGAAAAAATCAAGTGCAAGGCACCTTTGTGAATATGGGCTCTTGTTTTTAACCGCAATGAGTTAACAGTTTAAGGTGGTTTTTTGGTAAAAAAATTCAATTTTGGGATTTCTAAATTACCTGATACAGCATTTATTTATCCTTCAGAAAATATATCATATTTCGGCACTCACCATTCCAAAGCAATTTTGGGTTCTTTTTCTTTGACACATTGACAGGTAATGCGCGCGTACCCTTACGTTACTTCTGCGTTTTTTCAAAAGAACATTTTTGTCATTTCTGTACCTTTTTCTCAAGAACTAGTGGGCTTAGAAAACAAGAATTTCTACGTGTTAACTAATGGCATTTAGATAACTGGCACTAGAACCAGTAGCCTATGCGCACTCGTATTTTTAGTATAAAAAATCAGTCATAAGTGGCAATTTTCATAAATCAACAAACATAAAAAAACATAACAAATCTCGTTTTTGTTGTACGCTCACAATTTTACTTCCACTTCTGTAAAACCTTTATGCAAAATTACAATGCTCTGCAGATGGCAGATCTTATTTAAAAAGTACATCAGTAAAAAAAATACAAATAAAAAAAACATTAAACAATTTCAAACTATCTTTGAGCTTTAATGTAACCTGCGTCTACCTTAAAATACCTCGCAAATTTTAGTCATAGCTTTTCATTACCACTGCTGTACAGTCAAACTTCGAAACTCACTTTCAGAGTATGACCCCACCTTAATAACTGGGAATATAATCTGAGCTTCACTATGAAAAATCCCTCGTTTCCACAACTTGACCATCAACTTATCAAACATAAGTATGCTGTTCAAAACACACACATAAATGTGACAAAAACGCTCAACAGAAGAGACACAATACAAATAGTCATAACAGTTCTTAAATGAGCAAAACACAGTGGAAAATGTTTAACGGGCAGGGAAATACTCACACAACTGCTTAATACAAAAATATTAGTGAAAAACCTCATCTGTACATCAACAGAAAATGCGATAGCCACTCCGACAAAGCGGCACGAAGCATGTTTTCTGCCTGCCCTGATGCTTCACCCGCTTCATCATAACTGTTTGCAGTTCTCATTTACACGCGCGTACACAAAGAACAGCGCAAACACGATAAAAACAGACAAATTCGGACACGAGGCACGGAGTATTTATAAAGCTGCGGGGGCACTAAGACACGCAGGCCAAACCGGCGCGCGGGCTACTACACCTTTGCGACAAGCGTCGCCGCCTGCCGGCGAAAGTTGGAAGGCATCACCGGCCCTGCCACTGCCACCTCCTCCCATAGGAAACCCCCTCCGCTCAGCACACTAGCCAGTATATTCTAGGCACTATATTATACGGGTACTGATCACTGACCTCCATTAAAAAGGCTGGACGGCGCATCCCCGCTCTGCGAGGCGGGCGCTTGTGAAGCCACCGGAAGGTCCCCTGTTTGTCCCGGAAGCTGGCGTCTTCTATCCGTCTCAGTCGCGCAATTCAAGTATTCTCGGGTGGCAGCTGTTGTTATGATCGTTTTTCTTTTTTATTTTTTCAAACTCTGCGATTACGCCTCACTTTAGACGCTGACGAACGCTACACGAAAGATGACGAACGCCGTGCCGACGCCGTCCGAATACGGCGGAGCGCGGCAACGTACAAAATGCGTAAAAAGTAATGCAACTTTGAGGTACTTAGCGTGAAATGTCTTTCCTGGCGGCTTTTCCGGTCTATTCGTACAGTTTACTGCGCTACAGGCAGGTATTTCTTTAAAAAAGAAGAGAAAAACTCTCTTCCGGGACAAAAACAGCGGCTTCCGGTGGCTTCACGCCCGCGTGCTGGATGGATGGATGGATGCTATGAGCGTCCCCTTTATAACGGGGCGGTGACATGTCTGCCACCATGCTCGAAGAAAAAAGAAAAACTTCCTTGTTTCATGCTGGCCTAATACCTTGTCTACATTGATTAAATCTATCTTATTATACCAAAAATATTTATAAATTCACGGTCTATCTCTCTGCCTCTTAAGGCAGAATGACCTTATTTCCCCCCCCCCCCCATTATTTATTTTTGTACTTTATCTCTACTCTTCTGCCACCAATACTCTAACCGTCTCTTACTTATTTCTATCGCGGACGTGTTCAGCTTTCCATTGTTGTCCCTAAAACCCAAGGCTTCCTGTAGACTCGTGCCCACAAGTATACCTGGGTGAATATCGCCACATTCAATCAGTACATGTTCCATCGTTTCCTTAGTTCCCCCGCAGCATGTACAGTGTTCGTCTTCGTTACTGAATCTCGCTTTATAACTTCGCGTTCTAAGGCATCCCGACCTTGCTTCAAACAGTAAAGCGCTCCTCCTAGTGGAGATCAGTGGTACTGATCACGACCTCCTCGGATTTTTTCGACTTGACTAGGGAATTCCTGGGTACACTAAGGCGCTAGTTTTGCTCGGTAGCCCAGGGTAGCCATCATGAATGGTTCTCGTACCGCTAACGTTGGGCGATGTTTTGGTGGCTTTTTACCCCGTATTCTGAAACTAGCCTCGACTCGAATTTCACTCCTCACTTGACCGAGCTGAGCAGAGCGCCGCTGGCGCCGCCGCTCGACAGAAAATGACTCACCGGTTCTCACGAAATGCCGGCTATCGCTGATATGCAGTGAGCATTCCTGCCGAAAGGTGGATCTGCCATCGACATTCCCGAGTCAAGGTGGAGCGCCGGGTGAAGGGACGTTTATCTCGTGCCGACCGTCGAGTGCAGCTGAAGCGTCTGTGACTACGGCAACATCAGCAGCTTCACTGCACGCAGTGAGCCCACTACTCCTCTTCTTCTTCACTGTAGTGCCACCGTCCACTTCATCGGTTATTTCTGTGCGTGTAATACTGGAAGTGTCAGCCAGCGCAGCGCCACGCGTAGCCAATCGTAGTTCGAAGGCTATGTGCAGGGCCAGAGGCTCCGGAAGTCTTTCGTAGGAGAGGGCAGGATAACGTTTGGAACCATATTCTCAAGTGCACGCACGCGCACGCAAGCTCGCACGTTTCTCATCTGTTTATACTTAGCATGTGACTTTGAAAATATTTGTCAGACTGTAGCATGGGCATTTCAAGCATGACCATTGTTGTTATTGTTTTTATTTTCTTTTACTCTACTAACTTTTTTCATTGAATTAGGAGCAGATATGAATTATAGTAACTTGTATTCTTTGAATAAGTAAAGCATCTTTTTTTTATAGTTTATCCATATCTATCGCAATAGATAACTCCAAACAATCCTCTTGGTAGTGTATGCGGTCCAGAGCCCGACGTGAAAGAGCATTCCCTGGTTCTTTCCATAAATTGACTAAGGCTGCACAACCTTGTTTGACAAAAAGGCTTGCATTTCTAATGTATCTCCAGCGTGACGTTAATAAAGACGTCATTTCGCGTCTTCAAACAAAAACAATCATACATAAATCAGAAAGGTATACTACCAACGATATTTCATTGTTCGATAAAATGAGCCTTTACGATTTCAAACAGAATCTGTTCGTCACGCACGATAAGAATTCAACGGAAAGATATAATTTTCGAATAGGCAGCGTAGAACAGTGCAACAAATACGTACACAAAAGAAGACGCAAACACAAGCGCTGCACTGCAACTGGTGATTTATTGTCAAAAGACCCAGCTTATGTGCGTGAACACGCACGTGCGCCCTGACAGCAGTGGATACGATGAGGACCAGAAAAACACGAGCAAACCGCACAAATAAAGGCACAACAAAAAACAATAAACACGTGGTTCCGATTAAAAAAAAATTGCCACACTGTATGTGGTTATAAGGTATCGGCGCGCTTTTTCAGAGAACGCAACCGAGGGGCAACTGACACACTTATCTTTGCATTTGTCAATTTCCATGGCCTCGATTACCTCTCTAGTTTCCTTCTTGCGTTCCTTGCGCACAATCTCTGTACCGGTAAAAGTGGGAGCACAGCCACAATCCCTACAATGGAAGGCCGAATGTCCAGAATCTTTTGCTGCAAAGTGGCGGTTGTGTTCCGTTAGCCGTGTGTTTATGCACCTGTCCGTCTGACCAATGTAAACCTTGTTACAGGTCAGAGGGACCTTGGAGATCACCTCCTCTGTGCATGCGACGTAGGGCTTGCGGTGCTTGATTTCATATGATTGCGTATGCCTCTTAGCGCCATTCACCTTTTTGCACAGGCCCGACAACCGCACTGGTGCTGAGAACACAACGTCGACACCGGCTTTCCGGCCTATCTTTCGCAGATTGTGCGAAATGGCGTGCACATAGGGTATCACCACCGTACTCCGGTGGTTCCTGCTTGCGGCAGCACTTGTTTTCTTTTTTTGCAAGCCTTCTGCGACCGAAACCAAGAGGTTCGACGGATACCCAGAGCGCCTAAGGCGGCTCACCTGGTTAGCGAAGCTGACATCACCTTTGTGCGGACAGGATTTTTGGAGGGCGCTAAGGAAGCATCACCTGGCAATTGCTCTCTTTACAAGGTGTGTGAAGTTGTGTAAACCACTTACACAACTTGTAGCTCTGTAAAGTTGTGTAAAAAGCAATAATTGGAAGAACTTGGGAAGTCCTTGGGACCGTAAAGAAAGCTAGGTCTAGACTTATTCTTAGCTGCAAAAAAGCATAAACCTGAGTGCCCGCTTCGGGTAATTATCTCTGAGACAGGAACCTGGCAGAAATGTCTTGCCAATTTTTTGCAAGAGAAACTTAAACTTTCCACCATGGATGACCCTTACCAGATTCGAAACTCCGGTCAGGTAATAGACTTTTTTAAGAACACGACCGAGTCACGGCTTTCAGCTTTTTTCTGCTGACATAAAAGATTACAGTATTCCGCACAACGACCTAATGACAAGCGTGGGCGAATGTATTGACGGGCACGGTGTCACCCGATTTCAAAATAGCGCCGGCATTCACAGCAGCCAATTCATGGAACTCCTGTCAACTTACTCGCATTCCACTTTTGTGGAATGGGAAGGCGAAGTGTACATCCAGAATAATGGAATTTCTATCGGCTCTTGCATCGCTCCGCTGCTGTCCGACATTTATTTGGCTGCGCGTGACAGGAAACTAAATGACGCCTTTCAAGGTCAGCAGGTGACTTGAGTTTTTAGAATACGTCGATGATTTTTGAGTGGTTTTAGAGTGTGACGACAAGGACCTTAATTCTGCAGTATCTAACGTTATGGCCACATTTTCTTCGTGCCTCGCACCATTGTTACTAACGTACGAGCTGTCCATTAGCGGGTATATCAGCTTTTAGACCTTGGTGTATAGCAGTGTTGCGGAGTTGCCACTCCGGAATTAGAATGACTGCGGAATTATTCCACATTTTCGCGACCCCGGAACGGAATGAAATGGGGACAACGCTTGGAGGAACGGAATGGGAATGGAATTAAGCACCTTTTGCCCGGAATGGAATTGGAATGGAATTACGTCTTTTTTTTGAAAATAGAATTGATGAGACAAAATATTTAATTTCACCGCACTATCTCTCAGACCGCGTAGACCATACGTTCAAGGTACGAGAAATCGCATGCAAGACTGACGTATTTCAAGATGTTTTTTTTCCCAAAACAATCCTAGAATGGAACCGATTGCCTTCAAACACTGCCTCTATCGTGTCGAATGATTCCTTTCGCTCTATTAAAATAGCCGTGTTTTTTTTTTGTTTCTACTTTTCTGATTGTTATATGCAATGTTATGTTATGTCATTGTTATATGTATTTGTGTTGCTGATTGTGATTAAGTGGTGATCTTGATTATTTGTTTGGCGGTATTATATTCTATTGTATTCTCTTTTTGTGAACCCTCCCCACTGTAATGCCAATTGGCGCTGTGGGTAATGAAATAAATAAATAAAAAATAAAATAAAGAATCAAAGAGAGGGAGAGAGGGAAACAAAGATGAAGCAAGCGTGAGAGGGAGGAAGGGAAGTGAGGAGGAGAAGGGGGACAGGAAAGAGTAAAGCGTAGCGCATACAGATTGAGCAAGAGATAAAGAAATGTGGAAAGACAATCAAAGGGAGAGAAAGAGAGAGAGAGAAGAACTAGGAATAAAAATAGAAAGAGCAAAAAACAGAAAGAGAGAGAAATACATGGAAATAAAGACAAAAAAAATCGGAAAGAGAGAAAAAGGGAGAGGAAGAAAGAAAGAGAAAACTAAAGAGCAACAAGGAAGGCCGCCCAGCTCCGTACTTCCTTCAGGCTTGACACCATTAGTGCGAAGCTGCGTTACTTTTTTTTGGCTATGACTTCTCAGCAAACCTCGCCACCAACTAGTTGGTTATTTTGTTTGAGCGTGCGACAGCGGCACGCGTTTAAACCGCCCCGCACAAAAAAAAAAGAGAGAAAATGCTGCGTGACACCTGGGAGGCTGACAGAGGGGCCCCTCTCCGCTTCCGGGGTAGATATTGCGAGCCACGTGCGGCACACTTGTGCCACATGCTGCGCGAGCTGGCTTTTTTGATTGCGATCGGACATCCGAGAAGTTCGCGTACAGCTGCGGAGCACCTAGTAATAAAATACGGGAAAGGTGTTTTTCAGCATTTGTTTTATACAGGGCGTTTACAATAGCGCACGTGGCAGCCGCACCGAGCTTCATCGGGGTCGTCGTGAAGGTACAGTGTTTCACCTTATATTGACTGCTGTCGTCCAATGCACAAAATTCCTCCGAAACAGGCAGCCGTAGTTCTCTAACGATGCAAGAAATCACCTGAGCACAGTCCAGTGCTGCCGTCTTCGCTATTTTAGCCGAGTCTTCTTAATTACAAAAAAGATCCTGCGGTTAATGTGGTGCTTGTGTATCCAAATTCCGCTACTATGAAACCCGAGGAAGCGCGTAGCACGGGCGCCTAGCGATTCCCTTGGCTCTCGACCTTGCCAGCGCCTCGGCAAGCGCCTGCTTGCCGAGCCCTATCTTGCACGGCGTGGGTATCAGCCGGCTCTCTCAGAAGCGTTTTTCGCGATTTTACATAAATCATTGTAATTAATTCTTGGTTACTTCTGTTCTGTATTGGTCACCACTGCGTAACCATGAGACAGTGGTTGGCCGACAAGCCGGGCACGTACTTGAAATATGAACTGCGTTCAAATGCCGTTTCAATTTGCCTAAACAGCTCACGCATTTGAAATCACTGCAATTATATGCTGACGCGATGCAGTCGTCTGCGTTTCGTATTTTTCGCACTGCTAGCTGCACTGCTAGCTGGTATGCTTGCTAGTCGTACAGCTGCCGGCGGATACATCCGGCTGCTGCTGCTTTTGCTCTTCAGGCTGGCTTACCGGCAAACAGTTATGGAATGCTTTATTTGACATTCCAATTACTTCACGCTAACCCCTCGTTTCGGTTAATCAAGGTCTTTTCACAACAAGCGAACATAGGCTTACGAAATCAATGAAAGGCACGATAAAGGCTTTCCTTTCGTGAATGTTCATTTCCACTAGTCGGCATGTTTCGCTATGCCTAGCATCACGATTGGTTGAAAGATTCTTTTTCAGAACCACTCTAGCTTGAGCACTCGGGTGTTCACTAAGTATTTCGTTCGTCACGAACGAAATACTTAGTCGCTGGCTTTTGCCACTGCTTGGCCGCCTTCGGTAAGGCTATGTCCAGCATTAAGAGACATGTGGTCATTTTCAAACAACTCTAGTGTAGGAAGCTTTTGTGAATGAGGAGCACACACCACCTCGTGCGCTGGTGTGGTGGCGTCACTCCTCAGTTCACCTGGTGACAGGAGAAAGAAAAAAGCGGATGTCCTTCTCCTAACACATAATTTCAGCCAATACATTTTTGGGCCAAAGTCAGTGCTTCATCCCAGGCCCGTATCCAGGAGGGGTGGGGGGGGTGCTAGCGGAATTCTGATGGAGGGGGCTGTTTTACCGAAAATCAAAAATGAAAGTAAGTGTTTTCCAAGGCCTTCAGCAAATGGGTCGCCCCCGAAAAAATTTCGTGGCTACGGACCTGCTGCATCCACCTCACTTCTGCACATTTAACGGTGGTTAAAGTGCTCGACTGCTGACCCGAAGGTCGCGGGATCGAAACCCGGCCCTGGCGGCGGCATTTTCGATGGAGGCGAATAGCTTGAGGCCCGTCTATTTAGATTTAGGCGCACGTCAAAGAACCCCAGGTGGTCGAAATTCATAAGCATATTGTGGTTTTGGGATGTTAAACCCCAACAATTACTATTATTACTATTTCTCCGTGGGTCGTGAGACGCAAGAGAAGACTAGACAGTGTTCTCTCAGCAATGTCTCTGGCTCGCGGCGCACCGCAGTTCAATTATAGGAGTGGAAAGTGTGCTACGGACATCATGGGGAACATAGAAATTGCCGCAACGCATACGACAGTATACTAAGTTGCTCAGAAAAAGTATTTACAGATACTGCGATCCCCAAAGGGAATTTTAGCAGGGTGGAAGTTCAATATTGCCGCGCGCTTAATATGCCAGCGAGAAATAGGCAGACGAAGACGCAGTAACTCTCACGCCAGTGCCTTTTTGGTCCTGCTGGTTTCCCTTCCATGAGCGCTGCTTGCCCCGGTGGTCGGTTAATCCCGACAGGCAGCTGTAGTCCATGGTAGCCCCCAGGTGGGCTGGCCTCCACAACCTTTTTGGTCCTGCTGGTTTCCCTTCCACGAGCGCTGCTTGTCCCGGTGGTCGGTTAATCCGGACAGGCAGCTGTAGTCCATGGCAGCCCGCAGGTGGGCTGGCCTCGATGACCTTTTTGGTCCTGCTGGTTTCCCTTCCACGAGCGCTGCTTGCCCCGGTGGTCGGTTAATCCGGACAGGCAGCTGCAGTCCATAGTAGCCCCCAGGTGGGCTGGCCTCGACGACCTTTTCGGTCCTGCTGGTTTCCCTTCCACGAGCGCTGCTTGCCCCGGTGGTCGGTTAATCCGGACAGGCAGCTGTAGTCCATGGTTGCCCCCAGGTGGGCTGGCCTCGAGGACCTGTTTGGTCCTGCTGGTTTCCCTTCCACAAGCGCTGCTTGCCCCGGTGGTCGGTTAATCCGGGCAGGCAGCTGCAGTTCATCGTAGCCCCCAGGTGGGCTGGCCTCGAGGAGTTCTTTTATTCTGCTTGTTCCCCCTCCACCCGCTGCCTCCCCGGTGGTTGGTTACTCCGGACTAAAGTCCCTAGATTTTTCCCTGTTCTTTAAAGGAAAAATCTAGAGACTTTACTCCGGACAGGCGGCAGCCACGTGGCACCGCAGGTAAACCGGCCAGGCGGCAGCCACCTGGCAATCGCAGGCGTCAGGAACGTCTCCTTTCTCTCCGCCTTCGGGGAATGCATGCCCGATCACAACACACAGCGCTGACTTTCAACAAAGTCAGCGCTGTGTGTTGTTACCTTCCTCTGTCCTTGTCCGTTGCGGTGTTCGTATATTCAATCAATGATGCTTTTCACTTGCAGCAACCTATTATGCAATAAAATTTGTTCTCTGTATCGACTGATCTGCTAGCAAAACAGTTACATCACCCGCGAGTAGCAGGAAAGCATTGCATATCGTTGGTGTGCAGCAAAAATATCCTTACCTTTCATGGCTTGCGGGGCTTTTCATCATCGCAGTCACGTTTAACCAAAAGACAAATCATCATCAAACGTGGACGGTGTTGTGCCAGAGCACCTGACCGAACGGGGAAACGAATAAACACCTGCACTTCGTTGGAAGTCAACGGCATCGCGGTCAGCGTCTGCCCTGCGACCAAGAAAAGGGCCAGCTCCTGCCACCTGGAAGCAGGGATAAACCCCTGCATGCTTTGTCTGCATTCCCGGAAAACGGCGTCTTCGCCCAGCCGGCCCCGTCGACTGACGCCAGTCGTTCTCCCAAGCTACCCAGCTACGGAAAGCAGCATTCCTGAGGACGATGGAAAGGCTGCTCAACACCTGCGGCCAAAAGGAGGGTTTCATCACAAAGGTGCCTTATTTAAGACCAGGCTGGTCCGTTATAATGGAGACGCCGACTTGGTTGAGCTGGCAGGCTCTGTACCGCATAAACTGCGATAACCTGCTATAACCTGCTATAACCTGCTATACCTGCCATAAACGTTGTTACTGTTTCATAAACGTTTTGCCTCCTTGTCCTGCTCCTCAGCGATAAGTCCGATCTTCGGCTACATCGGCTCGCCAGCCTCCCGGCTTTCATCGACACGAAACCCGCATTCATAACAGTGGTGGCAGCGGCGGGATACCACGACTCCGTATCTCGAGCTGCGCACCCCAGGGCCTATACCCTATTTCTTAAAGGGGTCATGAACCACTTTTCCAAGTAGTGATCTAATGGCCTCAGTATCGGAGTGTACTGCCTCCCGAATCGATTGCCGCAAAAATTTCTCGAATCCGTCAAGAATCAGCGGAGTTACGGGGGTTTGGCGCACGCTCCCAGCGCTTTCTCTCTTTTCTCGTGCCGACGAGCGCACTGAAAGCTAGACAGGGAGGGATGGCATGGGGGAAAGAAGTTACGCCAGCGCGCGTCATGAAACGCGATCGCTCTCCCGCTGTGATTCGCTTGCGCGAGTGCGGCGCCGGCAAGTGGCGGCATTCCGCGGCAAGAAGCGCATCTGATCCGAACGCCGCTCTCGATTTACGTCGGCTATCGGCCAATAAGCATGCTATGTCTTTGCGACGTACAGCGGACAGACGCCCCGCCCACCGACGAGAGTGAGAACCGGCCTCTGTTTGAAAAGAGGGTGCCTGGGGAAACGGCAACTTCGCGCTCCGCTTGTGGCCATTACGCGGCGCGCACGACTGTAATATTTGGCAGAGCAGTTCATAGCCGTGTCAGCTTTCCGCAGGATGTGTTTTTTCAATCAGCCCAAGGGGTGCTTCATGACCCCTTTAACAGTGGAGGAAAGCGGTGGGATACCGCAACCCCAATTCATAACAGTGGTTGGCAGCGCTGGGGTACGCTACCCTCATCTCAACGTTTGGCTGCGATGGGATACGCTACCCTGATCTCAACGTTTGGCTTTGGTGGGATACGCTACCTCAACGTTTGGCTGCACGGGGATACCCTGATCCCTACGTTTGGAGAGCCGGAGCGGATCCCTGCAGGCCCGAGGCTCGAGGACGACCACGACACCTCTCGACGGCAGCTACGAGTTCGACCAGGGTCAGCTACTTTGGTTGGGTGAGTGCCCAAGGTTTACTGGTCATTTCGCCAGACCTCTCTAGCACAGGCAGGTGTTAGGAGAGTTTGATTCATTTTACTCACTTCGAACCACGATATTAGTTTTAAAGTAAGAGTAAAGTTTGTAGAAAGGCATCACGAGGGACGAGATCGCGATGGAGAAGTACCTAGTGCAGGATCTCCTTGAAATTTTTGAGGACTTGGGCATTTCCGCCGGGTCCGCAAAAACGAAGGAAACGATTCTCGAGGTGATGCGGACAGAGAACGTGACCATCGAGGAAGCTGACGAGACTTGGGAGGAGATTTGCGAGAAAAAGCGGAAGGCAGAGGAACGCGAAAGGCGCGAAAAGCAGGAAGCGGAGGAACGCGAAAGGCGCAAAAGACGGGAGGCAGAGGAACGCGAAAGGCGCGAAGAGAGGCAGGCTCAGAGGCGTCGCGAAGAGCGAGAGCATGCTCTTAAAATGAGAGAGCTTGATCGTAAAATTGAGGCGATTAAGTGGCAGCGAGCACAGTACCAACTCAAGATCTTCGAGACAGGCGAGAACATTGCGTCTTTTCTCGTTAAGTTTGAAAAGGTCTGCGAGGAGGTTGGTGTTAGCCAAGACCTTTTGGTGGAGAGGCTTCTCGCGTTGCTCCCGTGCCGAGTCGCATCTGTTTTAGAGCGCTTATCCGCTAAGGAAGCGCATGACTTTGATAGAGCTAAATATGCTTTGTTCAGCCACTTTGCTGCTTCAAGTCCGGCTGACTGCGAATGTAGAGACTATAGGTACAGCGCTGAAGCGCGTAGCAAAGCGCTAGAAATTGAGGCCCGTCTCAAAGCACGTGTGGACGAGGCGCTTCGCAAGACGAAAGAGGAAGAAGCGCTTCGCATGGCGCAAGAGGCTGAGGCGCTCCGCAAAGCGCGTGAGGATGAAGCGCGTTGGAAAGCGCAGGAGGACGAGGCGCGCCGCAGAGACCAAGAGGTCGTGAAGCGTCGCAAAGAGCGAGAGGCGGAGGTGCTTCGAAGGGCGAAAGTGGCCGAGGCACTTCGTAAAGCAAGGCGCTAGAGGGAAAAGCGCGTCAGAGAGAGCGTGAGGATGAGACGCGCCGCGAGGACCAAGAGGTCGAGAAACATCGCGACGCGCTGGAGGCTGAAGCTCGTCGCGAGGCGCAGGACGCCGAAGTGCGTCATGGTGATGAGAAGGCCGACTTCGAAGGACAAAGAAAAGGTTGTACTCGCGACATTAGTACACCGCCACGAATTGAGACATCTCAAGGCGAGCCGGCTAGGCTAGAAACGTCGGAACTATCGTTCTGCCAGAAGCGCAGACACCAATAAGCGATCCCGAGGATCAGCTAGTTGAGCAGTCTCAAGCTTTGGCAAAGCAAATCGAATGCAGCGTACTTGCGAGTACGAGGGCCAATGCTACGAGCGTTGCGAGCCGTTTGGTCAGAAAAAGGCGTTGGCGAAAACGCGTGAAGGCGAACGCGAGAGCGACGAGTGGCGTTAAGCGCACTAAAGTGGATGGCGCGATGACGTCATGTCTCGTGACGCCAAGCTCCAGGTTGGGCCTAAGAAATCGAGAAGGCCCGCTAAGAAAAGATGGAAGTTGAGACAGCTGCGGAGATCTAGATTTGACGTCGAGCACACTAAAGGGGGCAGGCACGATGACGTCATCTCTCAAGACGCCGAGTTAAAGGCTGGGCTTCAGATCACGAAGAGTCCCACCAAGAGAAAGGTCAGGCAGGAGATTCCAAAAATTCCTGCTGGAAAAAGTTGAGACTCCTGCGGAAACTGAGATTAGGCGTGAAGCGCGTCGCGAAGAAAAGAATTTCAGTGAAATTCAGACGCCGAAGTCTTCACCTGGTCTCATCCTTTTCACGACCTAGTCGGGGCAGGAGCGCAGCGAGGTGTCGCGTACACCGTAGAGATGGGTCGCTCAGGAGCGAGCCGGCTCTTTTGAGCGGCTCTTTTAACACGAAAGTGTTTTATGCCGGGGTCCACCAAGTACTTCCGTCACGGTTATGACGTTGATAAAATGGACGCCAACGGGTGAGAAAGAAGAAACTAAGAAAAAGATCCGGCGCTGGGAATCGAACCCACGACTTTGCGGCCGCGACGGTGAGCGCCCAACGCTCAACCGACTATGCCAACGTGGCAGATGACGGACCTAAAGCCCCTCCATCGCGTCTACTGCCGCTTTTTTAAGTACCGCCATCTATTGTTCGACGACGACGCCCACTTCCGGAGCTTCCGGAAGGAAGTTCTTGAGCCACTTTCTTCCGCTTTTTCCTTCCATCTTGTTTCTGCGCACGCATGTGCACACGCCAGAAAGCTCATATTTGCTTCTCCGTTTCGCAAGTGTTGTTGTTTTAAGGTTCGTCGTAAACTGCCTGCCGCCGAGCGAGTTTTCGCTCGGTGTTTCTGCGTCGCGAGGGCATGGGCGGGCATCAGGCGGGCATGGGGCAGGTGCATCAACCGGAAAAGCAGCAGAAACATCATGGCGGCACTTCGGCTTCCGCTATGCGGGGAACCGGTGTAAAGGGAGAGGGGGCGGACGAGTTGGCGCTACTTAACCTAGCCGGCGGAAAACGCATGGAGGGGCTTTAGACGGACCCTCCACGAACGCGCCTTATATCTTTCACACATTCTCTCTCGTACGGTGCTCTCTGTTGGCGGTGTAGGTAGGCCGCGCGGAGCGGGGCGGTGCCGCCGTCTGTGAGAGGTAAAAAGAAGTAATGCGTCAACGATCTACATTTACTAGCGCTTACTCCGAGATTGCGCGTAATATCGGAGGTCATGGTTAAAGCGCCTCGATACCCGCGAGGGACACTTGCCGCGCTGGCGTCGCCGAGGGAAGCTAGACGCAGTTACGTTCTTTCCCTTGCTTTCGCTTCGTGTTAGCCTGCGCCGTCTCATCGGATTAGTGCAAGTTCCACGTGCACCAACGGGGTTTCTCCGCCGCCGGCTGCTTCGATTGCGAGAGCCCCGACTAACATAACTGCTGCAATACGCGTTGCAAAAAGGAAGCAATTTCGACGGGCGAATGTCGTGCCTTGGTGGAGCAAGACAGAGGCCAAAAGGACGCACGCGCTTGTGGCTCAAGCTACGAACCTCTGCCTCCCGTGTTGCGGAAGCGCAGTGTGTTAGTGCATGCATGAACACAGGCGTCGGTAACCCATTACTAGTAAGCGCACACCGTGCTGCTTCTCTCCTTAATTGACAACGTTTTGAAGAAGTGCATATCGGGTACCAGTGTTGATTATGAGCTTGTTGATGTCATCTTTACGCGCGATTCAAGATTCGCTGATTCCAAATATATGTTCACAACTTCAGCTACCACAGCGGTTTAATCATGATCATGGGCGTTAGTCGTCGCGATAGAGACATGCCACTAGGCGTCAACATGGGTGTATCGACGTCAAACGGTGCTATAGCTGCCAAACACCAATAGACATTGTAGAAGCTCTCATATATCACTACACGATAAGCACAACCTCTGTGGAGACACGTTTCACTTTCGTGTTATACCGATTCCTATGGCGGAGGGATCAGCCATGTTTTTTAAAGAGCGGGTGATCCGCGGCTCAGTCAAAGTGAGCGGCGGTTCTTTGGGAAAGGGGGAAAGCCGGTTCTCGCTCGTTCAGTGAGCCGTGCTGAACCGATCTGCTCAGAGAGCCGGGATGAGCGGTGAGCCGGTGAGCGCATGAGCCGGGCGGTACAGTAGTGCATTGTCGGTAGCCGGCTCTCTCTCGCTCAGTGAGCCGTGTTGAACCAACGCCACTAGGTGTTGTTCGTTGAACCGGTCGAGCCGCTTCGTTCGAGTTCGCGTTCCTTGAGAGAGGTACGCTACGCTGGCTTTTACGCCACCTATTGGGGATGACAGAAAGCAACTGCCCTTTCGTCCTTGCTCACAACAGTCGCGCCATGGTCGCAGCCAACAACATTTGAGAAGGGACAATCAACGTAGTCGCAGCATCCTCGCCTTCGGCTTCCTCCGCGGTGCCCACCGGCCGCTCCATGTTGTTATCCAGAGGCGTGCACGGAAGTTTCGTCATTGGTTTCACTTTCGTTTACTGGCCGACGAGTGTTGGCCGCTGCGGGCAGACTCGCGCTACTTGCTCGCTGTGTGTAAAGCCCTGGCTTCAGCTGTGTGCGGTGCACGTGGCAGTTCATCGTGAGCTGGTGCAACTTGTCGAAGACCAACAGATGAACGTAGTTTACGTCCTGGTTTTAGTGTACCGTAAAATCCCGAGCAAGTACCCCCCTACGGTAGGGAGCATATCTAGGCTTCCCGAGTCACGCGGAAGCACGTGGCACTGAATTGCGTCTCCAGAACATTTTGCAGAGGGGTGCATAAGCGAGGGGGGGGGGGGAGAGGACATCCAGCAGCGACCAGCGCACGCCGCGGAATTTCAGGAGGGGGAGGCCAGCCTCCTTCTTGCCTCCTCTCCCTCCTAGTGTTTTCCCTTCCTCCGTTGATTTAGGTGAACCGTGAACCGGTGAGCCGTTCAAATGAGCCGGTTCACTTAAGTGAGCTGAGCCGTTCGGAGCCACTCACTCAAGTGAGCCGCTTTGCCCATCTCTAGTACACCGGAATAGCGACAAAGGCTGTTCTCCACAGTGGCGAAAGGGTAACGGCTTAGCCCGGAGGGGTACAATGGGCAGACAAAACCGCTGGTCTGCCGGTTTGTCTGAGTTCGGCGACCACGGTACAAAGGTAGCCGCGACTAAGTCTTTCGGACAGGTTTCTTCCCTGTTCCTTTGTCGAGATCGGACTCCTCGAAAAGGGTGGAATGCGCGTCTCCCCAGCGTTCGTCTGAAGGGGGTGCCGTATGGAGATAAGCACAGTACAATGACGGATCCCAAGACTTTCTCTTGTATCCAGTTTTGGTAACTAATTTGCGTGCTTACATTTGGTCGTCTGCTGATGAGTAAGGAATGCGTCAATGTTTTTGTAAATTTTAATTTCCTCCTCATTTGCAGAAGCAAACATTGAGATGTTCGTTTGCTTATTTGTTTGTTGTATTAATATTTAGAGCCATTACCGTTAACGCTAGTGTAAAGGGCTGTGAATGGTTTTAAAGGAGATGTAGGCTAAGTTGAAAGCCTCCGTTTTAGATACCTTTGTTTCGACAGCTAGAAACATAGCTGTTAGCGCTCGAGTAGAGCACAGCTTTTCGTAGTGGTTATAGAGATGAAGGCTGAATGATAAAAGCCTCTGTTTAACGTACTACTGATCGGTTTTGCGTTACGTGTTAGTATGCGCGTCAGTGTAATTTTAGTTTCTCCTTGATTTGTGTTAAACGCGTGAGTTTGATTTCCAGTTTTACTTCGTATTTAGTTTGAAGCGCTTTGTTTTCTTGATGTAATAATCATTTGCCGAGTGCAATGAGCGAAAGCGTTTCAGCGAAAGGCTAGTGTTATTTATCCTGAGAGGTTTGTTGACAAGCATCCAGAACGCTTGCGAGCGGTGCCAAGGCGCACGATTTGGGAAGCACTTAGTGAACTGTTCGTAGTTTTGGGGCAAAATTGAGTTTTCCCCAGCTGCTTCGATTGTCACAAATCTGCCGATGTCACCATTGAGAATCGCTCGCGAAGAAATTCTGATTGGTTTTAGCAGTGTCACGTACTGACACTTAGCTAGATGCACGTCCTCACTTTGGTATTTTTCTTGAAATACGTTGCTCGTGATGTTTTAATTTTAGCTTAGCGTAATCTCGAGGAAAATGTTTTGTTCTTGTATGCTGGTCTGGCAATTTGATCAGCATTTGGAGGGCACTTGATTTGGCCAGAGTGGTTTGGCTTTGTGTTGAATCTTGGCAGTTCCAGTGAACCGCTGCTGAGCCATGGAGGTCACTCCTCGAGGAAAGAGCGGTACGGCCACAGTTGACATCGGTCAACCAGCACCGCATCATCCGAGCTGCGTTTGAGAGCTCGAACTCTGGATGCATTGTCTTGTGGCGGGGGTGCTGTTGTGCCAGAGCACCTGACCGAACGGGGAAACGAATAAACACCCGCACTTCGTTGGAAGTCCACGGCATCGCGGTCAGCGTCTGCCCAGCGACCAAGAAAAGGGCCAGCTCCTGCCACCTGGAAGCAGGAATCAACCCCTGCATGCTTTGTCTGCATTCCCGGAAAACGGCGTCTTCGCCCAGCCGGCCCCGTAGACTGACGCCAGTCGTTCTTCCAAGCTACCCAGCTACGGAAAGCAGCATTCCTGAGGACGATGGAAAGGCTGCTCAACACCTGCGGCCAAAAGGAGGGTTCCATCACAAAGGTGCCTTATTTAAGACCAGGCTGGTCCGTTGTAAGAGAGACGCCGACTTGGTCGAGCTGGCAGGCTCTGTACCGCTATAAACTGCGATAACCTGCTATAACCTGCTATAACCTGCTATACCTGCTATAAAAGTTGTTACTGTTTCATAAACGTTTTGCCTCCTTGTCCTGCTCCTCAGCGATAAGTCCAATCTTCGGCTACATCGGCTCGCCAGCCTCCCGGCTTTCATCGACACGAAACCCCCATTCATAACAGTGGTGGCAGCGGTGGGATACCACGACTCCGTATCTCGAGCTGCGCACCCGAGGGCCTATACCCTATTTCTTAACAGTGGAGGAAAGCGGTGGGATACCGCAACCCCAATTCATAACAACGGAGAGGTAGACTTCTTTTATGGAGCGGAAAGTAATATCTGGGGTTTTACGTCCAAAACCACGATATCACTCGAGAGGCGCCGTAGTGGAGGGCGCCGGAAATTTCGACCATCTGGTGTTCTTTACCGTGTACTGACATCGAACAGTACGCGGGCCTTTAGCATTTCGCCGCCATCGAAATGCGACCGCCGCGGCCGGGATGAAACTTGCGACCGTCGGGTCAGGAGCCGAGCACCATAACCACTGCTCCACCGCGGCGGACGGACTGCAGGGTTACCAGATGGTGCGAGCCTCAAACCGCCAAATTGGACTCCGAGGTAGCCAAAACATAGCCCAACGCGAAAATTTGAAGTAGCCCAAATATAGCCAAAATCAGCAAATGTATGCGTGAATCCGTTGTATTGCGTAATATTTTTTCTGCTATTCCATCCACAATGATTGAGCGATGGCTGCAGAATCTAGAAATTTAAGTGCACGAAAGTGGCCGAAATTTAAGTAAATTTAAGTGGACGAAATGACAAACTGCCACCGACAGGGTCACTGAACCTGCACCTTCGGATGGGCGCTCCCCACGTGTCACGCGATCTGCTAGCTTTCACAATCATGTGCCCACTTCCCCTTTTTGGGAGACTTGAAAATATGCGCCAATGACTGACCAAGCGCCAACCTCACCCCCCCCTCCTTTCTCTCCCTCTCGACGTTTTTTTTTTCAACCTGTTCTCCGCCACATAATCCTGCAGCAGCGGTTCCTGAGAGTCTTTAGATATGTGCACGATTTCTTAGTACTTGTACAGTGTGATGTCTCGGGGTCGCATTGAAGAACGTTTTTCCACCCTTGTCAGAACACGTGAAATCTCAGACAGACAACCTCCGATTCAGTAAAAACTGTAAATGCACGCGTATTCAAGAAAGCATTTCATAAGAAACACAGGTGTGCATTCTACTTAGAGGCACTTTCGCTGTTATCTTGAATTTTGGTCTGGGAATGAGCAAGAGGGCCCCCTCCACATCTTTCTTATTATCTTTCACTGAGTGGAGGGGGGAAAGGGGGGGGGGGGTGATTGCTCGGCATTTTACGGTAGTAGAAGTCAAGAAAGTCTAGAGAAAACGTGAGCGATCAACATGGTTTCAAACTGACGACACGTGAAGCCCTTTCTTGGGCTACGTCTCCAGGTGCTGGGATCGTTCAACACACTGGAATGTTTTGATGACGGGACCTATTAGCGGCATGCGCATGTAAGCCTTGGCGTTCTTTGTATAGAGCTTTTTAACAAAGAGAACGATCACCACCTTTCTTGGCTTCTGCACAGGAGTACAAAAGCTGACATCGCGCCTCGGTACTGCATTTTTGGGGGGTCAGGCATGTTAACAACGGCCCAAAGGGGCTTATGGCGGCGGCCAGGGGGCCTTTGTTGACAAGGTGCATTAGAGTTACTTGAGTCCTGGGGACCCACAGAGGATCGCGTACGCACGCTCCTGCTTTCCTTTGTATTCTCCATGGGTGCAGCTGCTGGGAGTCCCCGGCACTTGTAAGTCAGGAGGTACAGACGAGCGCAAGAACGTGCGTGCGTAAGCCGTTTGGGGTCCCGATACTAAAATTATCTACATTTTGTAGCTTTTTGGAATTCTTGCCTAGTCGATAGCAATGTAGCCCAAAAATAGCCACATAGCCAAAGAGAAAAATTCGACGCCAACTCGAACAAACAGTAGCCCAATTTGGCTATTAATAGCCCAATCTGGTAACCCTGGGACGGAGCGAAAAGAAAAACTCGTGTGTGCCGCTGCTCAATGGCGTGGTGTGTCGAACCGGAAGCCGCCGCATCCCATGGTTCCCTGCGACTGATCATTTTATGGGTCACCTACTCAATGCACACGTGAGAGAGGATGCTAGTTAATTGAGAAAATCCATCAGGTTGTCTTTGAAAATGTTTGATTGCAATGCAGTCTAGGAAATAAAAAATACTTCGTGTGAAAATTTGTCGGCCATTTTTTAACAATGTCCGGATGCTATGACAAGGCCCGTGTGAGGAGGAAGAAGAGGAAAAGTAAACGCTGATTGGTGGTTTGCTTGCGCAGCAGCGGCGAAAAATAGCTTTGGGGAGTGATTCGGTTGCCAGGAGAGAAACGATGACGCTCCGCGGGAGGAAGAGGTAAAAGCGGCGTCTCGCGAGCGGTGAGCGGCGCTCGTGAAAGCGCCGCGCCGCCAGTGTGTTTGTACCAAGGAGGTTTAAAAAAAAAAAAAAAAACTTCTGGAGTGGAGGTCCCCTATGCGCACCCACGCGAGCGGTTGACGCCTGGGAAACCGGTTGGCAGCCATTTTGCTCCAGGCAAGAGGCAGCGCAGCTTGTGCGCGGGCAGCGTAATTGTGAGCTTCCGCGGGGGCATTTCAGCATGAGAACTGGATAGTTAAGTGTCACTTATTTGGCGGAATTTTTTTTGTCCTGCAAGATTAAGAAGGCAGCTTTTTACGCCATAATACATAGGGTGAAGCGCGCCTGATAACACGTAGAATTCGCTGCCAGCATTCCCGAAATCAAGCACATGGTGGAGTTAATAAATGGTACATAAAATTTTATTCATCCCCGGCTTTTATACAATTTCAAAAGAAAAAAGAAGAATATACAATGTGGTTTTACGTGAATCGATAAAGCAACAAATCCAAAATAACTTCAAAATGCATCATAATGCAGACAGTAATGAAACTAACCGTATGAAACACGCGCCCTTAAAAACTAAACACAGCAAAAGAAAAGATGGAAAAGCAGAGCAGTTGACCAGTTGCAGCAGCTCTTGTTTACGCTCGTCCACAATTTTTTAAAAATAACAGTCCTTGTCAGCAGCGTTCTTACTCCGCTCTGGGAGTTTTAAATGCGAAGCATTTCTTAGCGAACCTTTGGCACATTCAGCGTTTCTATCTACAAGTCTATCTACCTAGCCACCTACGCCTGGGTACTTTCATGATCGCCTCCTTAACTTGGTGTAAACCAAAATCGGCATGCGAGGGTAGAGGATTTGACAAACATGGCTATCGGATCATGACATAAATACGGGAAAATCCTGTCGCGTACGTCGTCAAACCCTTTCCTCCAAACACGTGTGGCACATAGCCGTTTAGCACTGGCCGCGGTGTACGGTTACGCGCCACAGGTGATTGACAGTTTATATCTACCTAGGAACGGCGAAAAAAAAAAAGACATTAGTAACTTAAATGCGAGAGCGTTAAGCAAAACCGACATCAGCAGCGTTGACCTGACGAATGGAAAGAATAAATATTAGGATCACAGCAGGAATCGAACCCAAGCATTCTGCGTGGCAATCAAGCATTCTGCCACAGAGGCACGTCAGGTATATAGACTGGTTTGGAAAAACAGCCTACGCAGGTGTAATGGCGGTGCAACGTCAAGTGTGGTTGAGGTGCTGGCTATCTAATTTTGCAAGAAAGCAATGCACATTACGCATGTACTCCTACTATACAGACATCATATGAGATTAACGTCTGTGGTCCCAGTGTTGGCTCCGCTTTTATAGCAGTGTAATAAACATTACATTTGTATTTCTATGTTTCAGCTATATTGAAGCATTGCTCGACCCCAGAGGAATACATTAACGAAAGTTACGTATCATATCCACATGGTTACACCATAATGTGCACTTAGTTTCCGTAATACGGACATTATGTACTCTAACGTGAGGGCTGGCGTTACATTTCACCATAAAGTTACCCTTTAAACGCCAGTGTTGTCGACGTGCCTGGTAAGCCCACGATGTGCAAACAGCTACTACACTTACAAAAACACGTTGATCCACCTCGTAACGCTTGGCTCAAAGCCATAAAATACAGCATAGAAGTACGTGCTGACTGCTTCGCATGAAACAGATCCCCAGAAAGCGTGGGATCTGCCGAATTTTTTTCCGGTTGATTTCTTTTGAAATGTGGTGAAGCCTGATTTCACAGCGAAAGCTGTTATCAGATCACAAGGGCAGTGGGGTGTCCGCCGCCGGTGTCCGTAACTACTATCGCGCGAAATAAGAAAAATCAAATAAAAATAAACAGGCGCAGGTGGGATTTGAATCCGGGTCCTACGCGTGACAGTTGAGTATTCTGCCAGAGAGCCACGCTAGTGACTGGAACTCCTTTGCAAAGACATCCTTACAGGCGTCATGTCGGGCAAGGAATCACGTTAAATGTGTAATGTATATGTGTCAGAAGAGTAAAATAACGACCAGGCGTCACACAATGCTAATTGCGCAACGAGTGACCGGGTCGTTAAATGCTTTAAATCCATTACAAAAGGCTCAGCCATAATTCTTGATCGTCATCAGCCACCAGGAGCGTAGCCAGAAATTTTTTTCGGGGGGGGGGGGGGTTCAACCATACTTTGTGTATGTTCGTGCGTGCGTTTGTTTGTGCGCGTGTATATATACGCAAGCAAAACTGAAAAATTTCGGGGGGGGGGGGGGGGTTTGAATTCCCCCAACCCCCTGGCTACGCCCCTGTCAGCCACAGGCAGCATCAACAAAGTTCACATAATGCGTTACAGATGTGTAGCGGGTACCTCGCTTATCCGCAGAAAGACGAATAATGGCATAGTGATTGCTTCCCTACTTCACAAAAATTATGATTTGCGGCGTAGTGGGTAGCTTGCAAGTGTACCTGTATTAGTTTCCTCAAGAGAGTTTAGAACGGGCTCTAGAAAGGCCGCTCTTCCAGCTTTCTCTGTGACTGTGCTGCGCGCTCCGCGCAGGCCTGCAATTTTTATGTACAGCTTGGCAATCTTCGACAAATTGTAAATGTGGTTATCGAGTGGATCGCAGTCCAAAAAGTGATACATCCACAACACTCGCTTGTCACCAAAAGGGTGGAGAAATTCGCCATCTGTGGAACTTCCGCGCGGGCTCAAGCGACGACCCACACGTTTTCTGCGTGGAGCAATATGGCGGTCGTCGGCTTCAGCGGCGGCGCCCCGCCTCCACTCCAGAAATTTTTTTTAAACCTCCTTGGTTTGTACCCATACCTATACAGTCCGCGCCTTACAGCTCAAAGCAGCAGCGGACGAGGCGACCCACTTCTGTACACAGTATTATTGCGATAGCAATTATATGGACAGTCTCGGCTGGATTTTGCCGTCGCCGTCGCCGCCGTCATGCACCGTATATGTATAAGTATGTATATATATATAACAGGCCCAAAGAAAAATAATTCAGAAAAATGCCCCCGAAGCGCGGAATCGAACCAGGGACCTCTTGTTCCGCAGCGAGTGGCGCTATCCACCCCACGTAGCTAACGGCGAGCGTTATATACACACCCTCTACCGCTGGACGGACTCAGAGACGGCAAGCGATAATAAGCGTTTCTTCATTACCAGCGAGATGGCGCTAGCAGCGCGACGGGCGCATTTAAAAGTCGTCAGCGAGCTCGCTTCTTGTTATATTTGCGCAGGGAGACCCTTGCCTCTCCGCTGTCTGCTCGCGCGGTTTTCTCGTGGTGAGGGGAAGAGTAATGTTTCAAGCTTTCACCGTGATGTCCGCGCTCATGTTATGGAGCGTACGAAAGTCACTCGAGCTCAAGGGACGCCGCTAAACGAACAAACAGAAGATGAGCGCGAACTATCAAGTGTCACAGCTCGACACTTGAAGCACGCTAGTTTCCTTCGCTGCTTCGGCCGCCTTTGCAACAGGAGCGGTGTTCAAACTGACAGTATCCATTGGCGAGCCTCACTTCGTATAGCATTAATTTCTTGCTATCGCATTCATTGCTTCGCCCTTGCGGCGAAACTGTGACTTTTTTAAGTTTTACGCTGCTGCGTGTCTGTAAATTGCCCCTTCGCTCGCGGTTGTGTGAAGGGAAGCACTCGCCCCCTGTGGACATCTTTTAGGTGCAGTGATCAATGCCGTCCAACGTGGAGTTGAAAGCCCGGCTAGCTGACCGCTGCCGCTTGGTCCAAGTTGTCCGTACCATGGCACACGCGCACTCGGCGCTGCGTCAGCAGGATACATACTTCGGCGCAGCACGAGGAAGGCTTAAGCTGCGCTTGCAGGAGCTACTCGCCGATAACGGAGAGGCTCAGGTGAGTGCGCACACCCATCTCGTGCAATGCAGGAAAGCATAACCAGTCATTGTTCAAAGCAAAAGCACATGAAACAGTCAGCAACCGGCTCTCCCGGGACTCGCGTTGGGTCACGCCATGGCTCGAGGACTTCAACTGCTCGAAAACAGGAGCCCGGCCTTCAGAACATCGCGCGTGGTTGCGGGTTCGCAGTACGCTCCCTCGCCTAGTCTTGCCGGCGTTCTAACCAGCTCTCTTCTGCGCGAGCCCGACTCCCCCCCCCCTTTTTTTTATCGCATTCGCTGCGCGAGCTTCAAATCTGTTTTTGATCGTCTTCTTCTAGAAGGAAGCAGCGCTGTCGCCTGCTTCACTCGTGTTTTTTCCAGGTACTTCTTCACAACAGCAAACACGGACGCCTTGGTGAAGCGGAACCTGAAGGCAAAATCTTCAGTGTAGAACCCATGGGGCTGACCCTGTCGCGAAGTGACTTTAGCGCCGATGAATACTGGCACACACTTTTACGAAGGAGAACTGATGGTCATGGTTCCAAATTTCCGTGAAGTCAGTCGCGCTTCTATTCGCCCAAGTTGTTTTTTTCCTCCCAAGTGGCGCCGGACGCCGTGCTCGCGTGGCTCGCGTTTCTCCGCCGTAGGCAGCAGGCGAACGCGGTGCCGGCAGCGCCACCTCCTTCGACGCTCGAGAAAAAAAAAAAAAAAAACCTAAAGAAACTCTCTCACGCCAAGGAAAGCTAACGAAAGCGTATAAAATGCAATTCTCAGCTATGCATATTTGTTTTTAAGCAAGATAAGCCTACCTGCGGGGGTTTCTTGCTCCTACCAATAGATTGAACCGCACTGCCGTCGAGTGACGCAAGCGGTCATACTTTCACGACTTTCAGAGCGAAATTAAAAAAAATATATAATTCCTGTTTTACTAGACAAAAGCACGCTCGTTGCCACCGATTTGACAAACGATCTTCTCATTTCCACCAAATTAAAGAGAATTTCCGAGTGGTAGACAGCCTCTTTAATGTCCACTCTATCTATAGCTTACCCCATTTCATGCAGCTGATATTTTTTCAATTTTTAGCGGGGTCATCGGACAACTCTCACCGGCGCTAGACAGGGTGGACTGGAAGATTGGAAGAGTGTCGCTCGATGCCCCTAAAAATCACACTCTCGCCGCATGGGCGAAGCAATGAATGCGATAGCAACAACTCGAAATGCTACACGAAGTAAGGCCAGCAGCTAACTCCTTTGCACCCGATGTCGCGTAACTCAACAAAAGGCTGGTTTAAGGCAATGCGGCCGCTCCAGGGACCGAAGCGGTTTTCGTGCGGTCAGTGGCTACTTCACCAATGATGTGCTTCACTGAATCGCTTACCAAGTGAGCACGCCACCAACGAGCTCACCAAGTTTACGAGCCGTCTTGTGATGTCTGTCGCAGCAGCGCTCGCGACCGTGCGTGATTAGCTTTTGTATTGTAATATGAGGCGTGGTTGGCTTTTGTACTATATTTATTCGTGCCGTTCCTTTAAATAAACTTTAGTTGTGAGTCAGCGCTCGCGTCGTCGCCTTCTTCATACTGTGTCCTCGTCCCTTTAGCGCTGTCAGCTATAAAAAATGAACTATCACCGAGTAGCCCAAGTTTCCTTTGTTGTGCCCTTACGAGCAAAGTTTGCAGTTGCCGCTTGAGCGACGCGGCACCATTTTACGAACCTAATTTGCGTGACACGCTGCTGGGTTGAAGGCAGACGCAAGCTTTGTGTGGGGTTGCACTTGATACCTTTCAGCGTCTATTTGACGAAAATGTAGTGCAAGGTAGTGCTTTCAAGCACAAGCAAGCAGCGTGCTTTGCCACGTTCAACGTGTATTAAGGTTTAATTATTTTGATGGTATTCACGCCTTCAAGATTACAAGCTTTCGTCTTCAAAAGGTAGTAAACGGTACGGTGTTCCTGAACAGCTGGCCAGAACTTCATGCCTTCATTCCAGTGATTGATGTCCCCAAATTTATTTGGACACAACGCATCTGCATATAATACGTAGCATTAGTATGCAAGTAAGCAGTACACTCCTGGCAAACGACCGCTTAAAACAACGCATATAAGGCGGAAAGTAGGTCAAATTTTCGACGATTATAAATGGCTCTTCAAGCGGCCTACTTATACGGCTCTTTTATGCGGCCCCTGGCTAAGCGGCTCTTTCCTATGCGGCCTAAGTTTATGCGGCTCTTCCATATGCGAGGCCACCTCGTTGCCAGAAGGCCGTTTAAAAGTGAACGCTTAAAGTAACGCATACCATCGATTCGGTTAAGCGGTATTTCAGGTCAAATCTGTCCGGCTTATATACGGCTCAATATGCGGTCGAAATATATGTGGTACTTTTCGCAAATTTCTAGAAAAAAAAAGAAATTCTACTAGATTGTAGTTGGTCCTGCAGTGTTCTTTTTTTTTCTTTTGCTCTTTTCAGCCTTCCAACTTATAAATATGCACTTAGACATCACAAGAACACTGCACAGAGAGTTACAAACCATGAATAAACACACACACTCCACCACGGGGATTTGAACCCAGGCCAACCGCGTGACAAGCAGACACTGTAACCACTACGCCACCGCACCACAGAATCTGGGTGGACTTCCGCGGCTTTATATATGCACTTCACGTTATCTTGGACGATTTTATGATCGGTTACAACGCTATAATTTTGCATATATGAGAGGCATCGTTCGCGTATAATGCGTGTGTATACGAGTGCACGATCTTAAGCGAACCCACGCGGGCAGTCATAGTCAGTTTGTGTGTGGAATTATGTTTCTCGTCCGACGGCTTGCGCATCCCGCACGGAGACAGAGGTGAACAATGAACGATGCGTTTCCGAGTGCACTTCCATTTGCCGGCATCATACAGCAGCCGAACGTGCCCTGATGTGCAACCAGCCGCCAAAGAAAAGTTTTCTGCGATGTTTGACGCAGTACAGGCGGTGGAAGTCAGCTGATCTCATCTCCACTCGGCGAAGTACCGTCTCCCACATCTTTCGCGAGCATCGCGTTGTTGTCGGTGCGTTTATACGGACAGTATTGTGTAGAGGTTCATCTCAGGGAATCGGATTAAAACACATAATCGCTTATTCGCGCAACAGATGGGTTTGGTGTAGGGCAGCGCGTACGGGGCGACGGACCAGCTTTCAGAACGGGCGCGCTCATTTCTCTCCCGAGTATAGTATAGACGATAACGAAACGTTGTTGTTGAGTCGAAAGAACAACGAGCCTTCGCAGAAAAAGAATGCAGTCTCTCGAGCTCGATGCTGACGGCAATGACGAGCGATGCCGTGGAATTGTCATGCTGGGGAGGAGGGCGGGTCGGAGATTGGTCGTTCTCGTGGTTCGTTCGTTGTTGACAGTTGGAAGTGATGCCCCCTTGGCTTCCACAAACGATGAAACGTAGTGCATGACTGGCGCGGAAAGAGCACGGATGAAATCGCTTGCATCACCCGTTAGAACATATGTTTCCTGCCAAGCGTCGCATCAAAAGAAGCTAGCAATGCTTGAAATCGAATGAAGTCACAATATGATCCAGCTTTCAAGGATAAAACCATGCTATTTCTTCAAAAGTCAGAAGTGGCCTGAAGGATTCAGAAGGATCATGTGAGCAATTATACTGAATAATGCAAAGATTAACTTGAAACATTTTAATATTTAATGGGCGCTGTTAAATCTAAATAACAGCCCCAAATTAAATATGCACTTGTTTTGCACCTTGAAGGTTCATGAACGTTAAGCTCTACAAGATGCCTCAGTTGACCGCATATCAGCGCCGAAGAACGATCTGGTGGAGGCCCTGTGTTGGGGAACATGGCAGGTTGAAGGTTGTTTTCGTATTCCACCCGTTGTCGACGAGTGAAAGTGATTCTTTCCTTGGCTACGAGGTGTGATCGGAGCGACAAGGGCCAGTATTACTTCACTCGACGTCATCCAGTCGAGTATGCTTTGAGCGTAACGACGCTTTAATGTATAAACTAGCAAAATGCTGAAAGCGGCTGAACTCGGGCAGTAATCTTGACTTCTAGGAATAAATATTCACCTGTCTTAAAAATGTGCTGTCAGTAGCATCCTGCTTGATTCTGATCATGGGACACGACATGTAAGCGTATAATACTAAATAGTAGATATAGAGGAACAATTCTTATACTCAATAATTGTCATAATTGCAAATAACAGCGGCAAATAAAAAGTATGCTTTCACACTAATAGCACACCCATAAATGTTGAGCTTTACGTGTCCCAGTCAACCTCCCTCATGTTCGATACCAGGGGCGTAGCCAGAAATTTTTTTTCGGGGTGGGGGGTGGGGAGTCAATCATGCTTTATGTATGTTTGTGCATTCATTTGCTTGTCTGTGTGTATATATACGCAAGCAAAATTGAAAATTTTGGGTTGCCCCCCCCCCCCCATAACCCCCTTCGCTACGCCCCTGTTCCATACCATGTAGCTTTACGAGCACCTTTATTTAAATATCAGCTGTCATGCAACATCCTTAGCTTTGGCTAGTACAGCAGCTAATACAAACTGTGCTTGAGAATTCAAGATTTATTGCCAGTACCAACACTAGCTATACACAAAAACATTCTGTAGTAGTTCCAGCACAAGTGTTGCAGCTTTTTTTTAGAATTAGCAGCTCATATAGCGCTCATATAAGCATGCAGACATACACGTCTAAATGTGCAGCTATTATTCTTTTTTACGAAGAACTGTGCGAAATCAACTGGCACAAGGAGAGACGCACGGACAAGCGTCTTCCTTGTGGCAGTTTATTTCTCGCAGTTCTTTGCAGTCATGAATTACCAACTTGCCCAGCGATCTATTCTTCGATATTATCCTTTACATGCAGCCCACTTCCATGGCAGTTACCACGGCACACCACCTGTCAGACATCGTGCCACATGAAGGGTATTCGTATAAGTAGTAGATTTGTCCTTGACTAAAAGTTGAGACCTGAAATGTATTTGTTCTTTTTCTGGCATCATTTCAAAACATGACCTTTCCCTTGCAGTGTTGAGACATATATTTGCAGTAAGTTAGGCATTGTGTCCAAATCCATCACTGTGCCAGACTGGCACTTATTTATGTATGCATGGGTCCCTTATTTCCACTCTGTGCTCCAAGCCCTTCCCTTCACCCATTACTGTAGAACTGGGGCACTTAGGTGTTTCATCTCGCAACGTTAATTGTTGTTATATTTTGTGCCGTTTCTTCAAGTACCCATGCCATTATTTAGTGCATTAAGTGAATGAAGGAACATGTTATGCTGCTGCAGAGCTGCACACTGAGCAGAACAATGAGATGCAGAGCCATGAGAGAAAATATAGAGAACATTGTCACGGTACAACGCAAACACAAGACAGTGAAAAGTTCTACAAGAGTAGGACAGCTTGTTGACACAAAAAATGGCAGGCGCAAACATGTCTAACAAGATTGAAACTTGGGCTAGTTGGTTGTCCTTCATGATGAACCATCAGCACAACCATACACTGACAGGGGAAAGGTACACGAAACACAGCACTCTGTTGTGTGCCTTCTTTCCAATGTCCATGTGTGGTTGCACTGCCGGTTCATCATGAAGGACAAACATGATGTCTTCGGCAAAATCCCAAAGACCCACTAGGCATTGATGTTCATTGATGTCGCCATTGTCTTTCTCGCCTGCAGAGCACACACGTCAATACATACACAATAGGATGCATCGTAAGGGTTTTTCACCTACATGCTCTGTTGTTGGAGTAATAGGGCATTGTGTGAACAAAATAATGAATGTAAAAATGAAATCACCCTAATATATATGCCATATTCCTTATTGCTCAATTCTCAACCTGCACGTGTTCCACTTCAGCACCTGTGCACATAATGGCCCCCTAAAGGATCTGGGCAGTAGTTTCCCTGAAATGGATTTGAAAGCTGCTATTGGATCAGATTAAGCTAACTGGATCTCATGAATGTATCCTTTCGAAACAAAGAAGGGGACAGTCCACTTGTTATTTTCTAGCAAGCTACCTTAGCAATTTGGCCTTGAACGTGTGCACTTTCCTCGCAGTTGTGTCCCAAACTGCAGTCAGTGGCCTATCGGTTATCAGTAAAAATTTTCTTTATGAACAGTCTACAAGTTCAGTAATGCAGCACTGTAATGGATGTATCATTCTGACATATAGTTTATGCATTAAAAACTCTTCAGTTGAAATTCCTAACCAGTTTCTCTATCAGTAATGACCACAATTGCTATGCAACTCTCGGTACCATCATCTGCGTGCATGGATTGATGCATTCTGCAATGCTTTAATCATGCATCTTATCACTGGCCCTGTGATCTCACAAGTCACCTGTGTCCTTCTCTAGACAGTAACAGCTATAAATATTTTGCATAACTTAACTAGTTTTTTTTTTCCAAACAGCATGACTTACCTCTATTTGCACAGTCAGTAAGCCTGAACACACAGTGCACACTTTTGTAGTTCGAGATATTTTATTTTCAATTACGAACAAAACTGTGCAACAATGTATACACCAATACAGTGAACTCTCAATTGAGTGAACTTCAAGGGACCCAAGGAAATAGTTCACTTAACTGAAAGTTCACTAAACTGAATATTCACTAGAATATGGAACAGCATTGGGCACAGCAGACATTAGAGTCAAAAGTGTGAAATGCAATTGATTTTGAAAAGAAATCTGTAATTTTCATTTGGACTGGTGCCCTTAAAGAGCAAGAAGAGACAAAGCTTTCCAGAGAGTCTACGTTTCTGTGCACTGCCTCTGGCACAGCTTGTTGCTGAGACACGAAGTCTCGCAACTTTCTAACATACTGTACCGCCTCGGCTAGAGTTACAGGATTTGAACCTGCCTCAGCCGTTACGACTTCCTCGTCGCACTCTTCTTCTTCTGGTTCCGGACGAACACTCGAAACAATTTCCAAATCAGATAGTTCTGCACAAGTGACATGATCACTGTCACACTGCACATAGTCCTAAAATGAAGCACCACTGTCAGCGTCCAGCTGTGTTGCACCGCCGCCGATGGATGGGCGATTTAGTGGCGGCTCGCATCGGCTATGCCAGTGCTGCAGTGCACAAAACTTCGTTGAATTGATTTAAAAAATGAGCCTGAGTCCGCGGATCAAGTTCATTCAACTGAAAAATTCACTATTCTGAAATTCGTTTAACTGAAAGATTCTTGCATAGAATGCATAAGAAAATCGCCGGGGATTTTCTAAAAGTTCGTTATTCTGAAATATTCGTTACACCGACGTTCGTACAAGTGAGAGTTTACTGTACAGCGTTTGTAAACTAATAAGTGATTCTTACACTTTTACAGAAACAAGGTTAAAAAAACAACTGCGAAAGAGGTGATCAAATAATTGAACAGAACGATCGTTGTTTTTCTACGCTTTAGGGGTTTCAGGCCTTCTCATCTGACGAGAATTAATTGATAATGACCTAGCTTGAGCTTCAGCACGCCTATACGTAGAAAAAACTCCACTTTCTTGCAGAGTGCAGGTCAATACATACATGGAAAATTGCACCACATGAATGGCAGGAGCTACCTAAATGTCTTCAATTATAATTACTTAAACACAATAAGATAACGCAGAATTGACTAGAGTAACAAAGAAGTATTGCAAGTAAGTTGGCCTTGATCGACGCCATATATGTAGCCTTGGAAACAGACGAAGGGTTGAGGTGTGCTTCCTGCCTGTTTCTGGCACTTAATTTGCAATATATGAGTAGAATACACAGTGAAAAAAATTCTGTTCTATACCATGAGCTGTGTAGTGCACGTAGGTACTATGATTTATCACATATGTATGACTAAAGTAGATACCCTCTATATTAGTGGGCCTGAAGTTTGAGGACGCAGCTTTTCTAAAAACATGGTTATCAGCTGTGCATGAACGACAAGTGATATGCTAATATAATGCCCTAATAAATAGGATTTTTCATAGTACATGCATCAGAAATAATACGATGACTGTGTATGTTATACTCCGAGGAAACCTACAAAATGAACAATGAATATGTATATATGAACACACACACATACACACATTATTGCACATGATGTCTGCCTTAGATTCCAATGCTAGTGTACCTGCTACTCAGGTATCCTCAAAAGAAAGAGCATTGAAACGTGCCATGCACATAAAACAAACTTAAATGTCTCTAAAGTTTGTGAAAATTCAGCTAGCCAGCAGCCTTATCTACCCAGCCTAACAATGTAACAAAAAACACACAAACGAAATAAAACTGCACAAAAAAGAACATAAGTTAGGCGTTGTCCTTGAGCTTGTCGAGAATCTTCAGCAGTTTACTGCTTGCCCAGGAATGTGGAAAACTCTCTTCCTTGTGCAGCAAACTTTGAATTAGTCCCAATGTTTGGGCGAAAGCAGATGGGTAGGTTACATCCTTTATGTAATGTAAGGTCAAACACAAGAAAAGTGTCTTTTCAAGCGTGCAGTCATCTTTCAGGGTAACACGCTCGTCCTCAGCACAAAAAGTAAGCTTTGTTGCCGAGCTCCAAACAATCATGGGCCCCGGCAACCCATGGACATCTGCAAGATACTGGAAAAAAGTAATAAAAACTAATATATGTTTTATGTTCTGCACAGCACATCTTCATACAAAAAGCTAACAATTCAGAGGTAGTGGATGGATGAATGCCAGCACTAAAATATTGCAAGCTTTAGATGCAAAACCGTGCATCAATTGAGATTGTTATGGGCGTGGTTTATGCCACAGTAAATAAATCAGTTTCAGCCACCCCGATACGCAGCTACAGGTGCCACTGCTTGAAACTTTGCTAATGCATTCAAAGCAGCCACAAGTACAATGTCAGATCTCACAAGTGTATAAGCAAGCGTTTCTTTGTGTTTCGCACGCAATGTTCATATCATATATCTGTTCCATGAAAATGGGTAAAAACAGCAGCCAAATGAGTGTACTGAGATCATAAGTTACGGAAAGCAGAGCCTTGGCTTGCTTCAATAGTAGGCTGAAATGGAGGCCTGAAGCCACCCCTCAATGATGACATATCACAGGTGGTGACAGATGGCATGCGTGTTGGGCATGTCCTTTTGCACTAAACTTGAGTGCTGTAGTGTCACGCTCACAGGGCAAACCTGGAAATACCTGGTTTTTGTTGGGAAATGGAAGTACCACAGAACAACCAAAAAGGCCCGAATGGATTGCCTACATTGACTTACATGATTGCTTATGTGTGTACGCCTGTGTGCATACAGATGTACCTGAGCTATCTTAAACTATTTTAAACAAAGGAATTGACTGGGCCCTATTCAATTGCAGAGTGAGTGAGTGAGTGAGTCAGAACTTTATTTTGGTCCAAAAGTGGCAGAAGCTGAACGCGACTGGAGGTCCCGCTAGCTCAGCCAGGTGGCTCCACCCAGGAAGCAGAAAAGGAACTCTGCTACAAACAAGGTGGACGTAGCGACAGAGTCCACATTGAAAAACTAAAGGCCATGTCCACACTAGGATACATAGCAGTTCCCACTCGTCATGTAAGGTGGCTACGCATGTAAGGTGGCTACGCATAGGCTAGTATCAATATTATTTGCAGCACCAAGGAAACAAACTTTAATCTACATGGTTGTTCTAATACTAAAATTTGACGTATAATCTTTCGTTGAGTGAATGATACAAATTACATTCAAAGTCAATGTCACAGTACTTTAGCAGACTCAAAGGGCCCACTTTGTGTACAGAGATGCGTTCAGTGAATGGTGCTGTTGTATATAGACTAATATCACAACTTTGCAGGTCCTTTCGGCTGTCAATGCACACGTCTTTGAGTGGTGCCACCACCTGCTTATCGAATATTGTCTTCCATTGAAATTAAAGCTCTTTTGCAGAAAAGCATTCTTGCACTCAAAAGTATTTTGTGTTTGCATATAGCATAATTGGGGATAAAATTACCCTGAACATCTGCTTTCAACGTGGTCTTGACCATGTATTTGTCGTCTGTGCAGACATAGAAAAGCTTTCGTTTTTTTAAATTTCATATGCTGCGCCGAAGATTGCTGCATAATTGTGACAAAATTGTTGTGCGAAAGAAAATCCTTCAATGAAATGAGCTAGCTATAGACTTAATTGTATTTTGTCAACTCTCCACCAGAAACAAATATATAAGTTATATCTGTTGCAGTACCTAAACGCAGATAAATAGTTACATTGTTTACGAACGTTCTACGATAGTCATGCACGTACAATGCTGATTCCGTTTTTGAGCAATATATGAGAGATAGATCCGCTTTAGGTGCACAATTGTAGATGGTGCTTGATATTGTTCTTGATTCGCGAACCACATAATAGTGAGCAACAGTGTTTCGCTTTCTGACAATTTGCGACCTTCATGCATTTCGAAGAAAAGGTCCGAGCAAGAGGCTCTACCGATGCGCCTTTCACAGATCTATAGAGACTCGTTAGGAGCGGTGCTTTGTTTCTAACAGCACAACACAAAATTGGGAGCATCGAAATAAACTCACCCAGTCGTGCATGGTTCACGGGGCAGTGCCCGCAGTAGGAGCACCAGGCAACTTGATGTGGCACGCCTGGTTCCCCTGGCTGGCGGCTGTACGCGAGCAATCCAGTCTGATGCACTCACACTCACATCGCACTCACACGTGCCATCATAACTGCACGCTCTTCTCTGAATGCCTTTGACGTCGGTCGAGGCGTACGTCCCACGCAGCAGGGCCTGATCGGCACTGCCGAAACTTTGAAGCACGCCAAGACGATCGCGGGACCGAATTCTCAACGAAAACAGAGAGACCACGCAAGGAGCGGGCGCAAAAGAGACAGACACCGCTCGACGCGCATGGGAGAGAGAACTGTATAGGGGGAATAAGTCAGCAGCGTGAGCAGGGAGAGAACGCGATCAAAGGTTAAAACTTCCTTCGCACGATGAGTTTGTAGACGTCGCGGGCGTTGTTTGCGTGACAATTTTGCTCACGAGTAAACAGAAACAAAGGCACGTCTACAATACGAACTTGTATACTTTAAACAAAAACGTTGCGAGGCGAACGAGGCGACTGACATAACTCGGCACGGCCGCTGCTGGCCGCTGTCTTTCCAACGCACGTGCTTCACACGAAATCAGATACAATCGGAGAAGGTCAGAGAGGCGCTGGCTTTATCTCGAGTTCACCGGCCGCATTCGGCGCCAACACAGGAAACACTACACGACGTTAACGTGGACTTCGAGCCTTGAGCACGCTCGCTCGGCGCTGTTGATATATAAGTTTCTCTCTCGCTTCTCGCCGCGGCGCCGATCTCAATTTCCCGCATAAATAGCAGGCCCTGTATAAGCGTTGCGTCCGCTCGAGACATTTTCGCGTCAATAAGCACTGGGCCCCATATAAGCGTTGCGTCCGCTCGCGGCCGCATATAGCGGGCCCAGCCCGTCACCGCAGAATTTATCACGCTTAATGGCGGTTGAAGGGCCGCTTATATGGAGTACCTTGTGGTGTAATAAAAATGGGCCGTTTATGTGCCGGACGTTATACGGGACTTGAATAAGAGTGTACTCGCGCCAATATCCTTTACGTCGCAGTGCAGGCGTAGCGCTAGCTTAAACAGCTAAATTTTTAGCATATAGTTGCAGAGAACACTTTTAATAAGATGCAACGGGATTCCGCCCATTTCAACATCGGCTTAACTCAGAGTAGCACAGGTTCGCTTCTAAAGCATCATTGTTGCAAGATTAATATCGTGCAGATAGCTTCCAAGGCAATTGATGAAAGATATTGCAGGTGATGCTCTCCGATTGCACGCTTTTGTGAGCAAGACACATGATTCAGAGAGCGCTCATAGAACAAAAATTACATTCCGTGAAACTAACCGCGAAGCGTAAACTAATTATTACGCGATTGATGTTGAAATGATGACTCGGTTTCCATGAAACTTTGTGCTCAACTTGTAATATGCGGCAACAAAACATTCACTCTAAGGAAAAAGGGTGTTAAACGTGTATGTGGTTTGTCCCTTTCGGGATTAATGGGGCACCGAAAACCATTAATCACTTTAAGGACTAACGGCGCCGGGTCTAACAGTTAGTCCCCGTGCAGTCACTCCTACAAGCTAACTGTTATTCCGCACAGATCACATCAACGGACAAACATTTAGTCTTCACATTTACACCTTATCGGGGAACCGTTAGTCCAGATGAGATGATCTGTTAATCCCCAGGGTTGAGTTTTGACAGTTACTCTCCGCAAGGCTTAATACTTTTTACAGCGAAAGCTGTTATGAGATCGTTTCAGCGGCCGTTTTTGGCGCCGTAGTTCAGTTCAGTTCAGTTCAGTTTATTTTCCTTAAAGGCCCCATTAGGGGTGTTACATAAGGGTGGGGTACATCATGTGATGGGTAACTCCAATAAAATCCAATGAACTTTGTAAACAGAGGAGGAAAAAAAAGCGAAATGTTGATACACTGAGAACAGCTATAAGGTGGGCTAGTTGGTGTTGACTCATCTTCAAAGGTGCGCTTAAGTGAACACAAACGACACAAACGAAAAAGTACAGGACATACAAACGAAAAACGAAAAAGTACTGGACAGTTGGTAGTTTGCGCTCGTTGCCGTATGTCCTGTACTCTTTAGTTTGTGTCGTTTGTGTTCACTAAGCGCACCTTTGAAGATGATACACTGTGCAAACGAAAACGACAACACGCGCTAGGTAATTAATTTGGCAACATTAGGAGAAACAACACAATGTGCTAATTTTAACGTAATAACTGTTGAAGATCTTGCACAAAAATAACACTGTACACATAAATACAACATAAAAACAATGAACCGTTGTAGAAATAAGTACTCGCGTTAGGTACAATCAATGGCAACTAATTTGGTAAAACAGAAGACACAGCAGCAATGAACATATGGTTGCTA